>NC_135370.1:163431573-163762823 GCF_049243985.1 Paroedura picta
TAGACTAGATGGCCTGCATGGACACTTCCAACTCTATGGTCCTCTAACTAGATAAAGGAACAGCTTACAGTTTGCATGGCACAAGCAGAATGGTTAATGAAAGAATGGTTAAAAGTCACTAATTTACAGGATCACCAGAAGTCAGAAGTTACTTGAGAGCACATAACACACACAGGATCTGTTGACTTATATTCCATGCATGTGAATGCTTTGAAAACCATTTGTGCTAGTGGCTGACTATTAGTGATGCAGGACAGACCAGGTGGTACTGGAATCTTCTTCTTTTCTGCTGTGAGGCAGGTTAGGCTGAGAGTGTGTGACTGGCCCCAGGTCACCCAGCAAGCTTTCATGGAAGAATTGGGATTTGAACCTGGGTTTACACAAGGGTCTAACACTTTACCCAGTATGCCACACTAAATTGGAGTTGGGTTCTGCTGTTTGCTTAGCAGCTGTGTGCCTGCAGGCTACAGCCAGGACATCTCTGGTGTTACCTCTGGTAAAGTCTCCACCCTCCTCCATCCATTGCCTTTGACACATCATGGCAGGAGTGAGAATCTTCCTGGTGACCGACCATGAATTCCGATCCTGAGCCAAATTAGGTGAGGGTGAAGGAGGGGAGCTTCATTTTTCATCGCTGGTTGGCTTCATTTCAAAAATGGGCCTCCGCTTTATACGTGAGAAAGGGCAGATGCACAGTGGGCTGCATCTGTTTTTCCCTTACTGGAAAGAAATATAAGTTGTATGTATTGTTTGCCATGTAGTTTGAGGCAATATTTTTTACCATGGCCATAGTTTCTTTTCTTTTCTTTAAAACAACAATCTCTGTGGTTTTTCTTTGCCATCAGTTGCCACCAAAACAACGAATGAGCCGATATTTGAATTGGACCTTGCTCACAAGTGAGTGTGCCTAGGATAACAGCTTTGGTTGTGTCAAATCTTCCTCATTGCATGGAGCTTTGTTATCTCCTAGGAGATTCTACGACACATGCATATGCATACATAAATCCCATCAGCCAAAATGCCATCTCACGTTCTTTGTCTGCGGTCCCATCTGATGCCAGCTGCTACCAATCTCCTAAATTCCTTTACTGTATTTTCCGCTCCCTACATTGATAAGCTCAGAGGGAATCCACTAGAGGGTGCAGAGCTGAGACATGAGGGCTTTAAATTAAGTCCACCATTACATGAAGCTGTGTGTTCAGGAGGGGAAAGACGAAGACACACAGAAGGGCATGACATGTCACAGGGAGCTGGGCTGAGCCCCACCAAGGCCAACACCATAAGATGGGAAACATGGGGAGGAATCCATCTGGCGAAAACCAAGGAGCTTTAATCAACCCTACAAATAAACAAAACTGAGGAAAACTTTATCTCATTATGAGGTAACTAGAGTGTAGTCTGCACAGGGCCTTTTACCCACTGCCAGCTCAAATAAATCCCTGCCATCTACACTGAATTCGATTTTTACTTTGAGTTTGGATGCTTTAATTTCCCCCTCTGCAACATGAATGATAATCCAGAGTGACCCAGCCTATTCCCCATGATATCCAGAAGTGGATATAAGCCTCAATATTTCAAAAATCGGCATCAGTAAATGTGCAGCTCTCTGCTTTTTGCGAATTAGCTTCCTGCCGTGTGCCTCCAATGCTGTAGCAAGGCAGTCTCCCCTGATTGGCCAGGGCATCAGTTCAAAGACTTCCTGGTTCCCAATTGCAAGGCTGGAATAGGGGCAATCAGGGTGCAGCCAGATTTGCCCTGATTGACCCTGCTCCTGCAGCTTTCACCCTCCATCCCTGTCTCTAGCCTCTTTGCTCTCAGATGCCTCAGTGCCTGGAGCCAGCAGCAGGTAAGGGGAGAGGCCCTGGGCAAAGGATCATGGTGGAGGGCCTCTAGGCTGGGCCTGCTGGCGAGGGCCTCCTGGCCTGCTGACTGCTCGTTAAGGACTGCTAAGGAGCTCTGTTGGCCTTGCTAACAAGCTGCCCAGCCCCCACCCACCCCACTTGATCTGGTTGTGAGCTGCTGCCCAAGGCCACCTTAAGCTGCCTGGCCAGGGGCCAGGGGAAGGGACCCTTTCAAGGCCTGTTCCTAGGAATGGGTTTTGAAGCTAGTATTTATATACCGCCCTCCCTGAGGCTCTTTATATTGAAGTGTTCCTACTTCTCCTGCTGCTACTATTGCTGTTGCTGATGTTGTTGTTATTCTCTCTTTCCAATAGAACAAATATATATATAATTCTGGAATGTTGTCCCTCCCCCTTTCATCCCTACTTTTTGGAAACACATTTTCTTGACATATTTTTTTTAGGTTTCTGTGCATGTTTCTTCGATCTTCACGGATACAACAGTGATTCCCACAGATCTTGAGCAGAAGAATGCTGGGCAGATGTCTCTCGCCCAAGTCAGTGTCTCACAGTGGCTTCGCACATCATGAGGGTCTCATTAAAGGTAAAGGTAAAGGTATCCCCTGTGCAAGCACCGAGTCATGTCTGACCCTTGGGGTGACGCCCTCTAGCGTTTTCTTGGCAGACTCAATACGGGGTGGTTTGCCAGTGCCTTCCCCAGTCATTACCGTTTTACCCCCCAGCAGCAAGCTGGGTACTCATTTTACCGACCTCGGAAGGATGGAAGGCTGAGTCAACCTTGAGCCGGCTGCTGGGATTGAACTCCCAGCCTCATGGACAAAGCTGTCAGATGGCTGCTTTACTACTCTGCGCCACAAGAGGCTCTTGAGGGTCTCATTAGGAATCCACGAAGATGGCCACAGATGCAAATGAACTGATCTATATTCTCAGCTGGTTCTTCGTCCAGGGCCATCATAGCAATCACTATACTTATTCCCGTGTGGTACTTGAATTCCTAAAACAAGAGCTGGTTTAGATTTGTATATATTCTTGAAACATGTAAGATTATCAAAGAACCAGATTTTCTTCCTGTTCCATGCAAATATTCTACATTATTTGTTCTGAAGTATTTGCATAAAAATAATCCTTGGCATGGAATCTATGATTCATTTACCAATATCGGATTAACACCACTCCTGGGGTCAAAATTGGCTTAGTATATTTGAGCAACTTGGGTGAATTTTTTTTTGAGGGGGGTGGGGCAGGAACCTGCCTGTTTTCTTCAGCCTGGTGAAGGTAGTGGATATAAACTCCTGGGGAAATGATATACAACTGTGATAAGCATTTGCATATTTTTTTGCAAACCAATAATAAAGTAATTAGCCTGTGTGTACATGAAAAATATATATTGTTAAGGCGTATCTGTGCAGACAGCAGGGCTGCCAGATTTCCCACTGAGGTGGAAGCTCTCCCCCAGCCACAAGAGCCTTCATCCCTCAACACTACTCCGCAGAGTAGCATGGGGAAAATGCAAAGGGAGGATGAAGAAGATGAAGAGCCGCTTTTCTCTACCAGAAGGGGTCTCAAACTGGCTTACAATCACCTTCCCTTCCCCTCCCTTCAGCAGACACCATGTGAGGTAGGTGAGGCTAAGAGAGCTCAAAGAGAACTGCTCTGTGAGAATAACTCAATCAGGGCTATGATGAGGCCAAGGTCCACCCACTCTGCCATGGAAAGTTGCTGGCCTATCTCCCAGGGGGGTTGTTGCAATGGCAGCATGGAGGGAGAATGATGCAGCAAGCTGTTTAGGGGAAGTCAGGGTGCAAATATCTTATCAAATGAATAAACATTTGATAAAACATCATATATACATACACACATTCTGTGTACTTCCTCGGTGAGGGCAAAAAGGCAGGGCACCATGTGCCTCCTGAGGTAAATCTCAGGTCAGCTTAATCATACTGCATTTTTATCAAGAAACTTTTCTGTAACAGCATGGAGTGTTTCTTTTTGTTTTGACCCCTCAACAACTCCAGAAAAATTGGCAAGGTTCCTTAACCTCCTTTACACAGACATTCTGTGAACCAAGAGAACACTGGAGCCTCAGGAGTCTCAAGATAATTAAAGGCCTGAGACCATTCCTGGAAGTTGTGCATGTTGTATTCATGCAAATGGTTATTCCTGAAAGGCCTTGGAGCTTTGGAAACCTGCGGAATGTTCAGTCCATATGTTGTCCATGCGTAGACCATGCTGATGCCATTACAACACAAAGTCATGTGTGCTGTTTTGATGATCTACTGACTAAATGATCCAAAAGTTACTCATTTCAATAAATTTTTTTTAAATGGCATTGTCTTGCTCAGAGGTAAGCATCATGTCAAATCCGATGAATTTCTGATCTAGTTTTTTTGTAACAGAAGAAGAATGTGTTCTAGCCTCCTGGAAGGACGCTTCCGAAGATGCTTCTCCTCTTGTGTGTCCTTTACAATGAGAAAGAAACTTGAAACGCTCTGATTTTTTTTTTTTTTTGGCTTTTTAAAAAGACATCCAGGGGGAGCTAGGGAGTAACAGATTTGCTCTCTCGAATGATGAATAAGGAAATATGGATACAGATAAGAGTAAAAAATGAGTCGTCCTTTTTGTTTTATTACGCGCTCTCCCTCGACATGCGATACACAAACTTTACTCTTTTTTTTTATTAGAAACTGGTCAGACATTCCTCCGAGTGGCAGAGAGATTGCCAAGGTCACTGTCAAGGACAAAGGAATCAATTAGTATGCAGATCAGAACCAAGGAGTTCAAAGATATTGTTCAGATTCAATCACATTAGCCAGGCCAGTAATGAACAAACGGCATGACCTTAATCATGGAGTCTAAACCATTCATTGGAAGAAAGTGTGTGTGTGAAAGGGAAAGAGTTGAGGAGGGGGAATTGGTTGGGCTCATAGGCAGTTTTCTTTCTTTTCTTTTCTTTTTTAAGGTAGAGTGTGAATACAGTTTTGCAAAAAAAAAAAATAGCCCCACTGTCATAACAATGGATTTCGTGCTGCCCTAACCTTTGTTTGTTTCAAAGTTCCAAGTTCCAAAGTTGAAACTGCAGCTCAAGAAGAATTCTTATAAGGCTGGCCATTTAGGATATTTTAAAAAATGGGCACAGACCTTTGCTTCTGAAGTGCTTTATGGAGGAAGCACTGCATAGCTAACCTCTGGGTTTGGGAAGTGCTCAGAGTTGTTCCTGGGTTAAGGTGACCAGATTTTAACATTGATAAAGCGGACAGCATTGACCAGGAAGGCGGGGATTCTTGATTAAAAATTTGGTCTATACAGAGCAACAAAAAGTTTCATAGAACGCATAGAACGCAAAAATAATATTTTAATTTCAACATAAGTACAATTTGCCAGGTACCCCCAGATGTCCCTCCAAAAGTGGGACAATCTGGTCACCTTATCCTGGGGTGCCTGGTTAGCCTTACAGGGCTGTGGCAGGACCAAGTGGATTCTCTCTTCTACATCCCGCCCTCCCCCCTCACTTTTGGAGGGGTATTTCCTCTTTCTTTGTGTTTCACTCTTGGCCAGCTTTTCAAAGAAATGATCTTCATCCATGACTGGGCATTCTATAAATGAAGTTCTGGCTAGAGCAGTGACTGTTGGATCATTGCGAGAGGTCATCTGGGTCAGGAACAAAAAGTTACCAAATTGTTTTCAGGTTTCTGAAGTACAGGTATGTCTGGTGAGCAGAACACACCCTCATCCCCCTCTGTCTATGCACATGCACATCAAACCCAGATTCAAGGAGGTAAATCGTCAATGTAGTTTTTAATACGTATAAGTCTACCTATGTTCTGAAGGTCCAGGTACCGACAACTAAGCCGACTAGCTTGACATGAAAATTTTGACTCATGTCAAGGCTGGTTTGCGTGCATTTTCTTCCAGTCACGATAGATTCTGGGTTCCCTGTATGACATGTGCTCTCCTCAAAGAAGCTCTTGTGTTCTGTGCTTAACATGAAATGCTTTCACTTTACCAACACTTGTGCGTGAGGCTACAAACTGACGTTCCGCAGACTGTGCAGCGTTATATTTTGAGAATGCAAGTAACTTAATTTCCTTCTAATAGGATGACCGACAAGTGATTGTTTCTATTAGGATATGCAATCACTTGTAAGTTTTTCTGATGATCTCTAGCTAACATTATTTCAACTATTACGTCCCTGGAAGAAATCATTAAGGGATGCCGCCGATTTCATTGGGGGGAAAGGTCTGCAAAAATCACTTCATTTCTCTCTAAACAAAACATGATAGATGACTAAGACTTTTTTTTTTTTAATGAAGCTATCCCCCTTTCTTATTAAGGAATTAGCTCACCCTATTTTGCTAAAATATGTAATGGTAATATATTTTTAAAAAGTATTCTTAGCTGCGATGTACCCTAGGGGGTTGAGAACGTTTGGGAAGCATCATGATTATACAATGCAATAATGTATTGAGACAATATTTCAGGGTCTGTGTGTGTGTGTTTTTTTTACTAGAGTATCAAGTAAATAAAGGGTATCTCACACATGAAGGGTGATTATCTCTCATGAAAAGAAGAAATGGGTTATTAAGGTTTTTCTTGGGAGCACAACAAAGATAACGATCTTTATTAATGTAGGAGAACAATCTCTCCCTTATACCAAGCGGGGAAAAATACACATTTTAAAAACAACCAAACAAAGGGATTGGCTTTTGTTTTGGGGGGAATTCTTTGAAATGCTGAGATGATTGTGATGAAACCATGATGCATTGTCTAATAATAATAATACTTATAATTATTATTATTAATGCAGTGCAGTAAAAGGAGATTCATAAAACTATCTGACACTTTATAAGGGAAGTGCTGAAAATGATTTTTTTTTAAGTTACCAAGAATGTGCCACTGATGCTGAATGTTTCTATAATTATTTGGCTAGTCCATAGGTCTCCTTTGATTGTATTATGATGCTGCTTCTAGTAGATTTCAGAGCAAGACAGTCCCCCCTCTCTCAATTTTCTCCCCGCCCTCCCCAAACAAGGTCATCTTTATAAAAAAAAAATCCCCAGGACTAGAAGTTCCTAGTACAAGATTAAGTTCTAACCGTGTTATAAAAGTAAGTGCTTTTCTGTATAATAAAAGGTGTTTAAAAGGTTCACTACAGCTTTAAACAGAATTACAATTTACTTCTTTTCAAGTGTCCAGGCCATAAATTCTTCTCAATTCCCTCTCTCTCTCCTTGTCGGAATTAATGAGATCAGATTTGATCAGGGCAGTGATGTGTTCAGAGCCAAATCACACAACAGCGTGCGTGCAGTAATGGAATTTGCATCTAATGCATACATAAATCAAACATCTTTCTGGACATTTTCATATGCATAATGTCATTTCATCCAGTTCTCTCTGTGCAGGGGGGAGGGGGCAAGAGAGATTTCTCTCTCTCTCTCTCTCTCTCTCTCTCCCCCCTCTCTCTTTCTCTCCTTCTCTCTCGGAGAGAATGACTTTCTTTAATGCTTTCATTTTATTTTCGCTGACTACAATTCCAGAGAACGCGCTCGGTCGGAGAAGCTTTCGGGGCGCGGTTGACAGTTCCTTTTCCAAGAGGGGTCCTTCACATTTATCATGCCTCTTCCTTGGGGGCTTTGTTATGCAAATGTGGCTGAAATTGATAATTCCAAAGTGCTTCATTTCGGGTTCCTTGGCGGTTGGAGATGGTAGATAAAAAGAAACTGACAAGACACACTGATTGCCCTCAATGCTTGTAACTCTCTTGCTAACAAGGCTCGATATTGTTAAAAATTCCTATTGTTATCAGGGTGGCAGTTCCATTATGCAGGCCTTGCAAATTTCTGATTTGAATATTAACCCTTTAATCACTCATCTCCCCTCCCCCCCCAAAGCCTAGAAATCCCTGCCTATGTAAAAAGTCTAAAAAACAAAACAAAAACCCAACAACAACTACCAAACCCTTAACCAAAACAAGACATTATATTATTATTCTGTGATGGGTGAGCATTTGTGGTCCATTAACCCTTTCCTTTAATCTCTGCCACCTTTCCCAAACTCACGTATGCAATAACTAAATATTTTGAAAGGTAGAAGGGTTTTTAAAGGACCTAAAACACCTAAGAATCAGAATGCACAATGCCTTGCTCGACTGAAAAATCTTCTGCTATGGTTACTACAAGCTTGGGCTGTTGAAGTAGGTTTTTCATAGAAGGATGCATTTAAAAGAGAAATGAATAAATTGACATCCTTTCTAGGAAGGGTGGGGTAGAACACCTGTTATTTATAAGCAAGAGCCTTTTTGAAATTTCATTTTCTAATTTTGACAAATTGACAAAAGGCGAAGGGGCAGATTCCCCAAATAAGTGATCTTTTCTGGTCTTTCCTTTTGGTGGCAGAGTCGTTTTTAGTAGCGGTTCAGTAACAATTGCAGAACTTGGAAGTGACCAATGGACATTTATGACGGCAGTTTCTGAAAAGAACTATGGTTGATGAGGAAAAATGGTGAGCTGTTTTTTTGTTTCTATTGCTATCTAATCAGAATGTTGTCCCGAATTTTATAAGTCATCTCCAATTGTTGGAAAAGGGTCCCTCAAAATACAGAATTCTTAAAGGCCCTTTAGTCCTGCACCTGACACTCTCAATAACATTTTTCTTTATCAGTATCTTGGGTTGCATGTTGGTTCTCTACAAAATAATGTTCTACTTCAAAAATAAAGCCTATGCTCAGAAAGAGTACATTTACCCCTGAATGCAGTCCAAGTCCTAGAAAATGATTTACTGGAGTTTAAAAAATCCCCAAATGCAGGCAAACGAAAAGCTTATAAAATATTTGTGGGTATATATTGAAAGAAGTGAAATCTCAGCTTCCAAGAGAAACAGCAGCCATATATTTGGGTTTTGATTTTGTTTTGTTTTTTGTTGTTATTATTTTTTTTGGGGGGGTTGCATTGTTTAATTTTGATAGATCTATTTTTGATAGATCCAGGGGAAAAAATTACAAAGCATTCTCATCAATGACGGTGGAGTTTATTCTGTTTCTATTAAAACAACGACAACAAAATCTAGACTGTTGTTCGCCTCAGACAATGGCATGACTCTAAGATATCTGTACAATTATCAGGATGATACAACGCAAGTAGCTGCTGTCAAAAGAACATCAAAGTTTCCCACCCTCTTCGTTCTAAATTCTCACAAGGATGTGCCTGCCAAATTAGAGTAAAGAGAAAGATACCTGCTCAACAGTGCCCTCTTTTCTGTCGAACCAAAGATCTCTCCGTCTATCCTGATTAAGGGGGGAAATGGCAGGCAATTGTGAAATAGCCCTTGGTGCAGCTTACGAACTTTGTTTTCTTTCATTTCTAGGTACGTTGGCAGATAAAAAATGTGTCAGAATGCCCACTGTACATTTGTTCAATTTTTCTGTGTCAATTGGTTTCTCCTCCACCCCCCCCTTCGATTATTTCAAAAACACCCATTTAATTTTTAATGTGTTTGTACCTTCGTTTGGCTCGCAAAAAGGATACAGTCCTCTCCCGCACTTGCCTGAGTTCAGAAATAGATTCAACTAAAAACTGTTCACCGAGAATTCATCCTTTGGTTCGCTCATTTATCCTGTCCATTAGACTCGCCGATGTTGGTGCATTTCCCCCCATTGATTTACATATTTCTGTCAAGTACGGTTATTTATGCTCTGTGATATTAACATCACTCCTTGTGCCATTAAGATCATTAGCGATGCTAGCTAGCCTCAGCTAGCAATAGGAGTGAGTAGGTCTTCCTCGCGCAAGGATGATGGCAACGCTCAGTAGTTAATCAAAATGAGTTTGAGTGTCAATAACCATTGAAATGAAATCATCCCAACCACTTTGCCAAAAGGGATCAAACAGCACGCTTGACTTCCCTCCTCCCTTTAAAAAGTTCTTTTCATTCTTCCTGAATAAAAGGAGAATCTTATCTCTTGGCAGTACAATAATGATCTATTCACAGATGGCCAAAGCATTATTTAAAAAAGGAGGAAATTTAGATTTCTCCCCCCCCCCCCATCTTTTTTATACAGTTTCATGGTTGGACAACATCCTAATATCCAAATGGTAGCATTATGAGAAAATATATTCATGGGATATTTATATTCATTTGTATTTTTTTTGGTGGTGGTGGGGAATGTAAACCTCAGCAACATTTTGTACCAAGAAGCCAAAATCATAGCCTAGTATAGGAGCGCATGTACAGATTATTACATTACCATATGGAAATCAGGAATGGGATGTATTGTTTTAAACTTCTCCTTAAACTTCTCCCAGATTTTATATATGCCTATATAACCTAAATTGTGGATTTAAAAAAAAACCCTTTTGACAGCTTTTTATTAGCAATAGCATACCATCCAGAATTACAGAATTATATATATGTTATGCAGTTATGCAGTGTTTCAGTTCTTAATGTCATAGTTTCACAGTTTTCTCTACTGTATCATGTGTGTTAAACATTCACAGTACAGGGAATGCATGTTTGCATGTACAAGGCCATCCCTTAAGCCCTATGCATGATCATGTTCTGTATAACAATGAAGTTAAATTTTATCATGGAAGTCTGGCTTTTAAAAATTATTTCCTCGCACTGAAACCAGCAAAGCTGATCACTCAGATAGATAGATAGATAGATAGATAGGTAGGTAGGTAGGTTGGTAGGTAGGTAGGTAGATAGGTAGGTAGGTAGGTAGACAGACAGACAGACAGACAGGCAGGCAGGCAGGCAGGCAGGCAGGCAGGCAGACAGACAGATAGATAGATACCTGTACACAAACCATTTCTTGGAATGCACTCTGCATTCAACTCAACTTTTAAAAAGTCTTGGCTTTTGTTAGGTGACCTAGGTGGAAGCCAAGAATTCAGAGAAAACTTTGCATTGGTCGCTGCTAAAACATGGAGAGAGCTCCTTTGCGCTGACTTGTGTCAATTGCTAAATACAGTAACCATAATCCTTGGTTGGATGCAAAGGACTTTGAGTCAAATGGCAAGAGCTACCGCAGCCGTTGTGTACGCTTCCTACCCCGCCCCAAGCTCTCTAAGAAGTAGGTGCTCAATAAAGTCAGTAAGAGGAAGATGATGGTGATCTTCACGATGGAGATGTGGTGTGGAAGCAAAGAGGTGATGACTCCTAATGACCCATTATGCACGGGGGTTTTAGCGCACATTCGGGGTGGAATGGCGGCGACTAAAATCACGGATAACGCACGGAGCCGGCTGCAACCGGCTGCAGCTTCGGTGCATGCCGCCGAAAAAGCTGCGTCAGTGAAACGCGGAAGAAAGCGCAGCTTCCGGGTGAGCGGGGCGCAACCAGAAGCGGCGCCCGGATCGGCGCGTGCATAATCGGTTACTCTGGGTTTTGCCGCCGTCGCGCCCCGCCCCGTGTATAACCGGTATGCGTCGCGTCTTCCCCCTCCGCGTTTTCCATGTGACCCGAAATCGCCGTTTCGGCGGCCGTGCATAATGGGCCAATGTCACCTCGTGAGCTCATCTTGGAGACATGGTATCCTCTATCCAGATTACTTGGCATTAGTGTACCCCATGCTTGCTGTGAAAGGAAGCTATCTTCAGTCCCTTTCCCCACTTCCCTTCCATACCATCTTGCAGAATTTCCTTCTTGTCACAATATCATAATGTTCTGCTTCCCCCAGCTCCCTGAAGTTGACAGCCAATTGCATGCTATGCATGATAAGAAAGTAAGTTGGAGAAGGCATAATAATATGCTTGGTGGAGCTAAGTGTAATGGTGTAGTGCAGGGGTAGTCAACCTATGGTCCTCCAGATGCTCATGGACTACAATTCCCATGAGCCCCTGCCAGCATTTGTCCATGGACACAGGTTGACTACCCCTGGTGTAGTGGTTAGGAACAATGCTTTATAATCTGGAGAGCCAGGTTTGATACCCCGCTCCTCCACATACAACCAGCTGGGCGACCTTGGGCTTGCCACAGCACTGAGAAAGCTGTTTTGACTGAGCAGCAATATCAGGGCTCTCTCAGCCTCACCTCCCTCACAGGGTGTCTGTTGTGGGGAGAGGAAAGGGAAGGCAAATGTAAGCCGCTTTGAGACTCCTTCGGGTAGAGAAAAGTGGTATATAACAACCAACTCTTCTTCTTCTTCTTCTTCTTCTTCTTCTTCTTCTTCTTCTTCTTCTTCTTCTTCTTCTTCTTCTTCTTCTTCTTCTTCCCTAGGCATTGGCCCTACTTATCTTATATAGATGATAGAGAGTCAGCATGGAGTACTGGTTAAGAGTGTCAGTTTCTAATTTGGTGAGCCAGGTTTGATTCCCCACTCCTCCGCATGCAGCCAGCTGGGTGACTTTGGACTACTCACAGTTCTGCTAGAACTGTTCTGTTGACGGGAGGGGAAGTGAATGAGATTGTAAGCCACTTTGAGGCTCCTTTGGGTAGAGAAAAGCAACATAGAAGAACCAACTATTCTTCTGCTTATATAACTCTCATTTAGCATGTAGTGTCTGTCTGTGGTACGCTATCACTTCTATTAACACAATACTAATGCTTTCTTAGCATTATGATCTACAAGCATTTACATGTTCCATACAGGCTTTTAAAGTTGAAACTTTAACTTATTTATCTTGTCACATTTTCCCAAGGAATCACACTTAAGTTTGTTTGAAGATAAGCATTCAAGGAGATATTTCTGTAATTCTTCTTTACTTTCATGCTTTGTGCAATTATACAGAATTTTGGTTAGATTGGCAAATTTTCAGCTGCAATGATCTGGTACCCGATCCATTTTCTCCTTGTTTTGTACATAAGGAGATATTTTTGTGCAGATACATCACAATCTAAAATTTTATCCACCTATTTCTCAATATCCACCGGCACGTGGTTCTTTCATATCTTGAAAAGCTGACTTCTACCTTCACTCTCAAAGAAGGTTGCCACTTCTGGAATTAAACTAGGAAGGCACACGAGTGTAAGTCTTCTGGGCAGCAGCAGCAGCTTATATGCCACTTTTCTGTACCTGAAGGAGTCTCAAATTGTCTTACAGTCGCCTTCCCTTTCCTCTCCCCACAACAGACACCCTGTGAGGTGGGTGAGGCTGAGAGAGCCCTGAGATTACTGCTCGGTCAGAGCAACTTCATCAGTGCTGTGGCAAGGCCAAGGTCACCGAGCTGGTTGCATGTAGGGGAGGAGCAGGGAATCAAACCTGGTTTGCCAGATTAGAAGTCCTTGCTCCTAACCACTACACCAAACTGGCAACCAAGAGTTAGAGCTTAGTTGTTTCACTAGGTTTTCAAGCCCAGCAATAGGTGGTCAAGGGAGTAATGAACTGAAAATTCTCCTAGATGCTCACACAACTTTAATCATGGGGAGGTTATGGGTCCATGTTACAGTACTGGCCTGCATCTCTTCCTTGCATCCATTTCCTGAGGTGGACACAAATTGTGTATTCATGCCATTTCATTTTCTATAATTCCCACTGAGAGCTTCCTGAATGGGAAGGGGCCATGGCTTAATGGTCAAGTATCTCCATTACATGCCTGGGATTTCATCCCTGGTATCATCAGTTGTAAATCATCCTGAGTACAGTAAGCTGCCCTGGGCTCTCAGATAAGGAGGGGTGTGAAAATTTCAAAAATAAATAAATAAAACATCAAGAACCCAATACTGTGAAAGACCTCCAATTCCCAGAGCATCACTGTCAAGTAGAACACAATTTCAGTCTAGTGGCACCTTTAGGACCAACAAAGATTTATTCAAGGTGTGAGCTTTCATGTGCATGCATACTCCCTCATGTAATGGCACAGAAGAAGAAGAAGAGTTGGTTCTTAGGAGTGCGGACTTCTAATCTGGCATGCCGGGTTCGATTCTGCGCTCCCCCACATGCAACCAGCTGGGTGACCTTGGGCTAGCCACGGCACTGATAAAACTGTTCTGACCGGGCAGTGATATCAGGGCTCTCTCAGCCTCACCCACCCCACAGGGTGTCTGTTGTGGGGAGAGGAATGGGAAGGTGACTGTAAGCCGCTTTGAGCCTCCTTCGGGTAGGGAAAAGCGGCATATAAGAACCAACTCTTCTTCTTCTTCTCTTCTTATATGCCACTTTTCTCTACCTGGAGGAGTCTCAACATGGCTTACATTCACCTTCCCTTTCCTCTCCCCACAACAGACACCCTGTGAGGGAGGTGAGGCTGATATTACTGCTTGGTCTGAACAGCTTTATCAGTGCTGTGGCCAGCCCAAGGTCACCCAGCTGGCTGCATGTGGGGGAGCGCAGGTTCAAACCTGGCTTGCCAGATTAGAAGTCCGCACTCCTAACCACTACACCAAGCTGGTGTACATGAAAGCTCACACCTTGAATAAATCTTCATTAGTCATAAAGGTGTCATTGGACTCAAATGTTATTGTGCTACTTCAGACCAACATGGCTACCCACTTGAAACTATCAAGTACAGTAGACAGAACTGACCTTCATAGACCAGTTAAGTGTCTCAGTATACAGCGGATCTGCATGTTCAGGTGCCGTACTTACTCAGGCATTGGCTTCACTGATCCTACATGGAAGATAAATAGTTGTAACTATGCACCAGAGATTAACTACAGAAAGATTTTTTTAACCTGCAAAACTCGATTCCATAGAGATCTCAGCAGAGCAGGTGGGAAAATCATGCCTGTACTGGGGACATATTTCTGTCTTTCCACCTCTCAGGCAACAACCAACTATCTACCATTTCAGAAACATCCGCTCCTAGTTGGCCTTGACTCCGTTCCACCAACTGTGAAGCTTGGTGGGGTTTTCCTTGAATCAGGGAAAAAAACAGCTTCCTCTTAAGTAGAGCATTTTTTTAGGCTTCAACGTGCAATATAATGACACAGCCACATCCGAAAGAAGGCATGGTGTGCTTCCAACCCCCCCCCCCCCCCGCAATTCGGCAATAGAGAGTGTTTCCCTCTCTTTCAATTTGTTCACCTTCAATTTTTTTAACTTCATTTTTTAAAAGAAAATCTTCATTTTCAAGTACTGACTTCTACCGCTCCTGATCTTCTTATTGGGTATCTCCCCCTCCCTTAAAGAATTATATTTTAAGTCAGTCGTATGTCAAGGCATTTCTTATTTAAGGACAAACCACCCACCAATGCTTGCGGCAACAGCACTAATCATCTTGGAATAATAACAATAAACAACAATAAGACTCTTATTGTTATCATCCATTCAAGGGATCCAGCGATCATCCCAGGGTATGGATCACAGCTTTTGTGATTCAAGAGAACATTTCAAATATGTTTCTGTTTCTCATCAATGAGGTGGGAGCTGCTCCAAAGGGCTGAAGAAAAAGACCGATTCTTCGGCCTCAGAAATAAATACAGTGGCAGTTTATCCCGGATCTACCATGTCCTCATTTCATGTGGGTGCAGCACTCATCCCTCGACAACCCTGACATGTACACCCAGGTGTAAACTGCACGGCGCTTTTATTCCAACCCCAGATCGATTCAGTCCCTGCCCTCTACACAGAATGCGATTTCCGTTTGGATTTGGGGTGATTTAAAATTTCCTTCTGCAGCAAGAAGGACTGATCCGGAGTGACCCTACCTTTATTGTGTGATATCTTAGAGTGCTTTTAATCCTGAATATATTATAAAATCGCATTGTTTTGAATCGGGGCTCTCCTCCGTGGTAGAGGACCCGTGATTGGCCACAGGTGGTCATGTGACGAATTTGCCTTAAAGGAGAAGCCCCTAATTTCTCTCAACTTCTGCCGGTCCTGGATTTTTTCTCCCTTCTCTGCCTTTTTCGATCCCCTCCAACCCCCCTCCAAGAAAAGAAAGAGGCTCCCTGCTTGGCTCCTCTCCCCCCACCCTTCAAGAAAAGAAAGAAAGAGGCTTGGCTCCCCCCCCCCCACTTTCTGAGCCTCCCTAACCATGTGCAGAAGACTTTCCTGTATCAATGGGGAGGAGGGAGGGGAGAGGAAGACCCGAGTTCAAAGCGATCTGAATTCAACAGGGTTGACAATGGAATAAACAAAGTAAGTGCAGACTCTGCCCCAGAGCCCCCATTAAAATGGAGGAAGCCTGTGATGTTCCTTCATGTGCAGAGTGTAAAGGTACGTAAATGTCCTTCCTTGTTGGCATTTAATTTACCAGTTGCCTCTGTAGTGCAGCCTTGGCAGATTCCTCTTGAATCTGAAAGACAAGCTGTCATCCTGAGAGGCTGCTGCCTACTGCTGAAATTGAGAGGCTTGGCAGATATGCAAACGGTAACTGGGTTTGAGTTGTTTTGATTACAAGTTAAACAGAAAATCATTGGCAGGGCCAATACAAATCTGCAGAGAGAGGGGTTTTTTTGGCAATAATTCACTAAGGCGTTTTTAGGATTTCAACAGCCCTCCATAGCATCTTGAGTCCATCTTGAAGAAGGCCTGATTTTAGAATCATAGAATCATGAAGTTGGAAGGGACCTTATGGGTCATCTAGTCCAACCCCCTGCACTATGCCGGACTCTCACAACCCCATCGCTCATCCATTGTAACCTGCTACCCCCTTGAGCCTTCACAGAATCAGCCTCTCAGTCAGATGGCTATCTAGCCTCTGTTTAAAATTTTCCAAAGATGAAGAACCCACCACCTCCCGAGGAAGCCTGTTCCACTGAGAAATCTGGTCTCACTGTGGAGATGCTAGAGAGACTTGAGCAGACTTGCTTAAAATACATGGGTCACCATCATAAGTCACATTCACGGCTGTAAACAAAAATGTTTGGTTATAAGTCAAGAACAGAGTCACATGGACTCGAGATTAAAACCAGAGTGCAGGGCACCATTGGTGGAAGTGCCTACAGCCTCTTCCCTCATGCAAATTTAATGCAGGTTGCTGGTATTGACCCACATAACTCTGAAGATTCCATCCAAGCTATTGAATTGCAATCCCTCGACAACCCTCATGTGCACTCAGAGCCCTCATTAGAATGGAGGAAGCCTGTGATGACTCTTCATGGGCAGAGTGCAAAGGTACATAAATGTCCTTCCAGTTTGTTGTAGTGGTTAGGAGCGCGGACTTCTAATCTGGCACGCCGGATTTGATTCTGCATTCCCCCACATCCAGCCAGCTGGGTGACCTTGCCACAGCATTGATAAAGCTGTTCTGACCGAGCAGTGATATCAGGGCTCTCTCACCCTCACCCACCTCACAGAGCGTCTGTTGTGGGGAGAGGAAGGGAAGGGGATTGTAAGCCGCTTTGCGCCTCCTTATGGTCGAGCAAAGCGGCATATAAGAACTAACTCTTCTTCTTCATACTTTATGGAACATTTTCTCTCATATAAGCCATTCCATGTGCTCAGGGCAACAGCTGAGGCCCTGTTCCCAAATCCCTGGCATTGTATTTGCATGCGCTATAAGGCTTTTCCAGAATCTTTCACAAAAGTGAAGGGAATGTATGGTAGGAATTCACAAGAGTCAGGAGGTGTAGTGGTTAGGTGTGCGGATTTCTAATCTGCATGGCAGGTTCGATTCTGCGCTCCCCCACATGCAGCCAGCTGGGAGACTTTGGGCTCGCCACGGCACTGATAAAGCTGTTCTGACCAAGCAGTAATATCAGGGCTCTCTCAGCCTCACCTCCCTCACAGGATGTCTGTTGTGGGGAGAGGAATGGGAAGGCGACTCTAAGCCACTTTGAGCCTCCTTCAGGTAGGGAAAAGAGGCATATAAGAACCAACTCTTCTTCTAGGTGGTCAGGACTCCGGAGAGTTCAGAGTACAGTTGGATTCAAGGAAAAGTCAGTTAAAAGACCAACCTACTAGTGGAGAATTTGGAGTGTGACTTCAGTATTGGCCTGCAATCAGCTGAAGCCCTACATGGAGATGTATGTCCCCTCAGAGGACAATTCGCTTAGTATTAAAAGGATCACATTATGTCCTGAAAGCCTGGTGAGATATTCCTTTTCCCTAAAGCTTTTCTTTCAGTCAGAACATTTGCTTCATGTTCTGCCTTAGGAAGTGTCTCTGGAAGCCAGTCTTAACCACTCTGCATGTTTTAGGAACCATCAATCTCTCTCTCTCTCTCTCTCTCTCTCTCCCCCCCCCCCCCACCCCCCTAGAAAATGGCACTGGCATTCTTTTCTAAGTGATGTTGCTAAAAAAAAAAGAGTGAAATAAAAGAGAGCAGATATTTGTTATATTAATAATCCCTATGAGTTTCATATTAGCTTTATCAGGGAATCTAGTGGAATTATCAACCTTTCTACTTACAGCCCTCTTTGTCCTTCATCTCTTCCTTCCTTCTATTTCCTCCTTCTTCCCCCTCCTCTTTCTTCCTCCACCTCCACCTCCTTCCTCCTCCTCCTCTTTCTTCTGACTGTAAATAGAGAGGACAACTGTTCTACTACATCCCTTGAGGAAACTAGCATGAAACACATTGGGACAATTGATTTAATATATATCTGTTCTCATTGATTGGTTTATTGCACCATTGGCTTTTTGTCTACTTCTTTTCTTGGGGAATGGTCCAGGCTTTTTGTGCTTCACTCTACCAATCTTCTGGGACGGCAGACAGATTCATTCCCTCAAAGCCATTAGAATATAGGTCATCCCTTTCATGTTTGGGGGGCAGGGAGATTTTTTGTTTGTTTTTTTAAATACAAAAGAAAAAATTTGTGAGAATTGGATTTTCGCATATGATGTATGTGAAAACATTAAACATTAAAATTCTGTAATTTTTTTAAAAATCTGTATTTTATGTCATTTGTGGTCAAATTAAAGATCTTGATGAGATGAAACACTTTTTAAAGTTTTGAAATTATCCAAAATGTAAGAGAGAGATTGTGATTTATTTATTTATTTATTATATTTATATACTGCCCTCCCCGAGGGCTCAGGGCGGTTTACAGAAAACAGGAAAGGATACAATTGACATATGGTAACAGGTAACAGTAATAATATTATAACAATAATAACTTAACAAGATCATAATAATAACATTATAAAATAGAAATTTTGATGCGACACTGGAGCATTGTGCTTGCTGTCTGTGGCCATAGCATAAAGAGTATGGTCCATTAGAGAAATATGTACTTTTTGCCCTGCCTCCTAAATGATTACAGCTCATGTTTCCATGTCCTTTAAAGTTTTCCAGTTGTCAGTTACTTCCATAAAGAATTTGTGCTGAATTTTTCATTGCATTTCCTTCAATTTATCTTCCAGTGTTTCATCAGACTGGAGGGAGGTGAGTAGCGGGGTACCTCAGGGCTTGGTGCTCGGCCCGGTACTTTTTAACATATTTATTAATAATTTAGATGAGGGGGTGGAGGGACTACTCATCAAGTTTACAGGTGACACCAAATGAGCTCCCCCTCACTGGCAGTCTTCAAGCAAACATTGGATACACACTTTTCTTGGATGCTTTAGGATGCTTTGGGCTGATCCTGCGTAGAGCAGGGGGTTGGACTAGATGGCCTGCATGGACCCTTCCAACTCTATGGTTCTATGATTCTATGATTCTATAAAGATTTTCCCAAACCCTGCCAAATAAGATGTTTTACATCAAAATATGCACATAGCAAATCATATTCAAAAGTTACTATACAGAGTACATATAATAGGCAAGCAAAATGTTTCTCCATTGTCCTCCTCATTGTACAATAATTCTTACATCATATAGTCTAAATGATAAACTTTATAACTAGTCTAGTTTAACACTATATTACTGACTTTCATCAATACTCCATATTCTGTGTTACACACCTCATAATCTCTACACAACCACTGTGACATAGTAGTTACATGGTTAAATAGTCAATGGTTAAATGTTGAGTTTGTGTTGGGTTACAGTTAAATGTTAAATGGTTAACAGATATATATTTAATGATGCTGAGACAGTTCACTAAGTCTGATGCTGGAATATCTGGTTTCTCTTCAGATCACATAAATCTTTCACCTTTTACTGGATTATCTTGTATTGTTTCATAGTGGAGTATATATACATGATGAACCTATGTTGTAAACCACCCTGAGACATATAAGAGGGCAGTATAAAAAGGCAATGAATGAATGAATGAATGAATGAATGAATGAATGAATGAATGAATGAATGAATGAATGAATATTATGGCCATTAGTATATCAAATCCAAAAAAGAAACGAATCCGTTATGTATCTCATAAATAAAACAATAATAAAATTATTATTATTCCGATTCTTTATACATTTATATTTAAATTTTATTCTCATTCTGTTTTAATGTTTCCATATATGTGCTATATATAATTTATTTTAATTTGCTTCATATTCTAAATTTATATCCTACTTTCATCATTAACTATCTCGCCTCAAATTTTGAAATTGGTTTATGTTTTAGATATGACAATAATTGTGCCATTGCTGCATAGTAAGCCAGTTTATTATTCCAGTACTCTAAACTTCAACAGACATTGGATTTCCATTATGCTGGATAGATTATTCTTGCTGCTGTTACCATATATTCAAATATCTCTTCCAACACTTTTAGTAATTTGTCAGACAGTATTCATAATAACATATTCTTGGCTTCCATAGGAAATTTTAAAGCATTTTGCTATTTCCTACCAATGGTTTTTGGTTTTTTACAGGTCCACCACATATGATATTTCCAACATTTCCCTTTCCAGTTTTTATCCATTTTCTCAAGGTCCTTTGGAATAATGTACCATCTAAAATTATTTTATACCAATTTTCTCTTGATGTCTGTCTGGCTCTAATTTCTTTTCCCCATAGTCATTCCCTTTGATGCATAGGTATTTCCTCTTCAAAGTTCTGTATCCATTTAATCTTTCATTTTTTTAATATTTCTGTTTCAAACTCAAGTAATTACACATATATCTATCATAATAAACATTTTTGTTTTGTAATCAACTATTTAAAGTCAGTCTTCTCTCTTAGAGATCCACCTTCCATATTAATCTTTTTCTTTTATGTTGAAACTGATTGATTATATAATAAATATTGGATATTAATTTCTTCATCTCTAATATATTTCCAAGAGTTGAATCCCCCCCCCCAAGTGTTCAGCATATTACCATGGGTTAAAAATTAATTTTGTTTCTCATATTCTTATCATGATAATCTTCTACTGGGGACACAAGACGAAAGTTTGGAGGACTCAATAAATTACAACATGAGAACCCTATTCTCAATAGCGCATCTCAAATTATGTGACTTTTTTCTTGTGTTGTAATCATTTTGATTGATTTTTTTATCTATAAATAATTATGCAGACTGTCATCTAGGCCTGCTGATTCAGGTTTTGCTCTTCTTTGTTTTGAATTTTTAATTCAGTCTCTGATCCAGACCAGACCTGTCGCTTGATAGTATAATTTTACATTTGGAACGGCTAAACCTCCTCTCTTTTTCTCAGCTTATTCTTGGTTTCTTGCCAGTTCAAATAAATTAGTTTATCTGTCTTTGCCACTCTGTTTAAAAAAAAAAATCACATATATATGTATATATAATAAAAAATAATTTTGGCAGAACGTTCACTTTCGTTGCTGAAATTCTTTCCAACAAAGAAAATAGGGAGTAAAATCAATTGGTGCTTCTAGGGAAAGATTCTTTAAGTTTTGTGAAAACCCAATGTGTTTCGTGTCAAGCTTCTTTAGGGGGATATTTCAGGTTTTCTGTAAAATGTTACTTTCCTTTCTGTAAGTTTTAAGCTGAATCCTTCCCAGCCAGAGGATTTTTAATCTTTTCTGTCTAGATAAACTTAAGGGATGAAGGATTGTTTGGCAAAACTCATCCATCTGGCCACTGTTTATTCATGTTCCTCTGAGTTCCATTGATGCCTTGCTGTATTCTGTAATCCTAATTCTTTATGTTAGACTCATGTATTATTTTTAATTTTTTTTTAAAGTTTAATAGAATAGGCCACTTGGATACTCCCAGTGGGCCCCTACTGATTAAATAAAAAGACAAATTAATCAAATACTGTTTGGGATCCTCAGTCACTTAGGTTCACACAAAGGCTTGTGCTCAAGCAGATACATTTTTCATTCAAAAAACGTTTTAAAGGTGGCAAGGGAAAATGCTGCCAATTTATGGCGACCCTGTAAAGTTTACAAGGCAAGAGATGTCCATAGCTGGTTGCCCTGGACTTTCTTGGTGGTCTCCCATCCAAGGACTAAACAAGGATAACCATGCTTAACTTCCAGACCTGACGAGATCAGTTTAACCTGGCCAAGAATATTTGAAAGCAAACTTAAAAGGTAAAGGTACAGGTATCCCCTGTGCAAGCACCAGGTCTGACCCTTGGGATGATGCCCTCTAGTGTTTTCATGGCAGACTCAATACGGGGTGGTTTGCCAGTGCCTTCCCCAGTCATTATCATTTACCCCCCAGCAAGCTGGGTACTCCTTTTACCGACCTCGGAAGGATGGAAGGCTGAGTCAACCTTGAGCTGGCTGCTGGGATTGAACTCTCAACCTCATGGGCAGAGCTTTCAGACTGCATGTCAGCTGCCTTACCACTCTGTGCCACAAGAGGCTCTGAAAGCAAACTTACTACTTTTTAAAGGCAGTTTTGCCCAGCTGTATGGCATGTTGCTATGAAAAGAAAAGCGTCTGCTGCCTTTATGGGGTGACGGTCTCAGGGGAAAGCTGTTTATTCTAAATGCAACTAGCTCTTCTTTACTTTTCAGAAAAAACTTCCTGTGCTGTATTCCACTTCTCCATTTCAATATAATTCTGCCAATTTTCAACATTAAATCTGCAACTGGACCAGGTCCCTTTAGTTCATTTGCACCTTTTTAAAAACCTTCTGCATAACCTATAAGTGCACATTGATCAAACACTGCAAAAAAAGGCAACTGATAATAGGCTAAACCATATCAAGACTGCCTTTGCTCCATGTGCGCATGGAATTCAGCAGGACAGAGGTAGAAAAGGTGTAATTGAACGGTGGGATTGTAAAATGTTGCAAATAATACACACATGATGGTCTTTCTAAAAAAAAAAAAAAAAAACTAGAAACGAAATTAGAATACCTAGCAAAGGATTTGTAACAATGCGATTCTAAGCAGTTCCCTGAATGTGGACCAGTCTCTGAGAGGTCCAGTTTGGTCATTCTAAAAAGAATGTTCTTAAAGAAAATAAAGCATTCAAAGCAGTTGTTCCCTTGTAACATTTATCCCAGTTTGAGATGACCTGAGCAAAAAGGAAGTCTGTACATTCAAATTATCTTAACTTCTATAATTAACCTTCTGCCTTGTCCGAGGTACATAAAAAAACAACAGCACTCCAACAAAAACAGAGTTCAAGGGTTTATTGACCGTGCGGACATTTTAGAAAGATATTGTATTTTCAGGATGGGGGGGAAGAAAAATTGTATGTGTGTGGTTGTCATTCCTGTTGTTTCTCTCTAGCTGGGGAGATTTCTGTCCGTTTATTTTTTTCAGATTTCTGTCAAGCTGGCAGCATAACCCACGAATATATTTATTTATAGAGGAAGGCATTTCTGCAATTGGAAAGGCTAAGGCCTTTTGATTAAAATGATTTTTTTTTAAATCTGTAGAATTCGAGTTCTTGAAAAGAGCCCAAATCTGAGAGACTCTCATCTCACTTCCCTGGCATTTCAGAGGCACCTCTGAAGGCAAAATAAATGGGATTACACCTGTGCCCATGTTAATAAGAGGAGAGTGTATTCACTTAGAAGTTTTTTCTCCTCCTATATTTTGTATCCTCATACTTTTCCTCTGTCCCTTCTTGAAGGGGGTGCGTGGGGGAATGCTGATTATAGTGATCTATAATGACAATTTGAATTTGTGTATTTTGTTGTACACATCAAACCTATTACTTTCACTGGGAATTACATGTGCTCATGATCATAGCTAAGGAAAGTTATAAGATGGGTGTTGTATTTGTGGGTCCCCCCCCCTTCCCAAGTATGGTTCATTCCCTCTGCTTTTCCCTTTGCCTTTTTCTTGCATTTTGAATGCCCTTATTCTGTCACAAAATAGACTGAGGTATTGCCAGGTCTTCTCACAGGTTGCCTAGCGGGTTGATTGCAGTTTTTAGAGACCACTTATGCATGCCAAATCTCTCTGGAAGTGATATACTTTACTAGTCTCCATTCTTACAATGCAAATATTTCTGTGCAATGCAGATCTTATTCTTCCAAATACACAAGATGTTGATATACGGCCAAAGAGAGAAGATGGTTTTTTAGATATAATGCCATAAGTGCTTAAAAGTTTTTTTTTTCCCCCATCCCTGGGCTGATTTAAGATGGGAAATTGCCAGGTAGATTAATTTTACGGGCTTCTTTTATGGGTGTAACATTTCAAGATGAAAAAGCCCTGCTTCTGAAATTTAGTTTTGTCTGATTTCGTGGGTCTCTCTTTTATGACTCCAGACTTAAAATTTAATTACCTTTCCCCTCTGATTTTAAACTTAATTTTGGGATCAAATGGATTGCAATTTTACGTTCTATTTTTCATGGCCTCTTTCGTTAAGAAAAAATCATTTATAACCAACATAACACAAATCAATACTTTATTAAAAGACAGCACCCCCCTCCCCGGCGTTATGGAATTAGAAGCTTCATTTTGTCACTTGCGTTTGGATTAATGCATCAGACCCCCAAAGAGTGATGTGTCAGCTGCTAACTTCCAGCCAGAATTGTCTCAATACCCCCCAAATCTGTCTTCTGCAAACTTATTTGTGCCATTTGCAACTTAGCTAATACCTAGAGCAGTAATGATGCAGACAAATCTTACAATAGCAATGTTGGGGGGGGGGGGGGTGGAGGAAGAACTCTGCCTTTTCACTTTTCCATGAGAGCAGTATGTATTCTTCTTCTGTGGATGTCATAAAAAGAAGCATGTTTAGCTATGTTTTCCGTATTATCCTTAATGTGGATTCACAACACGCACCCTAGGAGGTGTGTGTGTGCTGAATGTCTATGAACAATAGTACACATTTGTGTATTACGCACTCTGCTGTATTTCTGAAATATTCTGTAGAATGCATAGCAGCTCCTTATGAAAAGTGGCTTTTATGCACGCGCTGAGGTTGCTTTTTAAATCTCACTGCTTCAGTCATTTGCTATGTTGTTTTCTTTGACAGTATCACAGGAACAGAACCTATATTGTGGACTAATAGCATACAAAATTGCTTAAAAAAAACCACAGAAGATTTTTTACAATCAAGATGAGAGTGAGAGATCTTGAAAAACAGTGTTCGTATTTTTAAAAATGTATATAGTGATATTTGAGGGTGGGGGCTGGAAGCACAAATAGACATATCTGTCCTCTTATCTCAGTTTTTGATTGCAAGGTTTCATGTTTTTAAAATCCCAGTTTCTGTGATCGGATGACTGGGAAAGTTGCGAATGCTATTTGGCTTTCTGTTATAATAAAGGTGTGCCTTAGATCACAGGTGTTCGTATTTTTAAAAAAAAACCTACAAAATACGACTTTACAATCTGCAGCTCAGTGGCATATTAGACAGTGGTTAGGCTGGGCTTCATTTGTAACATCTACGGACAAGATTGCAACTTTAAAATGCCTGTGGTCACAGAAAACCTGAACATAAAGCACCCAAAAGCTTGTTCCAAAATTGTGGAAACAATATGATCTATTCCGTATGATAAATGTAATAAAATGAAACTCAAATAAATAAATTAAAAAAGAGGAGGTAGCAGCATGCACTTAACGGTGAATTTATTCACTTGTTCTTGGATTTTTTCTTATTATTTCCTTTGTATGATTCTGTATTCTTATATACTATATATTATGATTATGATGGATATAGATATAGATATAGATATAGATATAGATATAGATATAGATATAGATATAGATATAGATATAGATATAGATATAGATATAGATATAGATATAGATATAGATATAGATAGTTGGATTAATTTTAAAGGCTGCTTTGGATTGTCTCTATTGCTTATAATAACTGGTCGGGATTCTTTATGTATGTATCAAATTCTTGAAAATAAAAAAAGCTGCCAATAATTAGGCAAACAGAAGTTTCTAATTATTTATAGCACTTGAATTTACCACACACGAAAATTGTCTTTGAAAAACAACAAATATGTGCTGAAAATATAGCAGAATCGGGATATTTACATATCGTTCCTACAGATCATTGTGTGCTATTAATACACATTATTCTCCCCCCTCTTATTTTCAGTGGAAGACATGTTTGTGAAACTATTTTTTTATATATAAATACGTCTATCATATTTCCCTTTCTCTCTATTGCTACTGTTTTCATAAGGAATGCAGCTGGATCAATTAAGCAGTAGAATCTTTCTCTGTATTTGTTAACATCATTAACTCTTTCTATGGTGTAGGGGGGGAGTGTCAAAACGAGGTAAATTGAAATACAGAAAAATGAAATGTATTGGCTATGACAACACAAAGTGATTGCTTCTCTTTTATTTTGCTCTCTCCGTCTCTTGCCCTGCTAAGAGTCAATGTAGGGTATCATTAGCAGAAACAATCCAAACCATTTTTTGTTGCTGTTGTTCTGAATGGGTTTTTTTAAAGCATTAAATGTGTTTTATGGCATTCATTAAGCCACTGTGTACCCCATGTAGAATGAAGAGTTACAAAGCGATAAAGCCTTATGTTGAAAATATATGTATATATGTATATATGTCTTTGTGTGTATGTATCTCTTTGACCATTTATGCACTGAAGGTTTCATGCCAGGCTGCAGGCTGGAGTTTTAATCATGGCAGGTTGCCCCACCTCTTCCTGCACCCACATGGGGGAGCATTTGGCCTGGTGCACCTCATCCACCCCCGATCTGTGCTCCTGACAGGGGGCTGGGGCAGTGAAGTCCCCAGTGCATAAACGGTTTTTCTCTATATATATGGATAGATACTTTTTGCCATTTGTCAGAAGAAGTAGGAGCCATATTGGCTGGCTGGTTGGTTGGAGAATCCTGAGATTTTTTCCCATACAAATTAAAAATAGTGACCCATGTTCCTTGAGTCTGACACAGCTCTTCTTGCAAGTAGGGACAGAGATGTCCAAACTCCAACTTATATCTTTCTCTACAATGACAAGCTAAACTAATTCACACAGCAATGGCAGCCTCCAACACTGCTTGGAAAACAAGAGAGGCGGGAGGAAAGAGAGGGAGGGAAAAACAGGACCAAAGTATTATCAAACTAGTTTTGAGGGTGTTTGGAATGTTTTTTTTTCTCCCCAGAGAACAAACAATGCTTTACTTTTGCAAATCAGTTTTCTGTTGGATTTGACTGCCACTTTCTTTCAGTTGAAAAAAATTAATATAATTCATAAACCATTTCCCCAGGATCCCAGAGCTATGGCATAACATCATCACAACTGGTTTCCATTCACCTGTGAATGTTAGATGGGTCTGGAAAAAGTGTTGCTTTCCCCTCTGAAAGAAAAAAAACATGGAAGTACTTATAAAGTAAATAAGCTTTAATTAAATGTCATTGTCTAGCATTAATCTTTATAGCTCTTTTCCCAGTGGAAATAAGCTCAGGTATTCCATTTGTTTTGATTATGGATGCATTGGAATGGAATCTATCTTTTGTATATTGATGTGTTCTTCAAGAAAGGGGAGTATTTATGTCGACCACTAACCATTAGGAAGATAACTCAACATTAATTTTAAATAAGAAGGAATTTTTCCTCCTCTGTATTGAACAAAGATAAATGTTTTGGTAAAGCTCAATATTATGCAGAATGTTTTTTTTTTAAACCCTGCTAGAAAGAGTAAATAAATTTGCTCAACAGTTACATGGTTTAAATCCTAATTTTTTCCATTGTTTTAACCAGATGAGTTTCAGAGTGAGCATAATTCAGAAGCGGTCCCTATCCCATTTCTGAATAACATGAGTAGCCCAGTTCATAAACAGTGATGGGGAAATGCTTCTTGAAAATCCTCAATCAGTTATGACAGTCGACAGAGATCATTGGATGGGAGGGGGGCAATCTGGGTCTGAAAGTTTTGAATAGGTTCATAATTTTTGTTTTTGCATGTTTCCGCACACACATAAAAATGTATATACAGGTGTCCTGTCACTGTCACATGAGAATAGTAATGCTTTCTGGAAATAATGTACCAGTGTTTATAGGCCATACAAGGGTTTTTTTGAAAAACTGCATTGTGCATGTGTGTCAGTTATCCATTGATTTGGGTTGTGGTCTTGGCATGGCCCATTATGCACGGCCGCCGAAACGGCGATTTCGGGTCACGTGGAAAACGCGGAGGGGGAAGACGCGACGCATACCGGTTATGCACGGGGCGGGGCGCGACGGCGGCAAAACCCAGAGTAACCAATTATGCACGCGCCGATCCGGGCGCCGCTTCTGGTTGCGCCCCGCTCACCCGGAAGCTGCGCTTTCTTCCGCGTTTCACTGACGCGGCTTTTTCGGCGGCATGCACCGAAGCTGCAGCCGGTTGCAGCCGGCTCCGTGCGTTATCCGTGATTTTAGTCGCCGCCATTCCACCCCGAATGTGCGCTAAAACCCCCGTGCATAATGGGTCCATGTGAAATTTAAATGCAATTGTTTGCTTGGCAAGTTTAATGGCTGTTCACTATCAATTTATTATCCCCCCCCCCTCAAAATGGTGATACTGGAATTCTTTCTCCAAAAGGTCTAACTAGTTTGTTGTCTTACAGTACACATCTTCATAATCTGTCCTTTGGATCTTGAGGAGATTCTTTAACTTGGTGTGAGATATTTATGATGGACACAGAAGTGCTGAAGAAACAGAAATATTAAAAATGTGTAACAATATTCACTAGGCAGAGAGAGTTAGAGGGGCAGGCAGGTCTGAGTGCTCTGATTGGCCAGCAACAGTGGACAGGGAATTGATATAGCAGCTGTATGCTGCTCATTTTATGGGAGTTCTGGTTCAAAGAGCAGCCTGACAGAACCTGTCTGTGCCTTAGCTGACCATCTGTTCTGAGGAGAAAATTTAGCTAGAGAACTGAGTTTACTGAAAGCTAATCTACACAATGTTTGGAGAACTGGGGCATATATTTAGCAGTTGGAGTTTAGGTGGTGAGATTATACTCCCAATTCAGGTCAAATTAGAAGGAGAATTCTACAAAGGAGAGAAAGGAGATCCCTGCCCAGTTAGAAAAGAGGAAATCAGATGTGAAGGTTCCCTTAGCCTTTAAAAGAAAACTTAAAATAAATAAAGAGCAAGGAAGTATCACAATCACATAAATAATTAACATTAACATTAAAACATTAAAAACCATTAAAACTGCATCTCCCATTTAAGTTTCATTCAGCTGTGCCATCAGTGTACTCCTTAATTGTTACTTGAATCATAATTTATGTTTTTAGTGGAGGGTTTCTAGGGGGGGGGGAGAGGCAATTTAATGTTGTTAAACACTGCCCCCAACCCAAAATCAGGTGGAAGAGCATCATCTTGCAGGCCCTGCGAAAGTGCATCAGTTCTGATAGGGTCTGGATCTACTCTTGCAGCTCATTCCACCAAGAAGGGGCTAGGGCTGAAAAGGTCCAGGTCCTGGTTGAGGCCAGATGTACTCACCTGGGGCCAAGGACCACTAGCCAGTTGGTATTGGTTGAGCACAATGCTCTATGGGGAACACAGGCAGAGAGGTGGTCCCTTACATATGCTAAACTCAGACCACAGATGGACTTAATACCTTAAACTTGATCCAGAATTCAACCGGATGTTATGTTTAAATGGCTGGCAGCCATCTCAGTTGTCCATTTCACTTCCCCACTTCCTTTGATGTGTGTGAGGAGGGAAGAAACAGAGGGTTTTTCTCTCCTTCACTTGGAAGCAAAGTAAAATTAATGCTGTGTTTTACTTCCTCATGTGGAAGCAAATTCTTCAAGTATTTAAATTTAAATTCTTCTAGTATTTAAACGGCTGCCACATAGAGGAAGGTGCAGAGTTGTTCTCTCTTGCTCCAGAGGGATGGACCAGAACCAATGGGATGAAATTAATTCAAAAGAAATTCCATCAGGAAGAAGTTTCTAACAGTTAGAGGAATTTCTCAGTGGAACAAGTTTCCTCGGGAAGTGGTGGGTTCTCCATCTTTGGAGATTTCTAAACAGAGGCTGGATAGCCATCTCACAGAGAGGCTGGTTCTGTGAAGGCTCAATGGGGTGGCAGGTTACTGTGGATGAGTGATAGGGTTGTGAGTGTCCTGCATAGTGTACAGGGTTGGATTAGTTGACCCAGAAGGTCCCTTTCAACTCTATGATTCTATGATTCTATTATTCAAAAAGCTGCCAGTCATTTCAGTGGTCCATTTCACTTTCTCTTGCTTTCAAGTGTAGGAGGGAGGGTTTGAAATGAAGAGTATAAATTGTCGATGGTCATTTAAACCTAACAACTGAGGACAGACCTAACAGCTGACAGCCTTGGGAACTGAGAGAAGCCTGCCCACCCACTACTAGCGGCTATTTCAGCAGTCTGCTTTGCTTTCTCCTCCCCCTTTCTAAACAGGGAGAAGAAAAATGGACCAGCCTGAACTGGCCATTTAATTTCAGGGCTTTTGGTTCAGTTCAGAACTGAAACAATTTTGTTCTGCTTTTGGTTTTTTTTGGATGCAGAAAAAGCTTTTGATAATATCCAATGGAACTATTTGTTTGCGACACTGCATACTATGGATTGTGGAGAAAAGTTTTTGAAAATGATTCAGCATATTTATTCCAAGCAAGATGCTAGAATTTTAGTAAATCAAATGCTTATGTCTAAAAAATTCAGATAATGAAGGGCACTAGACAAGGATGTCCCCTCTCTCCTCTATTATTTAACTTGGTTTTAGAGATTTTGGCAGTCAAATTGCAGTCCATGACAGTTCTTCCTGGATTACAAATTGATGGAAATTAATTTAAGATAAGAAGTTATGCGGATGATGGTGTTTTGATGCTAATCCTGTTGTTTTGATGTTAGCTAATCCTGTTTTGTCTATTTGATGTATTAAGAGATTTTGGTTGTTATACAGGTTATAAAGTAAACTGTTCTAAGACTAAAATATTGTTAGATGGAGTCTTCCAATAATCAAACTTGAAGATATAATGAAAAATTGGATGTGAAGCGAATCCAGAAAAAATAAAATATTTGGGAGTAGTGATGGATAAGAATCTGGGACAACTATATGAAAATAGCTATGTTTCACTATGGAACGAGATTCAAGTGGATTTGTTAAGATGTTCTAAATTAAATCTTCCATTGTCAACTCGTATGGCAACGATTAAAATTAGTGTTCTGCCTAAAATGAATTTTCTTTTACAGGTTATTCTGATTCAAATGAATGATAAGATCATTGGTAGATGGCAAAGCACTTTGAAAAACATTTATTTGGGATACTAAGAGAGCTAGAGTGGTTTTTAAAATCCTTCAAGAAGATGGGTCAAGAGTTGGACAGAATGTTGTTGTTGTTAGGTGCGAAGTCGTGTCCGACCCATCACGACCCCATGGACAATGATCCTCCAGGCCTTCCTGTCCTCTACCATTCCCCGGAGTTCATTTAAGTTCGCACCAACTGCTTCAGTGACTCCATCCAGCCATCTCATTCTCTGTCGTCCCCTTCTTCTTTTGCCCTCAATCACTTCCAGCATTAGGCTCTTCTCCAGGGAGTCCTTCCTTCTCATGAGGTGGCCGAAGTGTTTCATCTTCAGAATCTGGCCTTCTAAGGAGCAGTCAGGGATGATCTCCTCTAGGACTGCCTGGTTTGTTCGCCTTGCAGTCCAAGGGACTCTCAAGAATCTTCTCCAGCACCAGAGTTCAAAAGCCTCAATTCTTTGATGCTCGGCCTGCCTTATGGTCCAGCTTTCACAGCCATACATTGCAACTGGGAAGACCATAGCCTTGACTAGACACACTTTTTTTGGCAGGGTGATGTCTCTGCTTTTTAGGATGCTGTCTAGATTTACCATAACTTTCCTCCCCAGGAGCAAGCGTCTTTTAATTTCTTTGCTGCAGTCCCCATCTGCAGTGATATTGGAGTCCAGGAAAATAAAATCTGTCACTACCTCCATTTCTTCCCCATCTATTTGCCAGGAATTGAGAGGGCTGGATGCCATGATCTTAGTTTTCTTGATGTTGAGTTTCAAGCCAACTTTTGCACTCTCCTCCTTCACCCGCATCAAGAGGCTCTTTAGTTCTTCTTCGCTTTCTGCCATTAGAGTGGTATCACCTGCATATATGAGGTTGTTGATATTTCTCTCTGCAATATTAATCCCAATTTGTGACTCATCTAATGCTGCCTTTCTCATGATGTGCTCTGCATACAAGTTAAATAGGCAAGGCGACAGTATACAGCCTTGCTGAACTCCTTTCTCGATTTTGAACCAATCAGTGATTCCATGCCCAGTTCTCAATGTTGCTTCTTGACCTGCATATAGGTTTTTCAAGAGACAAATATTCCTATCTCTTTAAGAACTTGCCACAATTTGTTGTGCTCCACACAATCAAAGGCTTTAGCATAATCAGTTTGGTGTAGTGGTTAGGAGTGCGGACTTCTAATCTGGCATGCCGGGTTCGATTCTGCACTCCCCCACATGCAACCAGCTGGGTGACCTTGGGCTCGCCACGGCGCTGATAAAATTGTTCTGACCGGGCAGTGATATCAGCGCTCTCTCAGCCTCACCCACCCCACAGGGTGTCTGTTGTGGGGAGAGGAATGGGAAGGCGACTGTAAGCCGCTGGGTGACGGGCGGGAGAAGAAGGCTTAGTGGCAACGGCAAGCAGAGGAATTGGCAGCAGCAGAGCTCAGCGGAGCAGCAAGAGGCGGCGGCGGCATAGCTGGTGGGTGCGGGGGCTTCAGGGGTGGTGCAGACGTCTCCGGTGGCGCCGCTGACGGGGCTGCGAGCGTTGCCGGCACCGCCACGGCCGCAGAAGCCTCTTCCTGCTGTGTGCATGATGGTGGCTCCGGCTCTGGTCCCGCTGGCGGCGGTGGCTTGTAGTGTTGACCTGACGGCCCCACGGGCTTCGGGGCGGCGAACAGCTCGTTGGCGGGAGGCGAGTGCGGCGAGCGGCTCCGCGTGGATGTTGTAGGAGGCGGCGGGAGGCGCTTTGCGCCTCCCGACGAGCCAGTCCGCTGGGCAGGGAGCACCCTTCCTCATCACGGACACATCCCACCCCAGAACCCCTTACCCTTTTATATAGTCCATGGCGCCCGTGTTAAGATGTGGTGGACATGTAAAAAAAAGTAAACTTTTTGGGGAAAAATGCATGATATTTTAGAAGGAATGCTGAAAGTTAAATTTCCATTTCATTCTGAATTTATGTTACTGAGTGTGTTACGGGACAGTGTTTCTCGGAAAGCTGGTGATTTTTTATTTTATGTGACAACTGTGGCACAGTTGGTGGTGTTTTGGAAACATCAGGATACACCAAAAGTTCTGGATTGGCTTGAGAAATTGGGAGAGTAGGCTAGAATGGCAAAGCTTACAAGTTTAATGAACAATCGTCCTGCTGATTTATTTATTTTATTTATTTATGATGAGATTTATATTACTGCCATTCCCAAGACTGGCTTGCAGCGGTTTACAATATTGTCATATAAATCATATATAGTAATATCCCCATAAAATCCCATTAAAATCCCATTAAAACAAAATACTAAAATTCCATACAAGTCATAGCAATACAGTATGATTAACATCCTACACGAGCCCCTTGGGTTGACTAGGAGGGCCAATGAAAAGTTGGGATGATGTCAAAGGGGACCATGGGATCAAGGTCGGTCTAATACCAGCCCCAGTCCTAAGGGTGAATTCCAAGGACTCTGGAGCTATTATATCGATTATTTAGGTAGTTAATTAATTAATGTATTAGAAGATGGTAAGACATAATTATAGACTATTTTTCCCATTTGTGTCCATCCAGAGTCATGATGCTGAACCAAAATGTCAGCTCTTCACACAGCAGTGGAAAAAAAAAAAAGGAAAATTCTATTATGGTAGTAGGGTGGGAGTTAAATAAGAGATTGAAAATGAAATTAGTTCTGGGTTAATGCCCTTGTGTAGATCTTACAGAAGTTTAAAAACTGAACTGTCTTTTTACAAGGCATATTCAAGAGACAATTAGCCAGCAAACCCCTGCACTAGATTCAAGAGTCAAAGCTCCCTTTATCAGATACCTGACAAAGAGACAGTGAAGCAGATTGAAACTGTAACTTTTTATATACAGGATTACAACATTATTATTAAAAGATATTTGTTAAATATTCGGCTGCCGAATCACACAATCCTCGTAAGCACCCCATCGACCTTCCTACTCATCCACTGCCAGTGCTCTACCTGTCTGCTCATCCACCTACCTTGGGCCAAGAGTTTCAGTCCACCCATCTGCCCACTAGTCTAGCCGTAAATTCCCCTCACAACCCATCTGGCTGTCAAACTGGGGGCAAATTCCCGACCTGCCTGCCTGCTGGGTTGACAGTAAATGCCCCCGGCAGCTCATTGCATTGGTAGTGAGAGCTCACTCTGTCCACCTACTCATTGCATTGGGGCTTGGACTACCCACTCCTGACAGCTCGCAGCTGTATAGAGATGAGCCTCCCATTGTTTGGCTTAGGGAGGCCTTGGGTAGCAGCAGTGAATCTGGGGGCCCATTCTGGACTTTTGCCCAGAGCTCTAGGATTCTCAAGGCCACTCCTGGATAGGTGAAAGCCTTGGTATGAGCCTACAAAAGTTTCTTCTCCCTGCTGTATGTGTTTCATTGGGGACTAAGAGAAGAAAGCACACAAAGCTTGCGGATACTAGCCATGTAGAAAATGTATTTCCGTCCAATATCAAGGTTCACAGAGCCAATCTATTTAACAATGACTGCATAGCCCAGATGGGTGGTATTATGCCTGTCATTTGTAAGTGTCCAGCAATCTTCCAATGGGGTGTGATTCATGGAGCTGAAAGAAATGATTTGCTTAAAAATTATGAATGCTCCTTCTGCCTGCAGAACTGCTTAATTCCCGTTACACATGTCAGCATATTATGACTGTGCGCTGTCAAATTCTAATGACGAAAATTTCATTTTTCTACCTTTTCACGCTGAGTTTGAGAACTACAGGTTGGAAATAATTCCACAAAGAAATTTCATCTCCAGACGCTACACACAAGTATTCCAGGCATCATCTTGTCTCTGTAATTTTTCTCCTTCTTCTTTCCTGAATTGGATTGGTAATGCTTCTGATTTCCCCTCACAATTGGGTAGTAAGCAATGGGGTGGGGAATGCCTCCGACTGGAAGGAGGGTGATCTTACTTTCCAGTAACATCAGTGGGGCTTTCCTTTTATATTTACTTCAACCCTTTTTCCAAAAATAAAATTACACTAAGAAGGGTGTAGCTCCATTCAGGGTCACACTAGAACAGGGGTAGTCAAACTGCGGCCCTCCAGATGTCCATGGACTACAATTCCCAGGAGCATTTGCTGGCAGACTACTCCTGCACTAGATATTTTGTTTCTTCCCTGACCGGCCTCTGATACCACACAGGTTTGCTCTTACATGTGTACAATTGCAGAGACATTACAACAGCATACATCCCTTGTATGAATAGATACTGAATGGGGCCAGTGAAGGAGCCCAAAGGTTAAAGAAACTGAGCCCAGTGACTCAATATCTTCACATAAAAATATTAAGGTCAAAAATTATACAAAAAAATATTAATTAGAAATAATTTGTAGGGCCAAATGATAGCCTCAAAGCAGAATAAAATTATTCAATATTTTTTCCAAACATGCCTGCGATTTTCTTGCTCTTCTTTTTATCCCAGTGTGATGCCCCTTCTCCAGTCACACAGCACCTACCATCCAACCTCTCTCTTTCTCAGGTTCAGAATTAACGACCAGGCTATCACGCATGACTACCCTTCTTGTCACATTTAAAATATCTAGGGAAACTGTGGTAATATATGGTACATATAGGAATTTCTGACCATAGAGTTCCTGGTAATTCCTAGAGCTACCTGTTTCTGTCATTCACCAGGGCTAACCTCACTTTCAGGTAGCTCTAGGAATTGCCAAGAACTCTATGGCCAGAACTTCTGGTAAGTAGCTGAGGCCTTATTTTTCTTTTTTAATGTTTCTCCCCAGGCTGATCACCCACCCCCATGTCTTTTTCCACTTGACAATCCGATAAGCTTCAGAGGGCAATGGCTACAACTGGCTGGAGGTCTCATGACAAAAGCAGGCAATGGAGACCCTAGCTTGCAATGAAGAGGGGAATCAGGTGAGATTGCCCCCTCCCTCTTTTGAGATAGGATCTAACTCTAGTGTTTTATAACAGTGGTCCCCAACCTGCGGGCTGCGGCCCGGTGGCGGGCCGCAAAGGCCATGGCGCCGGGCCGCGGCTCCCTCTCCCCGCCCCCCCGTAGTAAAAAACTTCCCAGGCCGCAAGCTTGCGGCCCGGGAAGCTTCTTACTGCGGGAGGGCGGGGAGAGGGAATCAGGGCCGGGCCGCACCCGTGCGGGCCGCAGATGTGGCCCGATGCGTGGGCGTGGCCCGCGCGGGCGCGGTCCCTGCAGGCGCGGCCCGATGCCCTGCCGAACCCCAGCCTCAGAAAGGTTGGGGACCACTGTTTTATAAGACAAAATCAAAGTCCAGTGGCTCACGCCTTGAATAAATCTTTGTTGGTCTTAAAGGTGCCACTGGATTCTGATTTTGTTTTATTGTACTGCTTCAACATGGCTGCCCACTAGAATCTACTGTTTTATGTAAGAGATTCCCCCCCCCATTTTTATTAAAAACTACAAACATACTAAAAACCTTCAAACCACCACAATATTTGTAATATTTACGAGTTATTGTTACATTTGTCAATCAGTTAATTAAATACACTCTAGCATTCTTAGTGACAGTGGCTCCGGACTTCCATTATGAAAAAAGAAATTAAAACTGGTGTTATCAGGTTTAGTAATATTAATCTAAGAGGACACGGTATATACAGGACAGTGGCATAGAAGTTCACTGAACGAGCTAGGTTTGGAACAGCCTCATTTTTAATGATTTTTATGCTGGATTATTATTTTACTGTGTTTTATTATTAAACTGCTTTAAGCAGATTCTCCAAAGAGTCAATGTTTTAAGACAAGACTTGGTGGGGAAGAAGGAAGGGGTTGTGCTATTGGTTCCATCTTCTCCTGTCGTACATCAATAGCAGCTTGTTAGGGTAGATTCAAATGAGTAGCCATGTTGGTCTGAAGTAGCACAATAAAATCAGAGTCCAGTAGCACCTTTAAGACCAACAAAGATTTAATCAAGGTGTGAGCTTTCGAGTGCAAGCACCCTTCGTCAGACTATGATCTTCTTACATGACAGGGAATATATAGCAAAAATCAGTTCTGTTACATCTGTGTCACAACCAGATACAGCCAATGAGTTAGGACTACTTCTTGACCTTGACCAATGGGATGGCAAGGAGGGACAGAAAGAGAAGTTTTCCATCTTCCTGGGCATATGGTTGGGGTGGTGAGGTAGGAGGTGGGGGGGCTATTTGGTGGACCAGTGGGGGGGTTAGGGGGGATTGGGGAGGTTAGAAGGGTTTTTTTTAAATTATTATTTTAATTGTTGTGATCTGCTGTGAGCCAGCTGTGCTAGGAAAGGCATAATAGACATATAATTAGTAAGTAAGTAAGTAAGTAAGTAAGTAAGTAATAAGATAGTCTTTACCCACTTTTTTAAAACCTGCAAATCGCTTAAGAAAAGTGAGAACAAAGAGGCTCACATGAAAGAGGCTCTATGCCACTAACACCATTCCTGTATTTCATGTGAATACAATAACCTTGCCATTTGCAACTATTTTTGTCCTTGGGGTGGGGTGGGGATGTGTTGACATGGCACTCAATAATAAAAACCTAGTACTAATATTAGCGCACTAAGCATACTTTACCAGAGAAATTCTTATTGATCCCTCTGTTATTATGCTTGTTACTGAAGTACGGTATGGAAAGCAAAGGAAACCAGATTCCAATTTAAGTCATTAATAGATTGGTTTCAAAATTTATGATTCACGTGTCCAACAAATCAAGAATAAAAGCAGGTAAAAGGCTTTGTAGCCCTCACTGAATTACTCATTCTTTCCACAGTAAAAGCCGTTAGCTCGAGATTGGCTAAAGAATTTTAACTATCTCATTATATATATGTCATTGTTCAAAGTGTCCCTAAATGGGATTAAACAGTAGTCACTCAAGAATTTCCTGCAATGTCTGTTTCCAGCCTCACCTTGACTTAAATTAAGGCTAATGATATGTTTTCAGTGTAAGGTAAAAGAAGGATTTTCCTTGAATGACTTTCCAACATTTCGAAATCTAATTCATTAGAAGCACTTCTGTCAAATGATTACTTATTCTATCTCATTGTCTTTAGAGGATTTAACTCTAAAACACACATGTTTGATATGAACTTAATGACCATTTTATAAACGAAACCCAAGTGAGTCTGCGTTCACCGGCAAATTCCTGTTTGTGCTTGGAATTAAAAATAATGCCAAGTGGGGCTCTTTTTTTTCCAAAGAGAGCGGGTTGTGTTAACGGTTATTTTTAGTTCTCTTACATCTGTACATATTCATTTTCTTTTTAGGCCCATGAGTAGAATAAAGATTACACTACGCCATGAGGAGGGGAGACCCACTACTTTGCTAAAGTTGTGAAATATGATATCCATTAAACTGAGCATTTTAAAAATATGGACCGTTCCTGGAACCACTACCATCTTATAACCATTTTCTTATATATACCCCCTCCCTAATTCTGATAAAGATATGTATTCCAGCCAAGGGTACTGTGAGGGGAAATGACAGGGGGGGGATATAAAAACCTAACAGAAGCCATTTTGAATCAGGCCAATGAGTCGCACAACTAATCCCACACTCTGTGTCACACAGTAACCAAGGCCTAGGTGACTTCAGGAAGTCCACCAACAGGGTCAAAATATCGGGGGGGGGCAAATCCCCTTCAGAGAACTGGGCAATTCGGGTGTTTTGTTTGTTTTTTGGGGGTCATGTTTGACTTGGGGCTCAGTAGAGAGATGTGGGGTCTAGAGAGAATCTTTGTCTGAGGGCCCTGGAAGCTTCTTTAAAATAATTTCTGATGCCTATTTTGATGTTTGAGAAGAAGTTGAGGAAGCTAAGATTAATTAAGGTTCACTAAGCTGTCCTGAGTTTTGAATAGCTCTATCGCAGAAAGGTCCAAATGTGGGCATCATTGATTTCAGCATACATTATGTGTATGCACATAAAATATAGACACATATGGAGACTAAATTGGGGCCCGACTGTGACTCACAGGTAGAGCAAATGCAGAAGTTCTGGGATACTACCCGTGACATCTCCAACCAGGACCTGATGTGCTGCCATAGTCCAAAATACTGAGCTAGTGGACCAATGGTCTCACTTGACATAACACAGGCACATATGTTTAGCTGCCAGCACGCTATTTCCCTTCCATCCTCCCATAGTACCAGAATCACAGATTTGGAAGGGAGTTGATAAGTCATTTAGTCCAAACAATCCAGAGCTAATCACGCATATCCAGGTAGTCAATGGCGCTGAATGTATTTCCATGTACTACAAAGGTTAAGGATAAAAACATATATAGAAAAATAGAAACAATTAATTGTCAGAGCTCAAAATGTTTAAAAACCATGAGAGAATATCTTATTCTATATTAGACACACATAAAACATCTCAATGTGTACACCACTAATGCCAACAAGTTTGGACCTGCAATATATTCATATTGGTTGTTATGTGACCTCTCACCTTTGACCTTTTTGCAGTAGATGCACACAGCAGGATTTTCCAATACCCAGGGGAGGGACAGAAATATATGCTGGCTGAAAACTCTGCCTGACGCATATGAACTAATATGACCAGAAACAGCTACTATGGAATAAATAAATATTTACCTCCTTGGTAAAAAAACTGAAAATAATTTTTTGTATCACTGCGTGTAGCTGTACATTGACCTCTGAGGATGAGCAGTATGATCGAAATGCATTATGTCTGAACTTGTCTGATGTGTGTCCAATAGAGAATGTTATTCTTTTATGGATTTCAAACATTTTGAGCGCTGATAATAAATTGTTTCTGTTTTTCTATCTATGGTTTTATCCTTAACCTTTGTGGTTCTCAAGCTGTTTTCCTGGTTGGGATTTAGTTTCCTTTTATGCTATTTGTGTATGGATGTAAACAACTGTGCTCATCATTATGTGTGTGTGTGTGTGCTTGTGTGAGTGTGCACGCATGCAGAGAGCCATCAAGTTGCAGCAAATCTGTAACCAACCTAGGAAGGGGCTTTCAAGAAACAGCAGTGGCTTGCCATTGCCTTCTTCTGCAGAGTCTTCCTTGGTGGTCTCCCATTCAAATATTGATTCTGCTTAGCTTCTGAGGTCTGACAAGATTGAGCTGGATCACACCACCATCTCTTCCCATCAGTAGGTACATTGTAAAAATAAAACAGAAGCCTTGACAAAATTAGTCATTTGCTAAAAAGCACCATCTTTTTGAAGCTTTGGGCGAAAAAACACACCCGTTTTTCCAGTTGTGAAAGACATTCTGATCTTGCTTTGTTTTCCTAAAACATACAATGCAAAACCAGAACCAGAAAAGGAACACAACCCAACCTTAATGGGTAGGAACTCAAAAGTTGAGCTGCACAATAAAATAACGTAAAAATGTTGATTATTTATTATAGTGCACAATTAAAAACAGAATAAAAACTTCATAAAAACTATACAGAACTAACAGCACATAAGACCAAATGCATTTCGACCCTACTGGGTCTTCCTCGGTGGTCAGAACTGTGATAATACACTCAATATAAAATATCTATATTAAACTCATTATAAAGTGTAGCTGAGTGGTTGAATGGGATCAGTAAATTATGGCTCCAACCAATATATGTAAACTTTATCCCTTTTGGAGACCACCTCCTATGATATCTGCCTAGGGTCATTTTCCTAACACACAGCTGTACTTTCCTCAGGATCCCAAATTCTTGGGTTCACAGACATGTTGAAGGCTATGCAAATAACTTATGGAGATAAAATACATTTGCTTACAGATTCCTGTTTCATCATTCCTGTTTGCTTACAGATCCCTGCTTCTGCAGCTATGGAGAGGGGCAGGGAAGAAGTCCACCCTCTGACCTCTGAAAGACTTACTGAGCTCTTTTCCAGCTTCTGAGAACTTTACCAGGCATCGTCCATGTTAACCTTTCATGAAGACATGGCCGCAGAGAAGATGCATAATCATTTGGTAACTTTATTTGAACCATGCAAGCATATCAAGAGGCACACTTGAAGCAAAACGGCGCTCTAGCAAAAGCCATGCTGAATTGGAAAATTGTTGAAGTGAAACAAATTGTTCTGCCTAAGAATCTCTTTCTACAATGGCAAGCAGGGAGGACATTTTATTAAGAAAGCTGGGCGGATGTTCTATTAAGAATCTTCAGACATGACGCAATCGTATCATTTGCTTCCCAATCCAGATATCTGAGATATTGAACCTAATGTAATCCTCTGTTGTCTCACGTACTTGAAATGTTCCTTGCATGACAAGCTTCCAATAGGTGGATGTCAGGAATTCCCTTATCTGGAACTCTCACTTGACAGCATGCCAGCCTTTACTGCTGGAGGGTTTCAAGAAAAGTCACACTCAGGAAGGCTAGCAGAAGATTACTATTGACACTGTGTGTTGAATCTCCAATATGGCAGGAAGGTGACTGGAAAAGACCACTGCTCCAACTTTTCCTGTCAAGTGTAAATCAAGACTGACACACCTATCCATAAAAATTCTCCGTTGTGGTACAGTAGATTTATTTAGAGCTTGTCTCCTCGCCACCCCAGTGAGCTGATGTTTCGCTGATTCGTTCGGGCTGTTCATGAACATTTCAAGCTTGTTCGTTGAGTTACTTTCCACATATTCCAACAGTGCAGTACAGCACAATTGGCAGGATTTAATGCAAGTGCACAGGGCACCAGGAGTCTTGGGCTGATTCTGAACTTACTTTTTTTTTCCACTGTGGATCCTGCTGAAATCAGATAGATTTGAACCAGAGTCTTTCTCCTCTCCCCCCCCCCTCCTGAATTGAAACAGAAAGCCTTCTGCCCCTGATTGGGGAAGCTCAGAGTGGGAAGGGGTGGAGCGATGGTCACAAAGCTGAACTACCTTTCCTGAATTGGTGGGGAGGGGTCAGGTGACTCCAGCCAGCACTAGCGCCTTATTTCTTCTCTTTTAATTTCAGAGCCAGCAGCAGCAGAGAAAAAGGCAAGTCTCTGCTGAAAGAAGTGTGGGCGAAAGGTCATGCCTTTAATAAACCTTTGTTGGTCAAAAAGGTGCTATGGGACTCTATTTTTGTTGTGCTTCCTGCTTGAATCTATCCTTCTGGAACGCAATCACTTTAAAACAGGGAGGGAAGCTGTGCAACTGGGAACCATTAAGTCAGGAACAAACCTGGCCAATCAGGAAAGGCTGCTTTGCTACAAGGCAGAGAACAGTAAATTAATTTTCAAAAATGAGAAATCTACACTTATACTGGTTGGGGTTTTTTCAAATATCAAGGTTTATATCCACTCCTGAATATCACAGGAGAAAGGGATCAATCATGGATGCTGCAGAGGGAAAATGTAAAGCACTCAAAATGGAAATCAAATTCAGTGTAGATGGGAGGGATTTATTCAGACTGGGAGTGGATAAAAAAGCCCCATGCAGACTCAACCCTACTTCCACTGGAGGCAGCTTGGCCGCCAATCATAGATAAAAACCCCAGTAAGAAACCAATTGGTCTTGTGATTATAAATTTGAATCCCATATTTTTTTTAAAAAAATAATTGACCCCACTTAGTATTCATGAAAGTCTGCATTGCCAATGTTATTTGGCACATATGAATTTTTGCACAGTTCCGTCCCCCATGAGATATAATTACCTGACCCGATCATCCACGCATCGGGTCAGGTAATTATATAGTAGAACCACCTGATGTACTGCGAAGGTGCCAAAATTTCACAAGTCAAGGCAATGAATGTCCACCAGCATAGTTACGGCGCAGCAGTAACTGTTAAATAGTGTTTTGAGGTTGAAGTTAGACAAGTGAATACGTATGACGTTGCCATATAGAATCAGACCAATACTCCATCAAGGTTAGTATTGTCTATCCTTTCTCAACTTTTTTTTAATCATTCAGAACCCCCTGAAAAATTCTCCCGGCTTCAAGACACCCCACAAGTGATGTGATCATGCAGAGTATAGCTGGGAAGCATAGCTGAGCACATGCCCATCTGTGGTCCCTCCCCTTCCCACCTCCTTCAGTTCCATCACTGGCCATTTGGGAAGGGTTGGGTGGGTCGACATGACCATATATTACCTGATAAATGTTTAACTTTCTTTTTAGCATAAAAATATTAAATAACGCCTGCCCATTCAGGAAACCCTTCCAGGGCCATCACAACCCCCTCCCCCCCCGAGTTTCACCAACCCCTCACTTAGAAAACCTGGTCTACCCAGAGAAGCAGAACCTTTCCAGAGTCTCAGGCGGAGGTTTTTCACATCCCCTAGTGTCTGATCCTTAACTGGAGGTGCCAGTGGGATTTTCTATATGCAAAAGATAGGATTTTCCACTGAGCCACAGTCCTTCCTCTGGTCCCTGGATGGTAGATTGGGACCCCCCCACACACACCAGGGTTACTCTGGCGGTCGCTATTCCTTCCCCTTGGTTGGGTCAAGTTGTATTACTTGCCGCCACTTGGATCGGGTGGGTTGCTTGATTGGGCTTATTTTATGAGGATTTTATTGTATTATGGGTTTCATATGTTTTTATGATATGTAACTCACCGTGAGCCTTGCGGGAGCAGCGGCCTATAAGTCCAATAAATAAATAAATAAATAAATAAATAAATAAATAAATAAATAAATAAATAAATACATACATACATACATACATACATACATACATACATACATACATACATACATACATACATACATACATAATTGGAGGTTCAGCTCACTGGGTGTTTGTGGTAAATTAGCCTGCCAAATACATTTGCTGCAAAGATCTCAGCACCCCTAGTTGTCATTAGTTGGTGAACTGCTTCCCATGGTCCTCACGGAATGGCAAAAGTGCCACTAGTTGTCCCCAGGATTATCACTCAAACTGTGCCAAATTTGATATTAGGTGATGTGAAACATTTGTTCATGTTTTTTTGAATGAAGCCAGAATGAGCAGTCTACCACATATCTCTTTTCACTAAAAGGCTTTCTGCCTAATCCTTCTCCGTTTTCATTTCTAGACTGCAGGCATTCACATTACAACTAAAAGGGCTATCATTTTAACTGATCAGGGGCTTGTTTGTATCGCTGCTTCTTTTTCTTTCTGTAATTCTTTGTCAGTGCTCATTGATGGGATTTTTTAAAAAAATGGAATTCAATCATCTCCATATACATAGATGAAGGAAGCTAAATCATTCCGGAAGCCCAGAGGATTCTGTGGCTTTTGGATTGAGTCACCAGAAATCCACCCTTGCTACTGACCAAGCTTTGAGAATGTCAGTCTTTATTTCCACAAGCTCAACTCATTATCATCTGTTCTCTATACATTTACAAGAGTGTTTGCAAGATTTATTTTTATTTATTCATTTTTATTTATTTATATTTATATACCGCCCTCCCCCAAAGGCTCAAGGCGGTTTACAGGGAACAGGAAACAGATACAGATAATATGGGGTAACACACGTGACAACAGCAATAACTACAACAAAATAAGCCCAACATGGTAACAGCAATAATAATATGATAGAACTGCAAAGGAGTCTCAGCTCAATTCTTACTGGGACCCAATGGGTTAGGCAGATTAGAGGCGGTCGTAGTAGGAGTGGGGGGTGGTGGTTAAGGGCCAATTTGAAGCGATGGTTTGGGTTGACCTCAACCAAGTGCCTGGTGGAGATTAAAATGTAACCAGGATTTGTTTGTGGGAGGGAAGGAAGAGTGGGAATGAGAATGGCTAACAGAAGGTCAAATGGAACCTTCTCTGATCATGGTCAGCATCATAAAACGAGATAAGTCTGCTGGATCAAAGCAGTGGCTTACGTACTTCAACATACATAGAAAGATTAGCCTGCCCTGGCTCAAACTCTAGCCTGCAGCTTGGTGCAAAGACTCTGGTGTGGAAGAGGGCTCAGTGTTGCTTTCTAACCCCTCCTCAATTCTGATTTCACCAGACTCTCTCAAAGTCACTCCAGGTTGGGCACATGACCAGTCTGCTACAGCTTTCAATTGTTTCCTCTTATTCTTTTTGTGACTCAGTCTTGGTTGAGGCCAGGTTAAGGGGAGATCTTGGGTCCCTCCTCTGATAGTCTGTTCACATCCATCTATCCTCCTGGGTAGGTGGTTGGCAGCTGGGAGGGTAGGGTTAATGGGATTGGGAGGTTTGTTTTGTGAATATTGTGCATATTTTAACTTACATTGTTCAAATTGTTGAAAGCTGCTGCAAGCTGGCCAGGCCAATTCAATAATAAACATAAAACCTTATATGTGTTCTGGTAAGTTTTGTTTTAAACACTACCCACTGGGTGGCTTTTACTGATGTCTGCATGCACCTAAGTTCATTGTCAAAATGCCATTTAAAAATAACCATGAAGCACCCAAGTGTCACCCACATCAAAACTCCCTTCATTGAATGTGTAGAAAGGTAAAAGGATACAGATATCCAAAGCCCGTTCCAGGATAGGACTCTGTGAGAACTAGATTTCCCAAGGTTTTCATCACATGTAAGTGTTGTAGCACATGGTCCAGTCATTCTCAGGATATGATCTAATTCACCCCAAATCAGAAGGGCCCTGTTGGGTCTTCTTGTAAATTCTGTTTCTAACAGTGGTCAAACCAATGCCTCTAGGAAGCCCCACAATTAGGGCATGGAGCCTATAACCTTCCAGCACTAGCTTGTATCCCCACCCACCCAGTCTACTCAACAAAGCTTGAAGTCTTCCTCCAACCTAAGGTCCCATCTGCAAGAAGAAAGCTCCTTAGGGTGGAGGAAGGTCTCAGGTTTTGCTAAGCAGAGTGGCAAGATGCCTGCCAGGTGGTTCCAAGTGGACAGGCTTACTTTCACAGACAGCTGATAAAGTTGTCTAGACCTTTTGTGTGTGCACGGCAGTGGCACTCCCTAAGTCGCCTGAAGGACTCTCTCCAGTGTTTCCTGAGCCTCCTGCCAGTCAATGTAATTAGGCAATCGGTATTATGGAAAACAAAGGGAAATGTCTCTTGATCCACATTTCCACACATTCATGAGTTCATAAACTTCTATCACGTTTCCCTTCTGACACACAGCAGAACTGGCACTTGGCCCAGTCAGGTAGGCAGGTGGCCAAATGGACAGCCAGCCAACAAGTTGGCAGAAGAAGCTTCCTCTTCCCTGCCTTCCCTCTCCCACCTCAGACCGTTTCTCCTGTAAAGTCTACCGTTCTTCACACACCCAGCGAGTTGAATGGTACACCTGGGCTTGCTCAGCCAACCAATGCACTGGGAAATCTCTATTGTTCCAGTTCCCCAGATGGTGAATAGATCCCTATGCAGTTCATGCCTTTATGTATATGGACATGTAAACTGATAAAATATTGCCAAAGAGCAATCCTGGTGAGGATGTATATATCACTGTGTCAGTCTCCTTCCTTGAGGGCATGTGGGCATCAATCAACATTGCACAAGGGAATTCTACACCACACAGGAGACTTCTACATACAATTCTCCATACCAGGATTTTTTAAAAATGAGTTGGGGAGCCGCGGGGGGGGGGGGGGAGGAGAGCAGAAGTAAATCCGTTTCCTGCTTTGAGGCAAAGGATCGTTGTTTTGCTCATCCAGTTTTGGAATGGAGCACAAGGTTTCCATTGGGCCAGGACAGGTGCTGGTTAAGCTTCATGCAGCCCGGCCAAGAGGGGGAGGCTTTTGAAGCAGGTGTTTGGCGTTACCTCCCATGCATTTCAATTGTTCCAATATGTGCCCTTAAAGACCATCTTATTAGGCCACCCACACTGTTTGGGGATGGTTACATTCTCAGTTGCACCTCAGCTTTTTGAAAGTTAAACCTTCCTTTGACTCCAAGCGGTGTCTTATTTTTAGGAGTGAGGGGCCAAAAATAACCCAAAACTCCCAGGACAAACTTTAGCGCCGAATGAGAAAAGGAGGAAATACGTCTACAACTTTAATCATTTTTTCACGAGCAATTCTCACCCTACAGAACTGGATGACTTTTGAACCAAGAATCAAAATGGGAATCTACTTAATGCAAACCTAATTAGCACATTCTTTGGTCTCCTTCTTTTAGTCAAGTTGTTATGTCAGACTAGCCCCTAAGAAAAGACACTGTCGCTGCTCACCCTTTCTTGGATCACGATTTGGCTTCTGGAAAGCAAAGCTCTTCCCAAGACTTAACCATTTGTCTTATGAGCTTCTCTTGGAACACTGTGAGGAGTCTCCCCCCCCCTCCCTGCATCATTGTGAGTGGGTGGGCAGGACAGTATGTGCTAGCCTTTGTCTCATGTAGCCCTTCCTTGCATACCCAGGACATTGCTGATCACCACTGTGGGAGGGTAGGTGAATTCCTTCCAGGCCAGGCTGGATTCTGGAGATTTTGGTGTGTGTGTTTGGGGTATGAAATTGAAGTAACTGTGGATGGACAAGTAGTGGTGAGTTCTTGCACTGTGTAGGGGGTTGGACTAGATGACCCTGGTGGCCCCTTCCAACTCTATGATCTTTGTGAGTGTAAACCACCCACACTGGAAGCAAGCTCATGGCCCTGAAGAATAGAAGGCAATAGGTGCTAGCATGGTATTCCAGTCCACCGGCATCTAAACTAGACTGCTTTAAAAGCCACATCAGATCCATCTTCCAAATGATGGAATTCAGTGCCTTAAAAAAAAAGAAAATCCTTCCATGGAAAACAATAAACTGCTATGCCAAATCTGCAAGATTAAAGAAGGCTGCTTCTCATTGCTCTTTTCTCCACCCTCTTGCATCTGTATCTATGTATTTTTTTTTTTACTTCTCCATTAAGAAAGGCCTTGTTAATCCCATTGTGGCGAGATGCAGTGAGGGGAATAACCTATCATGATCTCCAAAGTAAAGAATGCAATTCAAATGAGAGTTGACAAAGAGATGGAGACCAGCACAGGAGAGCACCCTTCTGAGGGATGAGCATTGTTTATTCAAAGGCACCCCTTTGCTTTCACAAGGTCTGGTATCCTTGAAGCCCGTTTGCTACGCGAGGACAAAACCTAAAGAGGGAGTCAGATGTGTGCAGACATCGTGCGGGAGAATTTAAGTTAAATCTGTAATTTTCTCTCTCTCTCTCTCCCCCCCCCCCCCCTCAGCATTTCCTCAGAGAAATTAGCTATTCTATTCACTGCATAAATTTTCAGGTTTTGCTAGCACGACACTCAGGGTGTTGAATTTTTTATGACAAAAATGCTGTAATAATTGTTGAACAGATGTAAGTGTTGAAGAGTGGGCTCTGGCAGACCTCATGAAACCTCTATTAGCAATTTAACCCTGTCGCTTCAAGAGCGCAAGAGGGAAGCACAAGGAGGCCTTTCGCTTCGGAAGCCAAGACCACCACAGGGGTTCTCCCCAAGCAGAGAAATCAAGTTCTCTGCTCTCGGTGAGAAGGCAGACAGAGCTGAGAGACAAATCTGAGACAGTGGGTAGAAAATGCGACTTTTATGATTATTTGGACAGAAGCTGTAGGCTATCAGAGGCTAAGAGCATTGACTGTCTTTTCGAAGGGAAACTGTATTTGTTGATGCCGAAGTGAAAGATTTAGAAGAAGGAGGGCTGTTTTTTGTATCCTGCTTTTTTTCTACCAGGAGCCTCCAAGCAGCTTACAATCACCTTCCCTTTCTTCTCCCCACAACAGACACCCTGGGAGGTAGGTGAGGCTGGGAGAGCTCTGAGAGGATTGTGACTGGCCCAAGGTCACCGAGCTGACTAAATGTGGAGAAGTGGGTTCTCCAGAGTTGATGCTGCCACTCTAAACCACTACACTGAACTACCCCCTATTTAGAGACCCCCAGATTAGATGCTGCCTGGATCCTAGATTCCTCCCCATGCAGCCAGTTGGGAGGTCTTGGGCCAGTCACAATTCTCTCAGAACTGTCTCAGCCCCACCACCCTCACAGGGTGCCTGTTGTGGGGAGAGGAAGGGTAGGTGATCGTAAACAACTTTGAGACTTCTTCAGGTAGTAAAAAGCGGGGTACAACAACCAGTTCATCTCCTCCTCTTCTTAACCCCTGCAACTTAAAATGTCACTTGATGTATATCAATCTTTGCTTCTGAGATGCACATTCAGAAAAGGCTCCAAAGCAAACTGACTGAATGCATAGGTTTATCGATAATACAAATTACGGTTGGCTTCCCCCCAAGGATTCTAATTTGGTGGAGGTGCTGAGAAACCTCTTTTAAGTGATTCTTAACCTCCTCTTGGAGTGCTCTAATTTCCAGATTCAAGTGCATACCTATGTTGGTCTGAAGTAGCACAACAAAATTTAAGTCTAACGGCACCTCTAAGACCAAAAAAGATTTATTCAAGGTGTGAGCTTTCGTGAGCATGCACACTTTGTCTGAGGAAGTGTGCATGCAAACAAAAGCTCACGCCTTGAATAAATTGTTGTTGGTCTTAAACGTGCCGTTGGATTCAAATTTTGTTGTATAATTTCCAGAGAGCAACTATTAAACCAGTCTACACCTAAGCTGTACTATACCTGTCCTAGACATAAAAGAAGACAGATCAGTCTGTGAGAGCTACTATTGACTTACAATGTCATACTTAGCAGAATCATGCTCTTTAATTCTATTAAAGTCAGTGGTCTTATAAGGGTGTGACTGTCTGTGATGGCAGTCCCTGTAATGCAATTGTGAGTGCCCACACTTAACCAAGAGAAGGGTTTAAAGATGAATGATGAATGGGTCCACCTTTCATATCTGACACCTCAAGATGAAGAAGCTCTCAGAGAAATCCTTTATTTACCTAACAACTTAAGGAGCAGTGGTTCATGAGAGTAGAAATGCTAAGCAAGATGGGTTTGGTTCACACCTTTAAAGCCCTAAGCATTCTGGGATCTTCATATCTCCAGGCCTGTCTTTTCACCCATATCCCCCAAAGGGTGCTAAAGTCCAATGACCAGAACCTTCTCAGGATCCCTGGCCCCAAGGAGATTAAACTGGCCTCAACCAGGCCATCCTGGTGGAATACTCTGCCAAACAAGATCAGTGCCCTGCAGGACCTTAAGACAATTCCACAGGGCTTGAAAGAAGCCTTTGATCTTCCAGGCCTATAAAGGTAAAGGTAAAGGTATCCCCTGTGCAAGCACCGAGTCATGTCTGACCCTTGGGGTGACGCCCTCTAGCGTTTTCATGGCAGACTCAATACGGGGTGGTTTGCCAGTGCCTTCCCCAGTCATGACCGTTTACCCCCCAGCAAGCTGGGTACTCATTTTACCGACCTCGGAAGGATGGAAGGCTGAGTCAACCTTGAGCCGGCTGCTGGGATTGAACTCCCAGCCTCATGGGCAAAGCTTTCAGATGGCTGCCTTACCACTCTGCGCCACAAGAGGCTCCAGGCCTATAGTTGAGGCCTAAAGTGACACCTAAATCCACAAACCTCTCTGTTTATACCTCCCCCCCCCCCATGGTCCTTCCCTCATGGGCAATATTAGTATTCCAATTTTATAACGTTGTAGGTCTTATTTTAGATTCATCTAGATTTCTATTTTTCATATTGATCTGCCCTCAGTCTATAGAGATAGGGTGGAACAGAAGTTCAAATACAAACTAAGAAATAAGATAAATGGGCTCATCTAGTAACTACACTAAAATCATCTGGCCAAACCTACTGGCCCAAAGGAGGTAAAATAGGCCTCAGCGGGGGCAAGACAAATCAGGGCCCTGCAAGACCTTAACCAGTTCCACAGAGCTGTCCCACCAGGCCTTGATGGACCATCAAGAAATGCAGGCTTCACTATAGCAAATAGAGAAAATTGCTTCTCTAAAGATCTGACCTAAACTAGTTGTGGGCTACTGAAATAGAATATTTTAATGTTTATGGAATTTATATATGATTTTATGTTTTTACTGATTGTTGATTCATGTTGTTACTAGACCTGAACAGCCAGGGAGGGCAGGATATAAAAATAAAGAATTATTTTTATTTATTATTCTTAGTTGCATATGTTTATAAATGTGACACTACCAGGGTACAAATTTTGAATTAATTCAGTGTGCCATCAGAACTCTCCAGAGACGTCGATTATATATCGGAGGGTCTGGGAGGTTTTTTTAGGTGTTTTTTTAACATGAATGATGCATATGGTATACCAGGGCTATAGATTGTTGGTCTTGATCCTCACGTGTGCCTAAATAACAAGATGACTGATGGGATGCCTGAGATATGCGTGGGTCCTAGATTTCCATCTCAATGGACTACACACAAAGGGAACCCTCTCTTGATTTAACATCTACAGAGGAAAGAGGCCATCAGGGATTCGCAGAGAAGTTGCATGTCCACCCAATGATAAAAGCATGCAAATTCTTCTGACTCAAACGGTAAGCAGAGAGAAGGAGCTGGAAGACAGAGATGCAGCATCCAATAAGTAAAGGTGGTGGTGACAGCCCAACAGCAGCGCAGCGAATGGCAACCACAAAGCTGCCAAAACTGCTGCTTGTGGAGACAGATGACATCCACGCTAGAAGAAAACCTTCCACAGCCTTATTTGCAGGAGGAGGTGGGAAAAAAAGGGACTTGGTTATAATTCAGGAAAGGAAAACAGATATATCTGGGTTCAGTGGTATTTTTAAAGATAGTGATTTAGGCTGCAATCCTCAACATACTTTCCTAATCATCATCATCATCATCATCATCATCATCATCATCATCATCTTTACACCGATCTGCGGAAGCGGCATAAATAAAACAGTAAAGGGTATGGGGGAGGGCTTGGTCTGGGATGGGGGGGCAATTATTGGCCCCTTGCCCCCGGACTGACGAGTCGGGAGGCGCGAAGCCATTACACGGCTGTCTGCTGACAAGGGCAGCGACCCTTCACCTCCGCCCCTCCCTCCTTCCCCCCTGACCCGCAACTCAACTCCGCCACCGCCACTTCGCCCCACGCTCCGCTGCCGTTTTCCTGCTCCCAAACACTCAGCCACCCACCCTTCTCAACCCCCAACTCTTCCCCCTGCTCCCTCGCCACTCAGCCCCGCACTCCGCTGCTGCTGCTTCCCTGCCCCCAAACACCCCACCACCAAACACCCAGCAACCCAACCCTTCTTAACACCCTACTTTCCCCCCCCCCTCGCGACTTGCCCAGTGGACACAACCGCCTGGCGGACCCTTTCCCCCCTTCCTTCCACCCCTGCCCCGTCCCCTTTCATGGCACCTCCCTGCCTGCCTTCCTGCTTGCCTGCCTTCCTTCCTCCCAGAATTCAATTTCTCCTTCCTTCCTTCCTTCCTTCCTTCCTTCCTTCCTTCCTTCCTTCCTTCCTTCCATCCATCCATTCATCCATCCATCCACCCCGCTAGCACCCACTGTATTTTTTGTACAGCAGGCTTAATATCTAATAATAATAATAATAATAATAATAATAATAATAATAATAATAATAATAATATTCTCTCTTTAAATATCTGAAAGGTTGTTACTTGGAGGAAGGTAAGGAGCAGTTCCTATTGGCAGCAGAGGATAGGACCCACAGTAATTGGTTTAAACTACATGTAGAATGGTACCAGCTAGATACCAGAGGAGGGGGAGAAATCACAGTCAGAGAGTAGTTCAGCAGTGGAATCGACTGCCTAAAGAGGTGGTGAGCTTCCCCTCACTGGCAGCCTTGAAGCAGATCGGCTGGGCAGATACTTATCCTGGATGCTTTAGACCAGGGGTAGTCAAACTGTGGCCCTCCAGATGTCCATGGACTACAATTCCCAGAAGCCCCTGCCAGCGAATGCTGGCAGGGGGCTCCTGGGAATTGTAGTCCATGGACATCTGGAGGGCCGCAGTTTGACTACCCCTGCTTTAGACTGATCCTGCATTAAGCAGGGGGTTAGACTAGATGGCCTCCATGACACTTTCCAACACTACAATTCTTTTCTAAGCAGAATACTTGGTTTTATACCGCACTTCTCACTACCCAAAGAAGCCTCAAAGCAGCTTACAAACACCTTCCCTTCCTCTCCTCCACAACAGACACCCTGTGAGGCCTGTGAGGTTAAAAGAGTTCTGCTCTGCAAGAACAGCTCTAACAAGGCTGTGACTGGCTCAGGGTCACCCAGCTGGCTGCATGTGGAGGAGGAGCGGGGAATCAAACCTGGACCTCCAGATTAAGACTGCTGCTCATAACCACTACACCAAGCCCACCCTGGCCCAGGCTTTCTCATCCAGGGTTTCAAGAAATCCTGGGGTTTCTTGACAGCCCTTGAAAGATTTGCCAAATGCGTGGGAGCTGATTATTTTTAATATATAATTTAAAGTTGTTAAACATTTACTGGGTGATATAACCATATATGGTCATGGCAACCTGCCCCCCCCCAATGGTCAATGATGGGCCTGGAGGGGGTGGGAAGGACAGGAGCCCGGGTTGGACATGTACACAGCAATGCTCCTCAACTAGATTCTGCACAATTGCACCACTTCTGGGGTTTCTGGAAACCTGAAGAATGTGTTAGGGGCTTCTCAATGGTAAAAAAGTTGAGAACGGCCACCCTGGTCATATCAAGATTTGTGAGCCATGTGCGTACCAGATCTTTTGGGCTGCACTATTTGAGGAGCAGAAGCCCAAAGGGCCATTTTGTGTCCACTTGTCCATCTCTTCAAGGTACCTTCCTATATATCAGGGGTAGTCAACCTTTGGTCCTCCAGATGCCCATGGACTACAATTCCCATGAGCCCCTGCCAGCGTTTGCTGGCAGGGGCTCACGGGAATTGTAGTCCATGGGCATCTGGAGGACCACAGGTTGACTACCCCTGCTATATATGATCTTTATACTGGTAGACAGATACTCATACTTTAACATTTTTGGAAATGCGCGTGTGCATTTCCATGCGTGTATCAGCAGTTATTTTTACCCATTTCAAAGATTCTACCAATCAAACCAAAAAAACCACATCAACAGAATATAGTTCAGAATTCCACACCAGTCCCGGATTAATTACATTCTGGCCGAAAGCTCTGTAAAATACAGGTCTGAAGATGACATGTCATTTTTTAACCTTTTTTTTTTAGCCTAATAAAATAATCAAGTTATTATTTTGACCTGTAATTCTTCATCAGATTGAATTTTTGAGCTACAGTCATCTGTATATTTTCCCCCCTCTAGCACTGGGTTTGTACCTGTCACATGGTTTTCAGTGTTCTTAATGAGCTGTTAACAAGCTGTCAATTACCTATGCAAATCAGGATGCAGGAGCAGAAATGTACCTAGAGTTAAAGATTGCTACCTTGTAATGTTACGAAATAAATCATTTCAGCTTTCACAGGCCCCGTGCCTATGAGTTCCCGATCATGGAAAGAGTGGGTTGAAAAGGTAAAAGGGACATTCCTGGGGATGGAGGGGGCCATTCAGTTTTGAATGTGACCTTTTATCAGCATATACGCTTCACCTGTGTGAGTGGTCAGAATTTATCCCACCTTCAGATGGAACTCCAAACGGGCTAACAATTAAAGGTAAAGGTAAAGGTATCCCCTGTGCAAGCACCGAGTCATGTCTGACCCTTGGGGTGACGCCCTCTAGCGTTTTCATGGCAGACTCAATACGGGGTGGTTTGCCAGTGCCTTCCCCAGTCATTACCGTTTTACCCCCCAGCAAGCAACCTGGGTACTCATTTTACCGACCTCGGAAGGATGGAAGGCTGAGTCAACCTTCAGCCGGCTGCTGGGATTGAACTCCCAGCCTCATGGGCAGACAGCTTCAGACTGCATATTGCTGCCTTACCACTCTGCGCCACAAGAGGCTGATTAGACACAATTAGACTGATGAAGAATGAAAGTCTGAATTAAAGAAACAAGAATCTGTAGAAGGAAAGAGAATTGAGTATGCCATTCCTGGGTCGGATTCTCTACTCATCCTGCATGTGATAAAACAATTATTTATTCCTGCAGCCCTAATAAGCAAGCCACTCTATGGAGTTTACATCAACCATGAGAAAGAAAAGGGGAGTTAAGGTTGCTAGGTCCCTCTTGTTCATTGGCCAAAGAGGAGGGGTAGAGTTGCCAGATCCAGGTTCGGACACTCCTGGAGACAGGGGAAGGGAGCCTAGGGAGGACAGGGACCTCAAAGAAGTACAATGCCACAGAGACAACCCTCCAAAGCAGCCATTTTCTCCACGGGAACTAATCTCTGTAGTCTGGATGTGGGTTGTAATTCCAGGGGATCCCCACATTCCACCTGGAGGCTGGCATCCCTTGGGGGAACCTTTGTGAACACAAAGGGACAGGCTTTGCATTTGTAATTCCCAGTAGATTAGGCCCCTTTCCGATGCTGAAACATTTCAACAGCAAGAGGTATCTTTTGTTTCGAATTATAGGTATGTGTCTTAAGTCAAAAATCTGCATCTGCCCTTTGCCTGCTGTACAATTTAAATCAGATTTCTGTCTCCTTGTGGCTTACTAGCATTAAGTGATGAGAAAAGTTTTTGTTTGTTTTTAAAAGAAAGAAGGAAAAAAGGAAGAGTTGGTTCTTAAATGCTGCTTTTCTCTACCCAAAGGAGTCTCAATGCGGCTTACAGTCGCCTTCCCTTTCCTCTCCTCACAACACACACCCTGGGAGGTGGGTGAGGCTGAGAGAGCCCTGATATTACTGAAGAAGAAGAATTGGTTCTTATATGCCGCTTTTCTCTACCCAAAGCGGCTTACGGTCGCCTTCCCTTCCCTCTCCCCACAATAGATACCCTGTAGGGTAAGTGAGGCCGAGAGAGCCCTGATATTTTATAATTGTCCCCTTTTCCATGGGTGGCGATAAAATACGTTATTTTTATTATCAAAATAATGAGGGTTCACCTGTATTGAAGTTCCTCTCTGCTGTATGTTTGTGCATCCCTTTTCAGGTGGGAGGGAAGGCAAGACTGCGCACCAAGTAGGGCATCGGCCTGTTTTGTTTTGTTTTTTTTTATGGTTGAGTTTTCACGGTCTGGTTGCATTCCTTGTAAGCTGCTTCGAGTAGATCTTTACATAGGCAACATATAATTTTTTAAATAAATAAAGGCCTCCACAAATATCTAAATGTCACACACCCATTATCCCAGACCAAGAATTTTTACATTTCTATTTTTGAAGTTAGAATACTATCCACAGAGGGGTTTTTTTCTGCCCTGGGATCCACATTTGTTCCTCCCTCCCAGGACGGCTTGTTCTACGGGCGAGAATAGCCTGAAATAAATCTCTAAGTGTCTCTTTACGTTGACAGGCGAAGTGTGTAAGGGTCTTTTGTAACACTTTTGTTTATTGTCCCTCGAAATCTGGAATTCTCTCCCCTCTGTTGAAGTTGACATCAAGAAAATGCAGCCTTTAAAATTCTCTCCTACTCCTTGCCTGTCTTACGATTGATAGTACTCACGGTAAAGCATTTTGCGATAGTTTGTATGAAAGATGTTATATAAAATGAAATGGTATTGTATTTATGGCCGGCACTATAATAACGGTCTATCAGCATTTCCATTATAAACCCTCTATTGTGGAAGGTTTTAAAACTCACCCATAAAAATTCACTCTGGACTGAAACCCAGTGCACAAAAGCATAAACAAATCTGTTTTGCCATTTTTTGAGTTACTGTAGAGCGCTGGAATGAATGTTAGGCATTTAAGGCTATTCTTTGGCTACTGGTGTAGGTAAGTGGCATTTTTAGAATGTTCCAAGTCCTGCTCACAAAATGGGAGGGGGGGTGCCTTGTGAAAGCCAGCACTTACCCAGTGGGGGGTCGTATACCCCAGAGACCATTTGTACACGCAATTAACCAGTCAGATTGCAGATTCCAGGGCTGTCTCCTGATATGTCTTAGCCACAGACACATACTGGGAGGGGGGGGGAACCCTCCAGCATTTGAGATCTTGCTCCTGCGTTTCCCAAAGCCAACGGGAAAGTCGAGATTGACACTGATGATCTGCAATCCATCCAGTTTTTGAAAATTAGACAACCATCAATTTGAAACATTTCACTCCCCCCCCCCCCCCCGCAAACCTAAAAGGGAATACATTAAGGAATGCTTTCTGAAGTAGGGAGCATCTGTCAAGAATAGGCAATGGAGGAATCTCTCACTAAACTCTCCTTTTTGCTGATCAACCTGATCATTTCCTGGTCAAAACATCAGCGCTGAGGATTCCCCCCTCCCCTTCTTCTGTTGCTATGTCAGATAATCCTTTTGTTCCATCTGCAAACACTAGGGGGTAAATTTTTAGCACGATGCTCAGGGATTTAGCCATAGGACTCCCATTAACGTTAATGGGAACCACGTAGCTCAAGTGCTCTGCATTGCAATGAATATTTACCCCTTCGTTCAGAGCACTCAGTGGTTGAATTTTTAATTATATTTACAGATAAATTCCATAACCAAATAGCAGCTCCTGATGCAGATTGTTTTATAAAAAGGAAAAGATCTCAAACTTCATTCTAATGGGCAACCTAGAGTGATTAGGTTTTCATTTCTGGCTGATTTATTATTTCATGTCTCTTTAATTTGCCTTTTACAGGAAGACGATCCATTTAGGGCCATTTGTTTTCGAGGGATTTCAAGGCGGCTAAAATGCGTACACAGGAGGGCATGAGTGCACAGGAGAAGGAAAAGGCACAAACCACATTGCACCATATAAGAATTCAGTAGAACCCTAGTTGATCGGACCAGGAACCTTCTCCAGTATTCTCCTGATTCACTCCTAGTTGGATCACTTTGATGTTTCTGTTAAAATGTATCCTAAGCACTGGGCCAAGCAGCTTTGAACCCAAGCTTATACCTTGGTTATGAATGACAAATCACAAACTTGACTAAATAATTCCCAGAGAAAAGGTCTATGTCCCTCATGATTGTGTTCAGGTCATTAAAGTGACCTCCTTGTCAGGAATGGAATAACATCTGCAGTTGACTCCCTCCTTGCACCTGTGCCTTAAATGCATCAACGGCTTGTGGTGTCTACCCAGCTAATGGCATCTAGTTGTGAAGTGATGGCAAGAGCTAATCACAAGATGAGGGAGGCTGATGGGCACATATATCAGTGTCCATATTTTTGTCCTGTTTAAGGGTTCATCCATCTTTTCTCTGCCAGTCCATATGATGTCCCTTCTTTTGAAGATGGCAAAGATTTTTTTTTAACTTCTTTCTCTTCCACTATCCTTGCATTTCTGTGTTTGGTTCCATTTCATGCAACAACAAAAATCCCTACTTATTTCCCTCAGACTCTCATCCCACACCTTTCGCCAGGTTGAAAGTTCTAGCCTCCTGATTACTGAAGATATGATGAGACCACGGCCTATGCCTCTAATATTGCACTTTTTGTTTTATTGACTACTTACTATTAAGTGATCTGTAGACTGTTAACAGCAAACACATGCTGTGCAAAAAGCCAGAAAAAAAGATCCAAATGGATCTCAGATGAAACTACAAAAATAACTGAATGTAGGAAAGCAGCAAAAGCTGCAGGCCAATGGGAGGAAGCAAGAAAATCAAATGCGGATTTTCAAAGAGCTGCAAGAATAGACACTGAAGTTTACTGGAATCAGACATTCAAGCCGTTAGAAAAAGATTACAAAAAAAGTCCTAGGAAAGTAGTATGCCAAGGTTGTATGGCTAGATCCTGACTGCCGGATCCACTCAGTTTAAAGTGAAACTGACCAATAGCACTCACTGGCAGGAAAATCTGTTGTGTGTAAGTTGGGGTTGTTGGAGGGCTTCTCTCGTTCAGTTTTAGTTCAGTCTTGCCATTTATACCTTAGGGCTGGGATCACAATAAGGAGTTGAAATGAACTCCCAGTGTCCTTGGTTAAACGTGCAGGGGGAATTATCACGCGATGGGTTTCATGGACTAAATCTATCCTCATGTGCAGAGCTAAAAAAACATTGTATTTAGCAAGTTTTTTAACTACTTTTCAGTCATGCAAAATCCCCCCAGTCTCTGAACCCTTGGATCTAACATTACCTGTTGCCATTTATTTAAGCCATACAGAGCTCTGTCTGAAAACGAATCCTTCACAGCCTTCATTCACAACTGTATTCTTTTAGCACTAACAGTGAAAGTTACAATTTTCTCCAAAAGCCTTTGAACTTTACACCAATTATCAGGATGGCAAGGCCCCATTTCTCCCCACCAATAGCTGTGCACTTCCACAGAGACAATTTTGTTCACCAGAGCCAACTGTTTTACCTCTGCAGATCCATGGGTCTGGGGCAAAGGGCTTTCTTATCTACCTACGGGCAACACCCCTGCTTTTAAATATTCATGCATTTCTCCTCCTCCTGTTACGATACTTACAAATGTGTGGGTTACAAACACGTCAAGCTAGGAAAAGGCTACTGACCATACATTGTACAAACAACTGAGGATTCTTTTTTAAACACAGAAAGTGAACTGGATAAACTCGGTAATGATCCTGCCGCAGAAGAAGCACTTAAAAATCTATAAAAACAACTCAAAGTGGATTTTCCCCTCATAATGTTAAGTCACTCATGATTTTAAGGATCTGCTTCATGACTTTTTTAACATTTGATGTTCTCGGTATATTATATTCCATTTCAAATGCAGTAATGTTCATTTTTCACACGTTAAATTCAATTACATTCAACATCCATGCAGAGGAAGAATTCTCAAGAGGCAGGCAAACAGTCTCGCTGAAGTTTAAAAAAAAAAACTATTATGTGTGAAATGTTTCCATTCTATATTTCTTTCATTTTGGCTTTCTTCATGTATAGCAGCATAAAGCCCAAGGAATGGAAAATCAAGTCCTAAATGTATAATTCGCACAGGAACATAAAACTGCAAGATTAAAAGTATCCTAGCAGGGTTTACTTTATAATTTGGCATCAAAGATGAAACTGTGCAGAAGTCTCTTCCCCACTCATAACTCTTTCACCGCATTAATTGTTACTGTTTATCCCTACCTCCTCTTCAGTACAAAGGGCCTGCCTGTGTATGGATCACACTGCATGGAGAACTCGGGGAACTCTAATGAAATGAATGGGGAATGGTGTGAAAGAAGAAGCTTCATCTGCTATTCAGAGCTGATAGAAGTCAAGGTTGAGGGATTGTTATCAAGAATGTTCTGATTCCCACAGCCTTTCCAGCTGGTAATTCTTGGCTCATCTGCTATTGGCCTGCACTTTCCAATGCTAAAATTTAGATTGTAAACAGCTGAGGGGGGGGGCAAGGGCCTGTTATTCCATGCTACTTATGAAGGTGCATTATAATGGTGCTATCACTATCACTAAACATTATAAAGTTGAAGTTGCGGGCAGACAACTCACTCCCTACCTGATTGGCCCTCCCTGGGGGTAAGTTGCCAACAGGGGGAAAAGCACTCTACCAATGAGAGCCAGTGGTGAGGCTTATCTGTCCTCTGCTTTATTTTCTTGCTGCTTGCTAGGTGGAAGAAGTGCTGGCCTCTCTAAAAGGCCCTGCTGCCTCATGGGCTGGTTTCAGATGTCAGGTCTCTGCTAGAAGGAAGCACAGAAAAGCTGCCAGTGAGGCATAGAAAATCAGTATTTCAAAAACAGAATGCCAAGGGACAGGCAGAATGCAATGAATGTCTCAAGTCAGTCTAGTGAGCCAAGGGTTCGTTCAGGCAGTCCAAGAGCATCAGCAGAAGGAGCAGTTCCACAACCCAGGCCTCCCAGCCTCAAGTTAATATAGGCTGTCAGCAGCCTCTCAGTCCTCACTATATGATGACTCAGAGTCTTCTGTAGTCAGCAACTACCTTGCTAACATGGTGTTGTGGCTTTTAGACTGGAGCTCTCTTCATTGCTTAATTGGCTCAGGTTAGCCAAGTGAGCTAACAAGCCAGGGAGCTGTAACTGGAGGCTGGGAAGAAGAATGAGAAGCTCCTGAAACAGTTTTGGAATCTAAGCCCTGGTTTGTGTGCAGCTCATGTTTCTCCTGCTGGTTACAGCTCTTTGCCTTTTGAACATCTGGCTGGGCTAAGTGCTCATCCAGCTGAGGCTCAGGTGAAGTTGGGAGCTCCTGGCAAGGCTTTTCCTCTGAGAACAGGACATGGGAATGGGAAGGAGGCAACCCCACACAACTTCCATGCCTATCCCAGCCTTTGAGAAATGTGGGGTGGATGGGAAGGAGGAAGCCACCCCCCCAGAATTCCCTGACTGGCAGGGAGATGGGGAAAGGTGAGGAGGCAGCCTATACCCTATGGTCTTCCATTAATAGCCTGGCCTTTGGGAGAAGTGGGGTAGGTGGGAAAGGCCACTCCCCAATGGCCTTCCCCATCCAGCCTGGCCTTTGGGAGATATGGAGGAAGGGGCAAGGACAAGGCAGACCCCTTGTGGATTTCCCTTCCTGGGCCAGCCTTTGGAAGATGTGGGGGTGTGAAAGTGGCAGCCCACCCTCCATGGCCTGCCTGGCCTGGCTTTTGGAAGATGTGGGGTTGTATGGGAAGGTGGGGACACTTTTGACCTGTTTAGACACTGTTGTATGGGGGTAGAGGTAGGAAGTCCAGTGTCCCTCCAAAGCAGCTGTTCTCTCCAGGAGAACTGATGCCTTCCCTTCCCTCTCTTTCATTCTCTCTTTCTTTCTCTGTCTCTCCCTCTCTCTTTCATCCTGTCTGTCTCTCTTTCATCTTCCTGAAGGTTTCCAGGCCCTCACCTGGAATTTGGCAACCTTGCTGGCTGCATATGGAGGAGGAGTCAGGAACCAAATCCAGCTCTTGAGATCAGAGTCTGCTACTGTTTAACTACTTCACCACACTGGATCTTAAGATTGAGGGGGGACCGGGGCAGAGGGGCAGGGCTCCAGTGAGTCTGTGAATAGTATGTCGTGCAGTGTGAAGAAGGGGGTGACTGACAGGCAACCCCCTTCTCTGCCTGTTGCATGAGAGCCTACTTGAGCTTTGCATGGGCAAGCACCGAGGGCTGGTAGTAGCAGCCCAGGAGAGCCAGCATGGTGTAGGGATTAAAAGTGGTGGACTCTATTATGGAGAAATGTGTTTGACTCCCCACTCTTCCACATGCAGCCAGCTGGGCGACCTTGGGCAAGTCACAGGGTTTTTTTTTTTAAGGCTGTTCTCACAGAGCAGCTTTGTTAGAATCCTCTCAGTTCCACCTACCTCACAGGGTGTCTGCTGTGGGGAGAAGAAGGGGTTTTCTACGCCACTCTGAGACTTCTTCTGGTTGTGAAAAGCGGGGTATAAAAACTAGCACTTCTTCTGCCAGCATGTGGTTGTGCAGGATCCCCATGACCCTTAGCTGTGGCTTTCCAATACTCTACCCAAGGGATGGAGAGTTCTCCGTAGCCTTTCCTGCCTTCTCTTTAAGGGCCTCTCTGCACATTACACAGCTCTCACGCCATGTCCAGTTCCCCCACAAGGTCTTTTCAACATGTGTGCTGTAAATCCCTCACAGGCTTCCAGGGCCCAAATTCAGATCAGGATAGTTGTGTGAGGAAGACACTGCTCAAGCCCATTTTCCTGACATGAACAATCTTTGGAGGGACACCATCTGTTCTACTGGGAACGCCTATGTGTATCCCATAAGTATACGTGAAACCAACACCATGGCAAAGAGCACTCTCCATATCAAGTTTGGGATGCAGTGCCTAGGTGAAGGCTTTAGCACCCTTTCCCAATGTACTAGTTTGGTGTAGTGGTTAGGAGTGCGGACTTCTAATCTGGCGAGCCAGGTTTGAATCTGCGCTCCCCCACATGCAGCCGGCTGGGTGACCTTGGGCTCACCACGGCATTGAGAAAACTGCTCTGACCGAGGATCATTAGGTGTAAAAGTTTTTGATAAACCTGAATCCATCCATCCTTGGATATAATTTGAAAAAAGTTACTTAATAAAACCGAGGCAGATCTGAAAAGGTAAACGAATTTGGAAGATTTAGTTAGGTATATTAGTGCTTCCAAAAACAAACAAACAAAAATCTTGCTGAGATTTACCTTTTTATTAGATGGAATACTTTCAGTAGTTGCCAAATAATTATCAATAAAACTCAAATGTTATTTGGGTGATTTGTGTGGGGGCAAAGAGACTATTATTCAGGCTTCAAGAGAGAAAGGTTGTTTCGCTGCACCAAATATATATCATTTCCATAACAGTTCTGTCTTCAAATGTGTACTAGGATGCTTTGGGAATGAGGAAAATAGTTACTTTGGGAAACAGAGAATAGTAGGAGGCAGATTAATTTGCATGTTTGGAGTTGATATACTAAAAAGATTATAGAGGCAAACTGAAAAAGGAGAAGACCATTGACAGTTGTCAGGTTTCTTCATTTGCCCAGAAAACACAGTCTTTGACTTGGCACAAAAGATAGGGTTATTCTAAAGCAAGAAAGTGAACTCAACATATATTTTGTCGCTCCCACCCCCACCTGTGAGAACACAAATAATGCCCTAAGCTTCAAAGGAAAATCAAATCAAGCAGCTGGGATATAACAGGGGATCTCAAGGACAGTGAGGGCAGGAAAGATTTTTTTGGGGGTGCAAATAAAGGAGGAAGGGAAAGAGCAATACATTTCTTAGAGTCATAGAATAATAGAATAATAAAGTTGGAAGGGACCTCCTGGGTCATCTATTCCAACCCCCTGAACTATCCCGGACACTCACAACCCTATCACTCATCCACTTAACCTGCCACTCCCTTGAACCTTCACAGAATCAGCCTCTCCATCAGATGGCTATCCAGCCTCTGTTAAAAAAAATCCAGAGATGGAGAACCCACCACCTCCTGAAAAAGCCTCCTCCTCCTCCTCCTCCCCTGAAGAAGAAGAAGAAGAAGAAGAGTTGGTTCTTATATGCCGCTTTTCTCTACCCGAAGGAGGCTCAAAGCGGCTTACATTCACTTTCCCTTTCCTCCCCCCACAACAGACACCCTGTGAGGTGGATGAGGCTGAGAGAGCCATGATATTACTGCTCAGTCAGAACGGCTTTATCAGTGCTGTGGCGAGCCCAAGGTCACCCAGCTGGCTGCATGTGGGGGAGCGCAGAATCGAACCCGGCATGCCAGATTAGAAGTCCGCACTCCTAACCACTACACTAAGAACTGCTCTGTCAGGAACCTCTTCCTGATGTTTACTCGATCTAACAGCAATAAACCAAATAGCATAGGCATTCTGATGAAAAAGAACAGACATTCTAAATGGTTTGTGACAGTGTCCAGATTTGGGAATTTCAAGGCGAAAACCAAGTTCTTACAATCCAATGCATCAATGTATCCCAGCAACATTTAAATCACAAAAAGCAGTTCTCCACAGGAAGACAAGACAATTAACACATCAGTTGGTTAATCAATAATGGTAACTATATGCAGAATAAGGGGTGGGGTGGTGGTGGAAGGATACATATTGGAACCACAGCTATTTGATAGTACCAAACTGGTTCTGACAACAGTAATGTTTGGGAAAATGCCAGGGGGGGGGAGAGATGCTTGAAAAAGAAATGACGTTAGGAAAAGTTGAAGGCACCAAGAAAAGAATAAATCCCAACATGAGTTGGATTGACTCAGTCAAGAAGATGACGGCCTCCATTTTGAAAGACTTGAGCAAGGCTTTCATGATAGTATTAAGTTTGTGATCTCTGGGTTGAGAAATACCTGGAGATTTTGGGGATGGGGGAAAGAAGGTTTGGGTGGGTGACGTTCTTTGAGGGGGTATCATGCCATAGAGTCCGACTTCCAAAGTGGCCATTTTCTTCAGGTGAACTCATTTCTATTGCCTAGAGATCAGCTGTGATCCCAGGAGATCACAGCACTGTCATGCCATTCTGGAATAACACCTACAGTGGCTTTTTATTGTATGTGTGGAGGGGAAGAGAAAGCCAATATAATAACTATAATAATAAATCCATAATAATAATAGCATCCTCACAATTAACCTAACATACATGAGGGTCTAGGGCTGGTGGGCAAGTTAGACCTTTAAGAAAAATGTCCAAAATAAATATTTAGCTAGAAGATTTGTATCAAATATTATAACAACTATGGAAATTCAGATATCAGGGAGGAATTTTTAAAATGTGTGTTATATTTCTATTTTGAAGGCATAATTGTGACGTTGGAGACGTCAGATTGAGATCTGGTGTTTTTCTCTCATTTTCAACTACTGCTTTTCATCAGTGATGATATAATACAGGACTGCAGTTTTTTGGAATGGGGACTCATTCAAAAAAACTGTAGTACTAGAGCATTGAGTCCCCATTGTAAAACTAAGCTGCTGGCCACTTGGAACCTGATTCTTTTTCAGGGAGTGGATGTGTACTTGTTTGAAGCACAAATTAGGAGCTGTGTCACTGAGGAAAAACAATTATTGAAAACGAGAGAAAACCACCAGACCTTGTTCTCGCGAAGCACCCATTTCACAATTATATAAAAAAAGACATTTTCAATTTGAGACTTTTGTAATATTTCTTTATTTAGACAGCCATTGTTGTTCCTTTTCTTCTATTTCATATTTGTTGATTCGACTGGCCTTCTTCTTTAGTCAGGTGAATGGGTCAGGGAGCGGGGCCTAGAGGTGGGGCTTCTCCAGGTCTGTGGGGGTACTGGCATCCCTATTTAACTCCCAGTTGCCATGCAAAAAGTACCTTCTCAAAAACATTCTTGGGTATGCATTTGAGTTCACCAGTTTCAGATCTGGAAAATATTGTCAAGTGGAATTCCAGCTGTGGGCGTTGATCAGCTGCCATCAATTATATATGGATTTTCTGGTAGGCACAGAACAGGTTAATTATAACTGTTCCTGTCAAAAGGGCCATTGTATTCACATCTTAAAAAAAATACATGAAATTATTGGGAAGAGTAGAACCCACAAAAAAATCTGTTATTAAATATAAGCTATTCATTCTAACTCTTTGCATCCAACTTCACCCATCAAGCCCCCCACCCCCTTTTTTTTCTTTTTCTGCATCTGGAAACGGCTGCATTCTAAAATGTAAATAACCATCCCACCCCTCTCATAAATTAAATGCAAACTGTCTGGCTAAGAAAATGAACATTTCAATATCTTCAGACACACAATGACATCATATCAATATTTAAAATCATTTTATGCATGTATTCCAGGTTGTCCAACTTCATTAGGGGCATTCATCAAGCCTCCGGCTAGAGTCTATTCCCACTAGATTTGTAGGCCTCAGGCCCTACCAAACAGAAATTTAAACTAACTTGCCTTTTTAATTCACATTATTCTCAAATATTCCTCCTTTTTTAACCCCCTGCCATGACTAAGGCATTTAGACCTAGCTGTGATTGTGAGCATGACAACATTTTAACCGACGAACACTTCCTAATTATGTCAAAATGTGTGTGCATACATCTCATCCCAAGCCTTGACTTTAGGCTCCTCTTTGATTCTTCCTCCTATGCACCCTGCTCTTGTCTCCTTTTTAAATAATCTTCTTTTGCTAAATAATAAAGTGATTATTTCAGCTCTTCCTTGGACTGTGCTGCTGTTGTTTTTCTGCTCTTTAAAAATGTATCAACACAGCAAAGCAATTACATTCATTAGTTTTTGCACCCAGCCTTTCCCCATTCCAAAACAAATCTCTTGATCTATTTTTTATATAGCTGAGCGGAACATGGCATGGTTGCAAATACCCCCCCCCCCTTTTTAGGTAGCATTTCCTAATATATTAATAAAGGTCTTCTTTCCTCAAATAAGATAAACAACATTCTTGCACTTCTGCTCAAGGGAGAAGTTACAGGTCTGTTCAGCATGCTGTGGAGAAATGGAGTAACTTTGACATTTCAAATATGTTGCCACCCTTAGTTTGGGAAATACCTGGAGGTTTGCTCGGGGGGGGGGGGGGTGAAGGCTGAGGAGAGCAATGTTTGGGGATTGTAGGCCCCTCAGCAGATAAATGTATGGCTGCGAAAGTTGGACCATAAGGAAGGCCGAGCGTCAAAGAATTGAGGCTTTTGAACTCTGGTGCTGGAGAAGACTCTTGCGAGTCCCTTGGACTGCAAGGCGAACAAACCGGTCAGTCCTACAGGAGATCAGCCCTGACTGCTCCTTAGAAGGCCAGATCCTGAAGATGAAACTCAAATACTTTGGCCACCTCATGAGAAGGAAGGACTCCCTCGAGAAGAGCCTAATGCTGGGAGCGATTGAGGCAAAAGAAGAAGGGGACGACAGAGAATGAGATGGCAGGATAGAGTCACTGAAGCAGTACATGTAAACTTAAATGGACTCTGGGGAATGGTAGAGGACAGGAAGGCCTGGAGGATCATTGTCCATGGGGTTGTGATGGGTCAGACACGACTTTGCAACAAACAACAACAACAGCAGATAAAATGCCATGGAGTCCACCTCTCAAGGCAACTATTTTCTCCAGGGGAACTGATCTCTGTTAGCTGGAGATCAGTTGTGATTCTGCTAGACCTCTAGTCACTACCTGGAAGTTGGTAACCCTAAGCGGTGCCATCTGTATAACCAAGGAAATTATAGGAAGTGTAGCATTGGCACAAAATGAATGTTATATTAAGGGGATTATCACAGCCAAGGATAACCACAGGTGGCATTCTTTATCTTTCATGTCAGTCGGTCAATCTATAGATAATAAGGGAATGTAAACCTTCAACTCTTGCTCTTTTCTCCTCATCAAAATGGACAAGTGGAGAGAGACCCATTTTTAATTCACATTATTCTCAAATATTCCTCCTTTTTTAACCCCCTGCCATGGGAGCTCATGGGAGCTCATGGGAAAATTCCCTTACTTACCTCTTAGTTTGGACACCTCCAGCCTCTTTTGTCTACCTCCTTCCTCCCAACTGCAACGTCCTCCTCCCACCTTTTTCCTTCCATACCCTACTTCCTATCCTCTTACCCCCAGTACTCATCCCACCTCCCTCCCATTATCCTTCTTGCCTTCAGGTAGGGAGTGTGTTACCCCTGGTATGGAAGCCTGTGAATATCCCAGATACATGAATGCAGGTGTGATAGTGCCTCCCTGGCACCTCCTTCCCCTCCTTACCACTCTATCCCCACACCCATTCCTATATACCATTTTGTCTGGTCACCCATGGACTTTCTGCTGCTGGGGTAGGCTAAAAAAATCTAATGAATGAATGAATGAATGAATGAATGAATGAATGAATGAATGAATGAATGAATGAATGAATGAATGAAATATAAAAAACACAGAGTTTTGGGGTTTCCTTAGAAGGATCGGCCCTCACTTGTGAGGAAAACACTAACAGTAGCTCCTCTAAATGGGTCTCACCACAGCCTCCCAGTCACCGTTAGGTCAATCTTAGAAAGCCAGCCAGTGAATTGGTGGCTAATTTGAACCTCCTGTGTCTCCCAGATCCCAGCTCCATACTCTGTGACATCACATCAGCCCTTTCGCTGAAAAGTCTGTCATGGCCTCTCCAGGCCTCAGCAGGCCTGCCCAGGGTGGTGCTGGGGGGGGGGGGGAGGGAAGGCTAGCGCTTTTTGCATTTTTAAATACAATGGGCTTTTTTGCTAGTTCCCTTCATAAGGCAGCTTTCTGAACCAGAACTTTATAACCAGCTTTAATGCATCTGATTCTCAGTGTGGCTCCATCTGAAATCTCAAGAAAAACAATATAAATCATGAAGTGAATGTTAATATCCCCCTACCCCCCCCCCCAAAAAAAATAACAGATGTAGAGATGCCAGTCCCCAAGTAGGACCTAGGGAAGGGATCCCCTGGTTTTACAGCTAGACTTCAGACAACAGAGATCAATTCCCCTAGAGCAGGGGTAGTCAACCTGTGGTCCTCCAGATGTTCATGGACTACAATTCCCATGAGCCCCTGCCAGCAAATGATGGCAGGGGCTCATGGGAATTGTAGTCCATGAACATCTGGAGGACCACAGGTTGACTACCCCTGCCCTAGAGAAAGTGGCTGCTTTGGAGGGTGGACTCAATGGCATTATATGTCACTGAACTCCTTCCGTGGCCCCAAATCCCACCCATTCCTGGCTCTACCCCCTAAAGTCTCCAGGTCTTTCCCAACCCAGAACTGGCAGCCCTAAACAGAAGCAGCGACTTGTATCTTTAAGAAATACATTCCCTCACTGTTGTTGCTAGTCAACCACAACAATACTGCCTTCCTTTCAGCCGTGGTTTCTGTCAGTGAAAGGCAGAGAGAGAAGGCAGTGCCCGTTCCAGGACTGCTTTGACCCCTCCCAGTGTGCCACATCAGGGTGGTTTACAACGGTATAAAACATCTAACACCCAGTCTATTAAAAACCATTTACGGATATCGAAAGGCGTGTGTGTGTTTGTGTGTGTACAGCATAATATATTGTATACTCAATAATTGTTGTTTTTTTTTTAATGGTAATAACCTGGATTTCTATTTACATTTTTTCTATCTCGTACAAAATGAAAATAAAACTGTGTAAAAAAAAACCCATTTAAAATGGCTAAAACAATATGTGCGTTCGGATTCTGTTATACACCGTTACTCATCTGCAAACTTTACTTGTACATACTGTTTACTGCAGGAGGGCTTTTGTGGATGGTGTGTGCGTGTGTGCGCGCTCAATGAAGTGCCACAATAATTCTGTAATTTTGTGTGTAGCAAGTGCCCATAAGCTGGATCCTTACCTTTCCAGATGTGGCTCTTCATATTTTTTTAAGAGCGGCACATTTTGGAAACAGGTGGGGAGCTCTGGGTATGCGCACGGCAGGCCACTTTGCTTTCCAAGCCTGCCTCAGCAATTTGAGGAAAACTCTTAGTAATTTTTTAATGAGACTCCACTGAACATGCTGGCAAATCCAGTTGGTTTCAACTGACAGCTGTTTTATTCTTACATTGAGGACGGGCTCTTCTGTGCAATCACAACACTGCTTTATAAAACCATAAACCCGTAGTCCAAACCTACTTAACTAACAGCGACACTTTACTCTGTCTAGTAATTGTGAACATACAGAACAGAAGCAGTCTTCCATTAAGGATAACTCCGGTTCCATTTTTACTTGTTGTTGTTATTGTTATTATTTGGATTTTTATTACCCACCACTCCTGGGAACCGGCTTATGGTGGGCTACAAGGGCAGTCCATCAACACTAAATCCCCAATAAACCCCATTAAAAACATTAAATAGAGGACATAAGCCTTTTCTTGACTTGGAATTTCTGTAGAAGACTTATTTATTTATTTTAGAACCAAGTCACAGTTTGACTGACGGCAACCCAGTAGGGCTTTCAAGGCAAGAGATACCCAAAGGTGGTTTGACCTTGCCTGGTCTCTGCATCACCATCCCAGTATTTCTTGGTGGTCTCCCATCCAAATACTAACCAGCGCTGACCCTGCTTTGCTTCCATGATCTGACAGTGGCATTCTCATGGGAACGCCCTGCCTACACAGCTGGTCCAAAATGCAGCGGCCAGGATCCTCACAGCAACACCGTGGAGGTCCCACATCCGGCCCATTCTCCACCAACTGCAGTGTCTGCCAGTTGAATTCCGGATCAGACTAAAGATTCTGGTAATTACCTTCAAGGCCATTCGCGGTCAGGGCCCAGTGTACCTGAGGGACCGCATCCCTGCCTATGCCCCCAAAAGAGCTCTGCGCTCCACTGCCACCGACTGGCTAATGGTCCCTGGCCCTAAAGAAGTCCGCCTGTTCTCGACCAGGGCCAGAGCATTTTCTGTTCTGGCCCCCACCTGGTGGAATGAGCTCCCGGAAGAGATCAGGGCCCTGACGGAGCTTAAACAGTTCTGCAGGGCCTGCAAAAAGGAGCTCTTCCGCCAGGCATTTGGTTGAGACCAGGCATAACCAACAGCGACTGAAGTGCCCCTGCTCCCCCCCCCAGAACTCTACCCCCCCAGAACTCCACCAATGGACCTGTTGTGCCATTGCACTGTTGCATTGTTGTACTGTTATATTATATTGTTATACTGTTACAACCACTGTTATTAATATTATTGTATGGCTATTAATGCAGATTGTTTCATGTATGGTTCATAAGTTCAATGTAAACCGCCCTGAACCTCTGGGGAGGGCGATATATAAATATAATAAATAAAATAAAATAAATATGCCTTGATTACTCATGCTGGCATGGGGCAGGGCCAGCATAATCATGCCTGCTCTCCCTCTCCATGCAGGGAGGCAGCTTGTGGGTGGTCATCTCTACCAGGTTAGCACCATCTTCTATGCATATTGCAGTTTGTCCTCCCATTCTCTCCATCCACAGTTGCCATCACTTCATATTTGATGTGGATTATCTGTCTATTGAACTCACAGATCACTTGATTAGGGTCTTGGCTTTGAAACCCACAATCCATGCTTTCTGGGACCAAATCTGAAGAGTCAAGCTATATGTTCTGCCATGTAAATGCTGGATTTCATATACAGGACTGCTATTACTTTGGTATTAGTTTGCCTTAGGAGAGACTTTCTCAACTTTTTTACTGTTGAGAAAACCCTAGAACAGGGGTAGTCAACCTGTGGTCCTCCAGATGTCCATGGACTACAATTCCCATGAGCCCCTGCCAGCGAACTAACCAGGGGCTGGCAGGGGCTCATGGGAATTGTAGCCCATGGACAACTGGAGGACCACAGGTTGACTACCTCTGCCCTAGAACATTCTGCAGACTTTGAGAAACCCCAGAAGTGACGTGGTGGTGCAGAATATGGTTGGGAAGCAGAGCTGTGTACATGCTTAGCTGGGGCCTCTCTCCATGCCCATCATTGGTCATTTTGTGAGGGGAGTCGACATGACCATATATGGTCATATCACCTGATAAATGCTCAACACATATAAAAATAGATATTACAAAATTAACACCCATTCAGGAAACCTTTCCAGGGCTGTCAAGAAACTCCAGGGTTTCATAGAATCATAGAATCATAGAGTTGGAAGGGGCCATACAGGCCATCTAGTCCAATCCCCTGCTCAACGCAGGATCAGCCCAAAGCATCCTAAGGCATCCAAGAAAAGTGTGTATCCAACCTTTGCTTGAAGACTGCCAGTGAGGGGGAGCTCACCACCTCCTTAGGCATAGTGCAGGGGGTTGGACTAGATGACCCATGAGGTGCTTTCCAACTCTATTATTCCATGATTCTGTGATTCTATGAAGCAAGCACATTATCTTCAGAATCTTAGAAAGGTAGAAGGAAGTTTACTAAAGGAAGAATTCTGCCATCCATGCCGTTCCACCCTCTACATTGGACAAGCAGGCCGTTTCCTATGACAAAGAATAAAAGTTTGACATCAGAACCCACAATGTTTTAAAAAAATATATGGGGAAACATTATAACCTTCCGGAAGAAGTTCCTGACAGAGCGGTTTCTCAGTGGAACAGGCTTCCTCGGGAGTTGGTGGGTTCTCCATCTTTGAAAATTTTTAAACAGAGGCTAGATAGCCATCTGATGGAGAGGCTGATTCTGTGAAGGCAAAGGGGTGGCAGGTTACAGTAGATGAACGATTGCATAGTGCAGGGGGTTGGAGTACATGAGCCATGAGGTCTCTTCCAACTCTATGATTCTATGATTCTATGATTCTATGATTCTATAAGATGTTCAGCTGCCAATTTAAGAGTAGCAGTTCTCTTTAAAAGCAATTAAGATTAGAAAGGGAAACTGCAGAACTGCAACTGATAATAAGGCTCAAAACAATGCATCTACCTCCTCCACTGAATCAAGACTTGGGTTTCCTGTCTTCTTACCTTCTTCTCCACACCTCTGCATTTCACACCTAAAACTGGCCCAGCTATTGGCACACACCTGCAAGTGTCATTTCCTGCTTTTGTCATTCAGCATCTAAGATCATTCAATTTTCCAAGATACAAGGACAAAGGGATTCACATTCTAGCTGTACTTGAAGAGTACCCATGAAAGCTGATAGCATGCCACAAATGTTCCTAGTTTTTTACGGTGCTACTGGACTCTTGCGCTTTTCTAATGCCAAGGATGGCCGCCCATCTTGATATTACCCCAGGGAATTAATGAAGTCAGTGCCTGGCCTATGTCTTTGTTCAGGATCTCATTTGTAAAAGTAGTATTTTGCTAATGTGATGATGCATTATCATTCATCCTCGCATCTGTCCACTTAGCAATGGATGGATTAATCCAAGCATAAGATATAACATAGGAAGAATTCCATTCTGCAAGATTAAATCTTTAGTTAAATGAATTTAAAATGGTTTAGGGCAGGTCTGCTTGAAGATTGTATTGGGAGTATGTTTAAACCCCCCACACCTGTAAACACCCTTTTGTATGACTATAGCTGCTACAACTTAGTGACAATTTGCCCTGTTCTGTCATTCTTCCTTTAATAAACTTCCTTCTACCTTTCTAAGATTCTGAAGATAATTTGCTTGTTTCATAGAATCATAGAATAATAGAGTTTGAAGGGACCTCGTGAGTCCCACAAGTACAAGGTCCCGCAAGTACAAAGATTTGTCCAACCCCCTGCACTATGCAGGACACTTTGATTGATTGATTTTGTATACCACCCTCCCCCAAGGCTCAGGGTAGTTCACATGGAACCTGTGACAATGACAATGAGGTTGAGAAATCTAGGCAATTAAATAGCCCAGAATAGAAATACTGTCCCTAGTATTTTAGGGTGTGCTCCTCAGCCCAGTACACCTGAGTCAAGCATGCCCTATTTACAGCATTGGTAGATCATGGCTTAAGGCCAAGCTTGTTGTTGTTGTTGTTGTTAGGTGCGAAGTCGTGTCCGACCCATCGTGACCCCATGGATAATGATCCTCCAGGCCTTCCTGTCCTCTACCATTCCCCGGAGTCCATTTAAGTTCACACCGACTGCTTCAGTGACTCCATCCAGCCACCTCATTCTCTGTCGTCCCCTTCTTCTTTTGCCCTCGATCGCTCCCAGCATTAGGCTCTTCTCCAGGGAGTCCTTCCTTCTCATAAGGTGAAGGCCAAGCTAGACATTCTATTTCTTGATGACTTGTCTCTGGATTTTCCCAAACTGGTTTTTCCCACAGTCACAGAGCATCTGCAGGGAACATTGTTGACAGGGACAGAGGGAGCCCTTTCTGCTTGGATTTGTGATGTGGGAGGAAGACGGTCCAATACTTCGCCCACACCATTTTGAGAAGATGAAATGGAATTCACTACACCTGCTGTGAGACTGTAGAAAACACAAGGTGTGGTGGGGAAGCTAAGACACAAGTTGCCAAAACATATAACTTCTAATTTGGCCCTTCGCTGGCTTTTACTATGTGCAGGTGGGTGATCATTCTTTGTACCTCTCCTTAGTTGCTTGGATAAGTAGGAGGACTATATAGCCATCTCATCCATCAAACAGTTAATAAACTAAAACAAATATGTATGCTATGAGCCAACATTCTGCGGGCAACCCAACTCCTGTTACTAGGATCAATGATACCAGTTGCTAAAAATCTGTGCACATCTGTTGGCACAGCATAATGCATGCTGGTTTAGAAGCAGGAGAGAAGAGACCACTCATCTCCCACTCCAGATCTTTTTCTCCTACCCTTCAGGCTTTTTGAGAGTTCTCCCCAAACAGTGTTTTAAAGCTTCCACTGCCATAATTGGGGGTGGGGGTGGTGCTCTAAACCAGAAGTAGTCAACCTGTGGTCCTCCAGATGTCCATGGATTACAATGCCCATGAGCCCCGCCCAGCGTTTGCTGGTTGGGGCTCATGGGAATTGTAGTTCATGAACATCTGGAGGACCACAGGTTGACTACCCCTGCTCTAAACACTTGGATGGCCAAAGTCAAGCACTTTGAATTCCCATTGACTTCAGTGAAAAAGAATACCTTGCTTTCCACTCCTCCAAGAATCATAGAATCATTGGAAGGGGCCATACAGGCCATCTAGTCCAACACCCTGCTCAACGCAGGATCAGCCCTAAGCATCCTAAAGCATCCAAGAAAAGTGTGTATCCAACCTTTGCTTGAAGACTGCCAGTGAGAAGTCTCAAAGTGACTTACAATCGCCTTCCCTTCCTCTCCCCACAACAGACGCCCTGAGAGCTAGGTGGGACTGAGTGAGATCCAGCTGGTGGCATGGGGAAGAACAGGGAATCAAACTGATTCCCCAGATTAGAGGTGACTGGTCTGAACCACTACCGCAAGTACAAAGATTAAGTATATGCTTAAACATTTTGTGTTTTAACAAATGGAAACTGAGAGTCTAGTGCACAGACGTCCTGCTTCAGATACCAGTTTATGAACTTCTGAGTTATTCTGCTAGATTTATGGCTATGTGTCTACAGTTCTGTGCTGGGAAATGCCTGGGAATCTGGCAGGGTGGAGACTAAGGAGGTTGGGTTTGGGAAAAGGAAGGTTTCAATGGGGTATACCTTCCAAAGCAGCCATTTTCTCCAGGTGAACTGATACGTATCTTCTGGAGAAATTATAATAACTAGATATCTCCAGCCATTGGATGCTTTAGGATGCTTAGGGCTGATCCTGCGTTGAGCAGGGGGTTGGACTAGATGGCCTGTATGGCCCCTTCCAACTCTATGATTCTATGATTACCTGGAGATTGACACCCCTGCTGTCTGTACTGTTGGGTAGGCATGCAAGTTTTATGTCCAAAGACATGGAAGCACGGCTAACTTTTCCTTCAGTGTAACCAGCCCAGCAAGAAGCACAGAATGAGATACAAGCACTGTGCTTTATCGGACACTAAGGTGTGTGTGGACCCCCACCTTTCCTTTAGAGCCTTGCACTTTTTTTTTTTAATTCTCTCAGTAAAGACTCCCTCCCACCCACTTTTTACTTACATCCTCCATTAAGATGTCTCAGTGTCATTTAGGGTGTTAATTGAGAGGCGGTTTAAGCTCATCAAGGCGATTATAAGTGATAGTTAAAAATTTCTATATATGGTCTATGCTGGAATCAGCACAGTGGGATTCCATTTTCCCTTTATCTAGCTGACATTGATAATAATAGATGAAATTATTACTAAAATCGCAGCTGCAGTGATGATATCATGATTTTTTTTGTGTGTGTAATCTTCGATGAAAAATTAATTTTTTGAGAGGGATAATTTGAAATGATTTAAATAGTATTATAACTGAAGTCCTTGCTAGTAATTAACACCAATCTCATCAGAAGTGTATCCACTTCTGCAGCTGGTTCTAAAGATACCTAGGGTATTTGTAACTTTTCCTTGCCCCCTCCATTCTCTGAGTGAAATTATAGTGTTTGGACTTTATTTTTATGACACAAGGGCCATTCCAAAGAAAAGGTTTCTAATAGAACTCTTTGTTCCCCGGATGGGCCAAAACCTCGTCTTGAATCTGAAGAACCTCTCCGGCATTTGAGCGTAATTAGCCAGTTTCTGCCCAGAAGCTAACATCTGAATATGAAAACCAGGAGCCACTGTATCTCAGCCTTCCGTAGACGTGCGTATTTATGCTCCCGTGTGCTCGGACGTGTAAATCCGGATGCGTATATATTACACAGATAGATAGACACACATACAACTGTATCCGCAGGGTGTTTAATTGGTTGGACAGATGGCTGATCAGAAATGCTTCTTCATCTTCATCAATGGCTCTTCCTTTCTTTCTCGCCATCCGCTTTCATCACAGGAGCAAAAAAAATAAAATAAAATAAAGGGGCTCTAACGAGAAACAGCTGAAAATAGATTCCCCCCCCCCTGCTTCAGACACTTTCATCAGGCTTTTAAATGACAGAAGTGGATTTTTTTTTTGTCCAAAACATAAAGACCTGCAGCAGAAAGTTTTTTTTCCCCCTCTTCTCCTCCCCAGAAAATGAAATATAGTGAAATTTAAATAGAAAAGAAATTTGAATGAGAATATGGGAGAGCCGAAGATTATGCCTCTCATCTTTGTATTTTGCTTTCTTCTTCTTTTTAAAATACATAGTGCTTTTTTTTTTTTTTTACAAGGGACATATAGCCTTCCTTACTCGCTCAAGCCATAGAAACTGCCAATCAGTAATTCTTTTCCTTGGGTTTGGTGGGGAGAAAAGGGGGAGGCAGGGACTGAGTTGAAAGATACCATGACCGCTCCGAGGACTGGTGCTCTGGGTATCTATTCATTAAAACTGCTGTTGTATGGCTTTTTTTTTCTTTCTTTTTTGCTGTTTCGGCACTTTTTATTATGCCCAAATCAAAGTGTGCCTTTTGGTATGTTTGAAAGAAGCAGAATGGGTGTTTCTGGAAATATTTTAGCGGTGGGTGGGGTTGCTACATGAAAACCGGGCAGAAATCTGAATCACCATTGTTTGGCCTGTAGTCCAGGTCAGGACCATGAAATGCAACTGTCCTAAGATGGCTGGTTTGGTACTTACGAGTCACATGGAAACTACAGAGAGCTCCTACGCAGATCATATTATACTGAATTATGCATGGGATAATCTATCCACCTTTGGATGGTAACTCCTACCAGCCACAGCCGAGGTGTCAGCTATTCCCTGTCCTGTAAATATTCCCCAATTGTTTTTCCCATTCATTTGTCAGAGTTTTCATTGTTGGCTTGATATATTTGCTTGCATGGCACCTGTTTCTTTATTATTTAGTTCTTTAAATACTTATAGGTAAAGCTAAAGGTATCCCCTGTGCAAGCACCGGGTCATGTCTGACCTTTCGGGTGATGCCCTCTAGCCTTTTCTTGGCAGACTCAATATGGGGTGGTTTGCCAGTGCCTTCCCCAGTCATTACCGTTTACCTCCCAGCAAGCTGGGTACTCATTTTACCGACCTCGGAAGGATGGAAGGCTGAGTCAACCTTGAGCCGGCTGCTGGGATTGAACTCCCAGCCTCATGGGCAGAGCTTTCAGACTGCATCTCTGCTGCCTTACCACTCTGCACCATACAGTTTCCATCTTTGGCTTGGGAAATTCCTGGAGATTTGGAGGTGGAGACTGGGAAGGATGTGGTTTGAAGAAAGGAGAAACCTCTATGGGGTATAATACTGTAAAGTCCACCCCCCAAAGCAGCCATTTCTTTCAGGAGAACTTATCACTGTACTCTGGAGATCAATTGTCATTCCAGGATATCTCCAGGGTCCATATGAAGGTTGGCAACCCTACCTGAGAGACCCCAAAGTGATTTGCATTAACAGTCTTTTCCAGTTTATCCTCATAACAATAACCTAGTGATGGAGGACTAAAGTGCCAGAAGAGACCTGTTCAATTTAGTTGAACAGATGGCCAGTCAGCAACAATCCAACACAACTAGTTTTCTGAAATTGCATGTACATATCACATCATCTACATGGGCCTGCCCTTGTCCTTGATCCAGAAATTGCAACTGATTCAGAATGCAGCTGCACGAATACCTTGGAGAGCCAATATTCAGGCTATTCTTAAGCAACTTTAGTGGCTCCCAGTTGAATTCTGGACTGAATTTAAGGTTCTGGTATTAACTTTTAAGACCATTCATATTCTGGGCCCAGTGTACCCAAGGAACTGCCTAGCTGACTATACCACCCAAAGAGTGTTCTGCTCTGCCAATATGAACTAGCAGGTGAATCCCAGCTATGTCTGGCCTCAACCAAGGCTAACGCCTTTTAGATCCTGGTGGAATGAGGTCTTGGAAGAACTGCGGGCCCTTCAGGAACTTCTGAACCACTCCAAGACATCCACACACCATGCAAGGCATGCACTGTGGGATAGGGGGTAAATGGGAAACAATTGGTGTTTTGAGCACACAGTGGCACAGGAGACAGATGGCACTTATGGGCAGACATGGTCCTCTCCTGCAGGCCATCTATTCCTTGCATGATCTCCTCCACTGTGTGGCTAGCCAGATGTTCCTCACGTGGTAGAGACTTGTCCTGAATTTTGGGGTAAACTTTGCAAATGTGGGTCCACAGACATCATTGACCTGCTCGTTGTGGTGCCAGCCACCAACCACACCTTGCCAGGTGATAGGACCCTGCAGGCACACAACTGGGATTTGCTGAGTCCATGCAGAATCCCCCCCCCTCTGCCTTTCCTAGGGGGGAAGATGTCACCTCCTTCTGTTGCTCTTCCTCTGGTGCAGTGGTGGTGGTGTGGGAGGGCTCAACCACTCTCCTGGATGCCATGGTAGCTGAAAAGGCCAGGAGAAAGAGGCAGTTGTGGAAAAAGAACAGGGTCTCAGCTCCTGTTAGTTGCAGTGACATGTGTGCCCAATGATGCCAAGAAAGTTGGGGATTATTGCCAGAAACTGGGATCTGCCATGGGGTGTCCTGCAATTCAGGGGCTCACATCTGTAAAATGCAATGTGGCTTGCTGGTAGCCGATACCCCACCTTCAAACCCTTGAGTGAGTGCTCAGTGGCACAGGTATCTTGTGTGGCAACCTCTCTTCTACCATCTGCAGTCTCAGAAGGGGGGACTTAGGGATGCCCCTGGGGTTGGAGCTTCTGGGGGCACCTGGCGCCTGGAGGCACCCACCATGAGGGCAAAATGAGCTGACTCTCAAAGAGGCAATCCACCCCCTCTTTGAAGTTTTAAATCTGCCCCATGGTAATCTACACAGAGGTGTGTTCCTCCACACCAACACAAGTCTGCCTGTCAAGGGGCATAGCAATCTCCCTTCAAGGAATAGCTTCTTTAAACTGCAGGATAATGGAGGGGAATTTAAATATGTCTCAAACTAGGCAAAGTGGCACATAGGGAGAACTCACATAGGTGTCTCCGATCTCCCATGAAGGGTGTCCTGCAGCTTCCCAGATCTCCATCATTTTGCTCTGGAAGGGTGTCCTCCTTCTCTCCCTGGGAACGCCCGGCCATGCCTCCAGGCTGTTGAGGAAATCTGCTTAAATTTGGAGCACCATTGCTCCCATGTCCTGTGGAAGCCCCTCTCCACCCACCTGCCGCGTGACCTGGGGCCAGTTGTAGTTCTCTTTGTATTCTCAGCTTCTCTGACCTCACATAATGATTCTTCTGGGGAGAGGAAGGGACGGTGATTATAAGCTGCTTTGGAACTCCTTAAGGTTGAGAAAAGCAGCATATAGTAACCTTCTCTTCTCTGTATTATACCTAAACAATATCCTGTTAGCTTGCAAATAGCTTACACTGTTACTTTGTTCAGGGGGTGACGTGTTCTTTACGATTTGCAAACACTTCCTGGGGTCTTTTGCCCCCTTCTTCACAAGATTCTCCACCGACCGTGGGAAGATGTTGTGTGTATAAAGTTAAAGCAAATACAATCGCTTTAAAAATGAGAAATAAACACAGGAGGAGGGGGAGGAGAGATGATCATGGGTGTGGGGGAGAGATTATCCGCATTGTTAAGGATAAAAGATGAGATGAGAACACTTTGGGCTCCTCTCCTTCAGGAAAGCTAGAGAGTGTACTAGAAATGTTAGTAAACATATTAGAGAAAATTTCCAGTATTCTCCTTTCAGCTGAAGTAGGAGAGTGGTTGGTGTGGCTGGGGGGGGGTGGGAGGAGGTGTTTCAGCAGATAGCCATACAAAACCCAACTTTCAAAGTGCCTTTTAAATCAGGAACAACGGCCAATAAAATTTTTAAAAAGCCCTATCCTGATCCATCTGGAAGGCTGGAGCAAGGAGGCCTGCCAATTTTTTTATTTTTTTTAAAACAATTTTGGAGGTAACATTTAAAAAAAATACGCCTCGGATACAAAAATAGAGACTCGGAGGGCAAAAAAGGAAGTAAATGGAATCGGGATTCTTATGCTAATGAGACACTTTACGTTTGAAAATTTGTTCCCCATTGGCTTGAAGAGGGAGGAAGACATTTCAGGAGAGAATGAAGTATAAATTGATCCACAACATTTCCAGGAGAACTGAAATTTAACTGAAACTGGAAATAAAAAAAAAAAGGAAAGGAAAGGAAAGGAAAGGAAAAGCTGCGCCAGGCTTCAAATGTTATGCCGCTCCGTTCAGAACGGTTTCAAATTAATGGAAAGGACAATTTTGCATTTAAGTGCTTCACTTTGGGAAGTAATAGAGATTTAACATGCTTATTTAAGATACAAGGAATCACTGCACAGTTATCATTTTAAAAAAAAGCCCCAACAACACCAAAACACCTCAACCTGAGATGGTAATATTAAAACGGATGTTTTCAGTCTGTCCAGCCAACCGGCAAAGATAAGTACATTTCTCCTGGTCTCCTCTTTTTCTGTTTGGACATTTTGCTCCACGGTACCACCCACCCCTTCATTGCTGTTTAACTAGGAGTAGTTTTAGATTTCATTCCAGAATTCAAGCAGGCACAATTTGTCATGATTTCCGGTATGCCTATTGGAACAAAAGGATGTATTTCTGCACTCGACAAGTCATTCTTCCAGGGAGTGCAGTGGTGGCCTGGAGCACAGGCGGCTTTAAAAGACAGACTGTTCACGGTTTCTAAGAGGAATGTCCACATCCAGAGGCACAAAACTGTGAAGCCATGTGCTAAGTGAGGTTGCCAACTCTGTTTTAGGAAATACCTGGAAATTTTGGAAGATGGGAAGGTGATGAACCTCAGTAGGGCACGATGCCATAGACTCTACTAGCCAAAGTTGCTATTTTCTCCAGGGGAACTGATCTCTATTTTTGAAGATTAGTTGTAATAAGTATTGCTAGCTCTGGGTTGGAAGATTTGGGGGGTGGATTCTATGGAGAATAAGGTTTGGTGAGAGAATGGAATTCCATGGGGTATAAAATGATAAGGTCCATCTTCCAAAGTGATCCCTTTCTCCAGGTGATCTAACTTCTGTCACCTGGAGCACAGTTCAAATCCTAGGAGATCTCCAGGCCTGGCAAACCTAGTTGTATTACCAGACATTTTCCAGGCATCACCTGGAAGGTGGTGACCCTAGGGCTAAAAAGGACTATAAGGGGAAAGCTTTGTCTTATTTTCTGTTGGTTGGTCCTCTAGGGCAGGGGTAGTCAACCTGTGGTCCTCCAGGTGTTCATAGACTACAATTCCCATGAGCCCCTGCCAGCAAACACTCATGGGAATTGTAGTCTATGACCATTTGGAGGACCACAGGTTGACTCCCCCTTGCTCTAGGGCAGCTGGTTAGTGACAGTGTCCAGTGGGCTTTCTCAGTTGCTGAATCCACCAAAGCAGCTGAATCAAAATTCCAAGATCTCTGCAATTTTAAGTGTTAAAGCACATAAAGAGGAATATACACATTTACAAATACCTAAGAACACTGGATAATGTTGTTTCTGTTGAGGGAAAAATAGCAACAGCAAACTGCATGTAACGTTTACGTTATCCCTCCTTCAGTACCAAAATTGTGCAGAAGAAGTTGAAAAAACAAACTGTGTAAGTGGAAAACACAAAAAGACAGAGGCTAGTTTAGGATGCTTTGGGCTGATCCTGCGTAGAGCAGGGGGTTGGACTAGATGGCCTGTATGGCCCCTTCCAACTCTAGGATTCTATGATTCTAGTGTGTTAAACAAGGTCTCAGATTACTTGGGAACGAACTGTCACAAGCAAGTTACTGTTGTAAAGCTTCAGAAAAAGACAGAAAGGTGCACTCAACAATTCTAGTTGTACATTTATAACTAAATCATTTTAATACAGTTTTTGTGTAGACAATTTTATTTTCTCCAAAAGCCTTCGTTTAAAAGTCTTATATTTGTCATAGAACATGTACTTCTGAAAACAACTGGAATCCACAAGTTCAAATCCTCAGGAAAACTGCTGTATCAGTTTTTTTTGTTCTCTTTATATCCTCTTTCATTTGTTTTAATGTTTACCTGTGCCCTAACAGGCTGACAAATGATCAGATAACTGTGAACTAGACTTACCTGTGGTTGGTAAACCCCGTCCTTCTCCTCTGTCTCTTCCTCTTGAGAAATTGAACTACAAGGGGGTGGGGGAAGGGCCTAAAAATGACCTTTATTATGATTCTCTAGAGCAGGCTTTCTCATCCAGGGTTTTGTGAAACCCCCGGGATCCCTGATGGCCCCAGAAGAGTTTCCCAAATGAGTGGGAGTTAATTATTTTGTATATATTTCTAAAATTTGTAAAACATTTATTGGGTGATATGGCTCTATATGGTCACGTTGACCCACCCCTCCCTCCCAAAATTGCCAATGATGTGCCTAGAGGAGGTGAGAAGGGGAGGGGCCTCGGGTGGGCGTGTACACAGCTCTGGTTTCCCAACCATATTCTGTATGATGGCTCCACTTCTTGGGTTTCTCGAAGCCTGAAAAAATATTTCAGGTGTTTCTCAGTCGTAAAAAAGTTGAGAAAGGCTAACTTAGCGGTCTCTGCATGCAAGTAGCAGAAGTGATGTCATCACACTGTGATGGCATGGTGATGCCCTGGTACTTGGTCAAAACTTTTTATGGCAAAAATGTTTTTTACCATAGAGTGTGTTGCCCAAATACCAGAGCATTGCTGCAAAAGCACTGATGTGATGCTGTCACTTCCAGTGCATGCCAGAAGTGACATAGCCACATCACTGGTGACACAGCCTGTGCCGCCTACAATCCCTTGGTAGATCCCCTGCAGGCCACCTGGTCACTGGTAGGGGTGGAACCCTTGGCTGGGGATCCCCCACCACTATCAGGGGGGGGAAGCTGGCAACCCTACTTTTCATAATTATTACTAAAGGATTCAAATACTTTATTATTCTGGAGCGCCACTCCACCAATGCATTTTTTAGCCTTCTGCGACAGCACTCTATGCACCATTTTTAAGTTTTCAAAGAACCAATGATCTGGTTTAATTATGCTATAAACAAAATGCTTTGGGTGAATGGTAGAGTGTTGCCCAACATGACATAGTAACACCATGCTGTTGGCGCAATGCGGATTGCCCACTGCCACCCCTCAGATGAGTAGTGGGTAGGCAAAACTGGCAGGCGATGAGAGATCCATGTAAGGCAGCTTCATAGCAGAGAGCCAGTTTGGTGTAGTGGTTAGGAGTGTGGACTTCTAATATGGCATACCAGGTTCGATTCTGCGCTCCCCCACCTGCAACCAGCTGGGTGACCTTGGGCTCGCCACAGCACTGATAAAACTATTCTGACCGAGCAGTGATATCAGGGCTCTCTCAGCCTCACCCACCCCACAGGGTGTCTGTTGTGGGGAGAGGAATGGGAAGGCGACTGTAAGCCACTTTGAGCCTCCTTCGGGTAGGGAAAAGCGGCATATAAGAACCAACTCTTCTTCTTCTTCATAGGGGACCCATTTCTTCCCTATCCCAGTTGTCCTCACTTGATAATATGACCAACTGAGATTCATTTCATAGATAACAGCAGCTTTCCTGAATGTTTTAGAAATATGGAAGACGGGGCTCAACTTGTGGTGGATAGTGCCCGAAATTCTGTCATTGGTGTTAGCAGAGGATAGAGAGAGAGAAAGAGAGAGAGAGTGAGATTATTATTCCTGCACATTATGGTGCTTTGGCATTCAGCCATTCTAGCATACATGCCAAGATGTTTTTATGAAACCATTTCTTTTTTTAAAAAAAAAAATCAGCTCTAATTAGTAATTTAGTAGAACTGAAATCCTGACGCTGGGAAATACTGGTAAAGCAATTTGACCAGAAAAACACGTTACACAAGCAAGTCGATAATGGGTACTGCTTAGTGGCAAACACAAACATACTTGACCTCGCCGTCCTTGTATCAAGAAAATAGCATGCACTGTTAGTCTGTTTAGGTTGGTACTTGATAGATCTGTTTCTTGTATGCCATATACAGTCACCACGTAGCAGAATATTCAGTCTGTACAGCAAAAAGCAGGAACTGGTAAGCCTGCTTCCAAACAAAATTTCTGGAAACGTTTGGTTAGTGAATCAAGGTCTATATATCACCCTTTCTGGTGTGACCAGAACTGTTAAAGTTTTCAATATACCATATATACTCGCATATAAGCCGAGTTTTTCAGCCCTTTTTTTAAGTTGAAAAAGTCCCCCTCAGCTTAGATGTGAGTATTTTTTTTTAAAGCTGCCAGAAAGTAGGGTGGGGGTGGGAGACAAATATACTTGCCTGAAGAACAGAAGCAGGAACAAAGCAGCAAGCCCAGAAGGGACAGTGGGAGAGGAGGGAAGAGCAGTCTCCACCTCTCCCCTCACTGCCTTGACGAGGCTAGCATGAGGCTAGCATGTGTTGCAGGAAGCTCTGCAGGAAGCTCTGAATCCTCTGTCTCAGAGGGAGAGCAGAGAGCAGAAGGAGGAAAGGAATGAAAAGTGGAGGGAAAAGAAGGAGCACATGATTGGATATGAAAAGGCAAGAGGGATCAGAGGGAAATAGGGAGGAGGAGGGGAAAGAGGGAGGAGGGGGTGGGAAGAAAAGGGGGGAAAAAAAGATCCTACCCAGAAGGGGAGGGGAGGGGGAAAAGCCACTATCCAAATACCAGCCTCAGCTTATATGTGAGTCAATAAGGGTTTCCAGCATTTTTTGGTGAAATTAGGTGCCTCGGCTTATATGCAAGTATATACGGTATTTCAATGACTCACTTTCATGAACCAAGGCTATTCTCTCATAAGAGACAGGGCAACTGAGACGTTTTTGATGGAAAAGAGTACAAACCTGTTCATCGTGTCCAAGAGGGGACATCTGGAGAAATCATGATAGAAGGTCTATTGCTGAGAACAACTGGCTTGACCAGTGTTAGGATACATTTAGAAACCGTCCTATCCCCACCAATCCACCACTTTCCCGCCATTTGTGATTCTCATGGCAGAAGGCCTGTGATCTTCAAAAAACATTCAGAACAAAGTAAAATCGACTGTTTTATACCTAGTGGCCAAAAAGCAGCCAGAACTACTCACTAGAACCAGAACATTTAAAATAAGAGACAGTATCATGAAGGACACTATCTCCTGGGAACAGACTATGGTGTGTGCTGAGAGTCATAGAATCATATAGTTGGAAGAGGTCTCCAGGGTTGTCTAGTCCAACCCCTTGTATAATGCAGGAACTCACGACTACCTGCCACCCACAGTGACCCAATTTCATGCCCATGTGATCCCTCCACCAAAAATCTCCAGAATCCAGCCTGGCCTGGAGGAAATCCACCTATAATCAGCAATTCCCTGGGTATGCAAGGAAAGATCAGAGGAGACAAACACTGGCACATCCCTTCCTGCCCACTCACTCACAATCTTCCTAAGTTCATAAAAACAGCATTTCTGTCAGATGACTATCTGGCCTCTGCTTAAAAACTTCCAAAGAAGGAGAACCCACCACCACCTGAGGAAGCCTGATCCTCTGAGGAACTGCTCTATATGAGGGCAAGGGGGAAGGGCAAGCTGGAAAAGAAGATATGAGGTTGATGATTCCTAGGACTTTGGTTTGCTTTTTACCTGAATCCTTGGCATGTAATAAGGGATAACATGACACTCACCAATTTATAAAAAGGGGGAACCTCCTATTGAGGTATGTTCAGAATAGAGAGCCTGAGAAAATGTGCTGACTACATTTGCTATGAAGAATGCTTGGTTTTTATACCCCACTTTTCACTTCCTGAAGGAGTCTCAAAGCGGCTTACAGTCACATTCCCTTTCCTCTCCCCACAACAGACACCCTGTGAGGGAGGTGTGGCTGAGAGAGCCCTGATATTACTGAAGAAGAAGAAGAAGAAGAAGAAGAAGAAGAAGAAGAGTTGGTTCTTATATGCAGCTTTTCCCTGCCCGAAGGAGTCTCAAAGCAGCTTCCAATCGCCTTCCCTTTCCTCTCCCCACAACAGGCACCCTGTGAGGTGGGTGAGGCTGAGAGAGCCCTGATATTACTGCTGGGTCAGAACAGCTTTATCAGGGCTGTGGGGAGCCCAAGGTCATCCAGCTGGCTGCATGTGGAAAAGGAACGGGGAATTAAACCCGGCTCACCAGATTAGAAATTTCCTCTCTTAAGCACTACACCACACTGGTTGATCAGAGCAGACAGAACCGACCTCTATGTAGCAGTGGCCTGATTCAGTCTAAGGTGTGTTCATGTTTTCCACTGTTTTTTTTTTTTGGGGGGGGGGTGATGTTGTGCAGAGGAAGGCATCATATTGTTGTAGGGTACGTCACAGGATTCCAAGCAGATGGCAACATTGGCTGTCTACCTAGCACACTGTTGAAATCTGCCAGTCACATAGATGGAAAACTGGAGAAAACACAACTATTTCACAGAAAGGGCACATTGGATTGTTGAGAAGGTTTGCATGAAGATCATAGCATTCTTCTCTTAGCTCACCAAAATCATGCGCTGCGGATGTCAGAATTTAAGGAAAACTCTGATAATAAGTATATCTCCATTGTGCATACCAGATGCAACAACTAGTATTTAAAAAAAAATCAGTGCACGCTATATAAATATGGCATATACACATATAAATTAATACTTTGATGTATTTAGTATTTTCAGCTAATTATACCTTGCAGTCTCGTGTTAATTCCCATTTGAAACATTTGGCTATATTCCTCCTAATTCATTTATATTAATGAGGGGAGGATCCTCTGAGCAATAATCAGTTAAAAATCATGACAAGCTTTGTTAATAAATACCAGATTGGTATATGATACTGTGTTGGCTGCTTGTCCTTAATTAGAAGGCTCTGAAAGAAGTACCAAGAGGGAAATACTCATAAATTTTTCTTTTAAAGTCTAACTGCTCTCTTTCTGGTATTTGCATCTTTGAAATGGAGAGAAAATGTGAGACTTTGAAATGCATTAATTTCTCCCAGACTTAAAACAGCTTATCATTAATTAAGATATAGATCTGATAACTGAAATTTTTTTGACCAAGCTAGTATGCAGGGGAGGAAAAGTGCCAGCAAATCTGTGTGAATATTGCTAAGCAGGAGGTAATTGGAAGGTTTAATTTAAATAGGGGAGGGGGAAATGCAGGCTGGGATAAGTCCTACCAAGCATCTCAAAGCCGAATAGAATTCTAGAGCCATAGAGTTGGAAGGGGCCAGACAGGCCATCTAGTCCAACTCCCCACCCCCATCCCCTCAATGCAGGATCAGCCTAAAGCACCTGTCCAGCTGCTGATCCTAAGCAGAGTTGCACTCTCCTAAAACAGGGGTAGTCAACCTGTGGTCCTCCAGATGTTCATGGACTACAATTCCCATGAACCCTTGCCAGCAAATGCTGGTAGAGGCTCATGGGAATTGTAGTCCATGGACATCTGGAGGACCACAGGTTGACTACCCCTGTCCTAAGAGGTCAATGGACTCACAAGGCTGCTTAGGATTGTTCTGTAAGTGTCTGAAAGACTGGACAATGTCTGGATGTCCATGTTTCATTAGGCCTCAATGGATGATTGATTTCCAAAAGGAGAAGGAAGCACAAGCGATTTATTTTTATGTTTATGGCGGTTAACATTTTTTAACCTGCCCTTCCCCAAAGGCTCAGGGCGGCTACAGCAGATGAAAACAGACAATTTTACATAATCTAAAAGGATAAAATCTAAACTTTCAGTGATTCAAAATGCAAATTCCTAAACAAATAAATGACTGAGATACAAAATGATAGACATTCCTATTGGATATTTTTCAGAAGTGGGTACTTTTCTGCTCGAGTCATAGCTTTTCCTAAGGGGGGTCTCCAGAATGTCCCTCGTGGGCAACTTTCACCACCACTCATGAGCTGAGTTTTGCCAGCTCATTTTAAGGACCTCTCCTTGTTTTTGTTACTCTTCATTCAGTGGATGGTAACGAGCAGGATGCAGGGACCACCAGGTCTAGCAAGCCTGAAGAAAAGACTGAGGCGAGACATGTTAGCAGGTTTAAAATACATGGCAGGCTGGCATAAATAAGATGGCAAGGACTTGTTCTTTGCTGAGAATCGGAAATGTAATCCGTTACCAGGGTGTTATGTGTGGCAGAGAACGACAGAGAATGAGGTGGCTGGGTGGAGTCACTGAAGCAGTCGGTGCGAGCTTAAATGGACTCCGGGGAATGGTAGAGGACAGGAAGGCCTCGAGGATCATTGTCCATGGGGTCATGATGGGGCGGACACGATTTCTCAACTAACAACAACATGTGTGGCAGAACTCTGCATCGATGGACTGGCACATTGTGCCCAACAACCTATGTCACCCTTCTTTAGTCTAGGCTTATGCTAAAGCCAGACACTGCTTCCATGGTCTGCCAAGACCAAGCTTGGCCAGACTCCCTCTTCTCTCCAGCTTGACCCAAGCCACAGATTCGACATGACAGCTGCAGCTTGAGACATGTCTTTCTGATCAAGTAGCTGGCAGAGTCAAGTTCACTTGGGGGCTTCTAAGTGATCTCCTTTGTCTTCCTCTGACTCATCCTAAGCAAATCTGCCAAGGAAAATCTCTCCCCCAACCCAAAGATCTAGTCTATAGAAACCCCCAACCATACCTATTGAGACATGATAGTTTCCTTTCTTTACACCCATTATCACCCATCTCCTCTCCCAGCCATGCCATTTTTCTAGTGTCTTACCCCTGGAAATTTCCATCATGCTCCCATCATGCCCCCATCATGTGCCAAGCACAACCATCTCCCCCCCCCCCCCAAGAAGGGTATAAAAATCCTTGCTTTGACACGCCAAACTGTGCTTCTGATTTGGGGCCCATTCAGATCACCTGTCACACTGCTGGCTGGTTGTGTCATATCTCTGCCTCTCTGCTCTCCAGGACTGGTAAATATCCTCCTTGATTCACTGCAACTCTTTTCCCTTCTGAATTTCCTATCCAATAGTCTGTTAGTGTCTTTGATACATAAATATTTGACTATTTCTCCTTATTATTTTCTTATGAATAAAGATTGCTTATGATTGTATTACTTACTATCTGTTGTCTGCCTTAAACTCTGAGGGGCTCAATTACCTCGTGTAACACAGGCATTCGATCCTTTCGCTACATTACCATCCACTCCCTAAGCCAGGGGTAGTCAAACTGCGGCCCTCCAGATGTCCATGGAGTACAATTCCCAGGAGCCCCCTGCCAGCGTTTGCTGGCAGGGGGCTCCTGGGAATTGTAGTCCATGGACATCTGGAGGGCCGCAGTTTGACTACCCCTGCCCTAAGCCATTCACCACTTCACATGTGTCCTTGACACACACTATTTTGGCCACAAGGGAGTGGGTCTCCCTTGCTGGACATTTTCAAGCAGAGGCTATACAGCTTTCTGTCAGGAATATTCTAGGTCTGGATTTCTTGCATTGTGCAAGGGGTCAGCTTTGATGGACTGTAAGTCCCCTTCCATCACCACAATTCTAATTGTCACTGGCACAAGCCATTTTTAAAATAAGCACTTTCAAATCCCCTTGCTTTTTTTCAAACCAGTAAGATCTACCGATGTGAATTGTGACTGGCTGGCCCTCCAATTATGGGTTGAAAACAATACAGGATTCTTTTGTTAAGGGCTGTTATAAAAAATCAATTTGACAGTTTTCCTTTTAAAGTTATCCGTATCAAACAATACTGCCGGCAACTATCAAATGGCTTTCTGTTTGTTATAGGTTAAGTATCTACTGAAAATTGCAGTTTGTCGCTGCTTTCGATGACAGGGCAGTTGTATATAGTGTGATATTTAATAATGCATTCACGCACCAGTTTGGCTCCGTTCCGCTATGGTCCGAAATGAAAACAGCCCTGTTACTAGGGATTCCATTCATAATTCTTCTTTCAAGCTCTGATTAGAGAACGGGTCGAGCTTCCGGGGAGCATTACCTAAGGCGGGTGGAGGTAAATGTGCAGCATAAACTGGGCCCAAACCACAAAGCTACCTCTCAGTTGCTCCAAAGAAGCAAGCGCAAATTGATTAAAATGTGCATTCGGCTACTATAATGGCTAATCTCAGTACAGAAATTAATTCATGCTAACAGTACACCATCAAAACTGATAACCCCCCAAAACAACAAAAATCAAACCCTAGTTAGGGCGTAAAATAAAATGCTCTTCTTTTTAATGCATTTGACTGAACTACAGAGACTAAAAGCTTTGCCTCTTCCATGCAAATGCGGAGGGCTTGGGGTGGGCAATAACCATCCGTAGTTTTCAAGCGGTGATTTTCTTACTGGCTCCAAGAGCCGTTTGCTTGTTGAATCCTTGTTAACCTGAGCTTGGTTCCAGTGCTGTATGTGAGGTTATACAGTTACTACAGATTGAGGTGGCAGCCCTGGGAATCAAGGCCAATCACATATGCAGATTGAGTTGCAAAGCAGGCAAAGAGATAAACTAAATAAAAAGGGGAAAAGGGCACTGCATTTCAAGTGGCGGTTTGATATTTTCTGGGCTTACGGTGGCTCAGAAGACCCAGAGCAGGCACATTTGCCCAAATGTTAACCTGATTTCTGCAGCAATGCCTCTGATTTCAGATATGATCTCTCCGCTTATCATTTCCCCCTGATATACCTTTGGAAGCACAGTCAATTCCATGGAGCATTGCTTGGTTCATTTCAATGGAGGAAGGGAATCGCTATAAAGTTAGGCCTACCAGGTCTCCTGCTGTGGTGGGAAAGCTCCCACCAGCTGCCTGCTCCACCATCCCCACAGCAACTTGGCAGGGTGGCAAGAGAAAAGAGAAAAAATGGGGAGGAAAAAAATCAGCATGGCACAGCATTACTTCCTGTGTAAGCCAGAAGTGATGTTACCATGTCAATGTGATATTCTAGGAACACTCCAACCTTGGGCAGTGATGGCACTTCTGGGTTTGCATTGGAACTGATGTTCCATTGAAACAACATCATCCTTCCCAATCCCACCCTGTCTCTCTCCCACTAGTTGCCAGCCAATGGCAATACTAATGCATATCCCCCCAAACTGTTCTTGACGTTGATGTGGATGTGTAGATCATCCACGTAACAGCAGTGTCTGTGAGCAAAAGACTCTGAGGTTGGTGGTGGTAATGGCATATTTCTGCTTGGAGCATTGTGATGATAAGGGAGTGACCCTGGAGGTTGGGTCGCCCATACCTCTCCAGTCTCAAATGAAGATGGACACAGTATAGGTGTAGAAGTGCTTCCAGGCAGGTGGCGTTTTATTGGAGTTTGTGGAGGTACACTGAGTAAGCCCACGGGAATGACGGAGGGTCTGACTTTAACACTCCCAGTTGAGCTTCCAGATGAGGAGTCAAACCCATCAGTGTCCTCCTCATTGCTTTGTTGGGCAGTGTCTTCAGGTTGTCTCCCTTCTACCTCTGGAGGCTGAGTACCTGAATTCAGACTCTCCGTCTCTCGGAGTCTCCTTCCTGCTCCTTACACTCCTACTGCATGCTCTCTTCTCCACTTGACAACCACCATACCTTCTTTTCCTTCCTCTTTTTATTCTCTTCCAGTGCCTTGTCTCCTCCCCCACCTTGTTAGCCCAACTGAGTTTACTTTAACTCCACCCTTCTTCCTTAACTATTCTTGGTCTCTCTTCCCAGGCCTATTCCTACCTCCCTGTGTCTGTCCTGGTAAGTATAATTGAGGGTTTTTGAAGTCTTGGGGTTGGGGTGATAGGTGTGATTATTTCTTTCTTTCCCCACTCTCTCTCCCCTCCCAAAATCTCCTAGAGGGAGATAGGAAGAGGGGCGCAGATGGAACCCTCAAGCTGCTGCTCACACTGCTCTATCCTGAAAGGGGGGGCCATACAGATTTTCCTTCTCGTGCCGGCCTCAACCACAGGCCTGGTGGAAAAGCTCCGTTTTGCAGGCCCTGCAGAACGCCAAAAGCTCCCGCAGATTATTGGATATTCTGTTGCTACAGACAATGCAATGAAATTGGGGGTATTAGACTAATATTTCAAGCACCTCCTCTTCCTTCACACATCTCAGTAACCAGAGATATATTCAGCATATTCAAGCATTACATCATTAATCAGGTGACTGGTAATTCTTGAACACTCCATTTTATTTGCAACTATATATTAGATTCAAAGACGGTGAGGGAGCTGGACAAATGACTCGAAAAGATATCATTAATGGAAATTTCGCAGTTTAAAGCCAAGCCTTTAATGGAAGTGAACAAAATGTCTAGGAGGAATTACACAGAATGGAAGTGATCATGTGTATATTAAACGGCTTGATCATCCAAAGTAGTCCAACTTCAGCGATACCATCCTGACTGAAACGTGTCAGCTCAGAAATTTGATTCCCGGAAAGGTCAGCTACAATCAGAGATGTCTGATATCTCTCTGTACGTATCCCTCTCACACAATTAAGGTGTGTTTGGAATCCCATTCAAGCTTCCTCTGTGGATCTCACTCTTTTGAAAACTTTCTTCAGACTGCAGGGGTCAACATGTCAGTTCGGATAGCAGCAGAGTTCCAAAAAGGTGATGCCCAATGAAACTGATGAGAGCTTTCTCAGGCTTGGTGATATGCAGACAGAACTGCGCTGTGAGAACTGGATTGTGAGTAGCCCAAGGTCACCCAGCTGGCTGCACGTAGAGGAGGAGTGGGGAATCAAACCTGGTTCTCTAGATTAGAAGCTGCTGCTTTTAACCACTACACCAAGCTGCCCCTCTCAAGGTTCCGGTATTGACTTTTAAGGCCCTATATCAGGGGTAGTCAAACTGTAGCCCTCCAGATGTCCATGGACTACAATTCCCAGGAGCCCCCTGCCAGCGAATGCTGGCAGGGGGCTCCTGGGAATTGTAGTTCATGGACATCTGGAGGACCGCAGTTTGACTACCCCTGCCCTATATGGTCTGGACCCTGCATATCTGGACTTCCTCTCCCAATATGTCCCCCAGAGGGCATTACTCTCAGCAAACACCAATCTGCTGGTGATCCCTAGCCCCAAGTATGGGCACCTGGACACAACAAGTGCCTTTGTGGCCCTGGCTTTAACCTGGTGGAATGAGATGCCTGTTTGAGCCCTGATAGAGATTTCAGAGTTCTTCAGGGCTGGTGTCATGGTCCCGTCTCCAGAGGGTTCCTCTGCAACACTGCCTGACCTCATTCTGCCAGCTCCCTCGGAGGAAGAAGTGGAGGAGCTGGAGCAAAGCAGCAGGGTGCTGCTTAGAGAGGCAAGTCCTGATAGGGAGCCACAACCAGGTCCCAGCCAGACAAGCACCATGCCCTCTGCACCAGCATTACCTCAGCCTGCAGCAACACCCCTGAACAGCCCAGACTCATCTCCAGAGCGCAGGAGGGAATGCAGGAGGACAACGCTGGCAACACACAGGCAAAGTGCTCGGCTTAGACTACAGCAACAGGCTGGACTGTTAAAACTTACACAATTTCTAAGGAACACAAAAAAACCTTGTGATGTGTTTCATCCAAGGGGCTCCAAGGTCTGGAGGCAATGAATAAAAAAGGATTCCGGTTGAAACAGAACTTTTCGTACCCAAATCACTTCCAAGGCATACTTTCTGCTTAAGGGAACCATCCCATGGACACGTGGAACTGCCTTAGACTGGTTTTGATCATCAGCCCTTCCACATCTCTATTGTCTATTCAGACCGGCTTTGGCACGATCTCAGGTAGAGGTCTTTCACATCACCTTCTACTGGATTCTTTTACCTGGCATTGCCAGGGATTGAATCAGGAAGCTTTAGTGAATTCTGGATCAGGCTTAAGGTTTTGGTTATCACCTTTAAGGCCATACGCGGTCTGGGCCCAGTATACCTGAGGGATCGCCTCTCCACCTACACCCCTCAAAGAGCCTTGCACTCTACTACTTCCAACCTCCTGGTCATCCCTGGCCCCAGGGAAGCCCACTTGACCTCAACCAGGGCCAGAGCTTTCTCCGTTCTGGCCCCCACCTGGTGGAATGAGCTCCCAGAGGAGATCTAGGCCCTGAAGGAACCAAAACAGTTCCGCAGGGCCTGCAAAAGGGAGCTCCTCCACCAGGCATTTGGTTGAGGTCGACCCAAACCATCGCTTCCAATTGGCCCACAAGCCCCCTCTCCTACTATGACTGCTACGAACCTGCACAACCCACTGGGTCTCAGTAAGAGTTGAGCTGAGTCTCCTTTGCAATTCCATTACTCTCTCATGTTATTATCATGTTAATATTGTTGTTATAATGTTATTGTTATTATCACCTATTGTTACCATATGTTATCTTGTATCTTTTTTTCCTGTTCCCTGAAAACCGCCCTGAGCCTTCGGGGAGGGTGGTATATAAGTATAATAAATAAATAAAACAAATAAATAGCAGAGATGTCCTATCACGAAGCCCTGACCATACCCTTCTGGAAGAGCGCATGATTCTAGATGGAAATCCAGATTCTAGTGCCACATAAGCCACGCTTGGAAACCCTGAATTCAAATGTGAGTAGCAAAATAGTTCCTGGCTGCAGCCACCTTATAATAAGTTATTTCAAACAGTGTATAGATTTGAATTCTTATTAGCATCGGGGGCAAACTGTGCTGCCCTTTCCCATCTCTAAAGCCAAGCAAGTGTAATGGAGGCCACGAAGCAGGCAAAACGGGGAAGAGTTAAAAGACGGGAAGGGTTGAGAGAGCATGTCAAAAAAAATCTCCTAAAGACTATATGCGAAACGGCTCACGTACAGACAAATAGGTGAAAATTCCCTTTCGGCTTTATTTACCTGAGAATGAATTTCAGTTTGAAGAGGCCTTTATGTCGTTTCAGGCAAAGCACCTAAGATATAAGCAATTTTCAACAAGAGTACTACACATTTGTCTTTATAACAATTTGTATGTAACAGCTTTTATGCAAATGACACTAAAGTGGCACCTTTTTTTCTAAATTGGACATTTTTATGGTTATAATTTTCTTCTGTAATAACAGCAAAAAATGGTTGTCCCAGCGGAGTTGAGCATTTCATCTCTAGTGCTGTTTTGTGAAGTTGGAATGACAAGTTTCTTTCATCTGCTCGCAGGATGGCAAAAAAGAGGAGGGGAGACTTTTGTGTGTGTCATCCCTGTCTCATCTAGTGGAAGGAGTTCTACTTAGAAGTTTCGGAATCCCTTGACGCCAACCTTTCTCTCCTGCAATAATTTCACCCTGCTTTCTCCTCACTCTGAAAGAATCGTAAATTACAGCTTTAGTTTTACCAGTTGTCAGTTCCCTGGCTCTCTGGAATCTGTGCCCACTTGTTCTTGAGACATCAGAGTGGGAGAGGCTACAGCGGTCCACCGAACAGGCTGCGATGCAGAGAATGCTGGGATTATAAACCAGGAAGTAATGGACAAGAAGAAGAAGGGTTGGTTCTTATATGCCGCTTTCCTCTACCAGAAGGAGTCTCAAAGCAGCTTACAGTCACCTTCCCCTTCCTCTCCCCACAATAGACACCCTGTGAGGTGGGTGAGGCTGAGAGAGCCCTGATATTACTGAAGAAGAAGAATTGCTTCTTATATGCCAGTTTTCTCTACACTGTTCTTGTTTTCGTTCCATGTGAACTGACCTCAGCTTTAGAGGAGGGCAGTATATAAATGTAATAAATAAATAGTAGCCATCTACAACAGTGGTCCCCAACCTTTTTATCACTGGGGACCACTCAACGCCAGGGCTCACTCACTGGGGACCACTCAACGCCTTTTACTGAGCCCCGGTGGGGGGGGGTAGTTTACTCCTCTACTCTCAACCACTGCCCTAACGCTCTCTGATCGCTATGGTAATGTTTAAACATCCCTTCAAAATAAGATACAGACACGCCACAACAATGAACATAAGGAACATTTTATTTTCATGGAAATTTTAACTCATGACAATGACACCCGAAGTGTGTTGTAAAGGGCCGGGGGGATGAAGTAAAGGGCCGGGGGGGGGGGGAGAAGGCGTTCTTCGTGGCCCACCTCCAATTAGTCGAAGGACCACATGTGGTCCGCGGCCCACAGGTTGGGGATCGCTAATCTACAATGTCCTCACCACCTGATTCAAGTAGCTTCTGAACACCTTTGCAGATGTGCAGTGGCAATGGTGGTTCAGGTTTTCCTTTCTGCCTTGGAAGCCTCTTTAACATCTGCACAGTAGGTCATAATTCTTCTTCTTCTTCATAATTGATTCTTTCTCAAGGTCATGGGCAATCAGGTCTAAATCCTCACCCAAAGAAACAAAACTTGTACCGAAAGTAAATAGAGGTTATCAGTAGTTTTGAGGTCCATTATTATATAAGGCTCTAATTAGTTTGACTATCATCCTTATAGAAGAAGAAGAGTTCCCTTTCCTCTCCCCAGAACAGACACCCTGTGGGGCTGAGAGAGTCCTGATATTTCTGCTTGGTCAGAACAGCTTTATCAGTGCTGTGATGAGCCCAAGATCACCCAGCTGGTTGCATGTGGGGAAGCAGAGAATCAAACCCGGCTCACCAAATTAGAAGCCACCAGATTCTAACCACTATGCCAAGTTGGCTAACAGATGTGTGGATGATGCACATCAATGAGCTGATGATTCAAGTTTTTCATTTTGACACTTGATTGCAGAATGCCAATTTTTTTGGCTTGGAAAAGGGATATATTACAATGAGAGCCAGTTGAGGCTGTAGTGGTTAAGAGTGGCAGCCTCTAATCTGGAGAACCTGGTTTCATTCCCCACTCCTCCACATGCAGCCAGCTGGGTGACCTTGAACCGGTCCCAGTTCTTTCAGAGCTCTCAGCTTCAAGTACCTCACAGGGTGTCAGTTGTGAGGAAGAGAAGGGTAAGTGATTCTAGGCCACTTTGAGACTCTTTCAGGTAGTAAATAAAGATAAAAGGTAAAGGTATCCCGTGTGCAAGCACCGAGTCATGTCTGATCCTTGGGGTGATGCCCTCTAGCGTTTTCTTGGCAGACTCAATACAGGGTGGTTTGCCAGTGCCTTCCCCAGTCATTACCGTTTACCCCCCAGCAAGCTGGGTACTCATTTTACCGACCTCGGAAGGATGGAAGGCTGAGTCAACCTTGAGCCAGCTGCTGGGATTGATCTCCCAGCCTCATGGGCAGAGCTTTGACTGCATGACTGCAGCCTTACCACTCTGTGCCACAAGAGGCCCATCAGGTAGTAAATAGCAGGGTACAAAACACCCAGCTCTTCTTCTTTCCTGTTTTGCCTAAAAATGGTCACCCAGGGCAGTATTTGCTGCTGAGCATCCAGAGTGGCAGACTCCAGGCTGGATAGAGCCCTAGCCTCAAACAGCCCCACCTCCCTGAAAGAGGGGGAAAAGAGGAGCAGCAGGGTCCCACTGTCATGCACTCCTGCCTCTTCCCGGGCTTTGGGAGCCATTTCAGCAGATTCTCCCAGCCAGCTTGAGTGCCACTCCTTGCTTGAGCCTGGCATGGCAGAGGGAGTGGCAGGAATGCATTGATTCTGGACCCCAGCTGGGACTTTTGCCCAGGCACTCCGAATCACAAGATAACCACAGATGCTGTTCCACCAAAAATAATGTCGGCTCCCCACCATCATTCATGAGGACCACCATTCAAGAAGGGCAAAAGTTCAGGAGGCTCACTGGGCTGAAATTGGAAGAGAGAGGTGGGAAAGTCCATTCCAGGAGCTGCAGATCCAGCCCCAGGCGAAGAGCTATTTTCTAGCCTTCACTCAAGTGGTTTCAAACACTGCTGTACGAAGTGAACAATGGGACAGGGAGAGGCGACTGTATTTAGTGAGTCACCGCTGTCTCCACTGGTTACTGTTCATGGCTTCAGAACAAAAACGGCTGCAAACCTATCAGCAACCCGACTTATTGCAAAGGTCGTTTCTTTTGTTTACAAATGGGAGTGCTCATCATCCCTTTTTGCTTAGCTATTTCTTGAACGGTCCAGCCTCACTTGCCGCCTTTTGTCATCGGGGCACATATTGTGCTCGGTGAATTATGAAACATCACTTGGCGATTGCAAACTGGTTATGTGCAAAGTAAAGCGCACGGGCCATACAAACACAAGTCATTAGAGGGTGGCACAGCTTCTGCCTCGGCCCTTGAAATATGGCCACTAATTTCCTCCACAAGTTTGCTCCTTGGCTACATTTGTTTCCTTTTTACAAGTTTTGCAGCCAAAAAATGAGACCCATAAAACGCATGTTTCTTTTAGCCAGTGCGTTAATGGGCCAGTTCGAAGTCTTGCTGCTTTTTCACTGGTGGTCTTCAAGCAGCGGCTGGAATCATACTTACTTTAGGCTGATCCTGCCTTGAGCAGGGGGTTGGACTAGATGGACTGTGTGGCCCCTTCCAACTCTATGAAATCACTTTAATCTGGGGCATAGCGATTGTTAGCCAATAGAATGTTACAAAATAGAATCTTATAAGCATGGGACCGATGATGACTTGTGGGGGAAGAACCTCATCTCTAAGAGCTGATCCTCCTCTTCAACCTATCTCAGTTTGCCCTCCTTCCCTCCTTCACAACCTCCACAAGACCCATTACGCACAGCAGCAGCCACATCGGGCTGCTGCCAGGCATTGCGTCGGGGCTGGATGCCCCGGTGCTTCCTGTGTACTCATGGGGGAGAAATCCCTCGGAGTATGTGGGCTGCCCCGATGTAGCGTGGGTGTGCGTGCACATGCAAGGACACAACGCTGGGGGAGGAAAGCCCGACTCACTGCCTGGAGGCAGCAACAGTGAAAAGGTGAGTGGGGGGGGGGAGTGGGGGAATGGGTCCCCCACTTCACAATGGCAGGGAGCAGCATGCCACTCTCCCACCAAGGTGGGGGTGTGGGGACTCCCCAGTCGGCTTCATGGAGCCGACTCGGGCATGCAGTGTCCCTCCAAGGACACTGTAGGTTGAAGGAAGGGTCGGGCCGAAAGGCACGGCTCTTCCACTTATACACGGGGCTGGCCCAACCCAGCCCCCACAGCATTCCAGGAAACATGGAAGATTCCGCCTTCCCTTGTTGCGGGTCTTCTGGGGCGCTGCGCTGGGCCAGGGTCTCATCCTCCACGGCTATTTTCCCACCTGTGTTTCCTTCCTCCCCAGTTACATATTAACTGTTTTTCTTTCTGTCAGAACTCTCTCAGCCTCACCTCCCTCAGAAGCTTTCTGTTGTGGGGAAAGGAAGGAAAGGCAATTATAAGCTGCTTGTAGATTCCTTCGGGCAACAAAAAGCGGGATATAAAAAACAACTTTCTTATTATTATTCTTTTGATCCCAGTAAGGCCCCACCCATTGCCTTTGCTGCTGCTTCAAAGCTGCAGATGGTTTGTTGTGGTTGAAGGTTGATAGGTTGAAGAGGAAGCATCCAGAGCTTCAGGGACTAACCTGCCATTGGCTTGATCAGCTGGATGGGCTGAACTTTGGGATTGGGATGGGTTTGCCCTCAAACAATTGCAACCATAATAGGTTGTTCACTAGCAGCAACTCACACATATTCAGGGATGTTTCTAGGGCTGCCAAGGCCTGGAGATTGACCAGAATTACAACTGATTTCCAAATTACGGGGATCAGTTTCCTTAGAGCAGGCTTTCTCAGCTTCCTTACCATTGAGAAACCCTTGAAACATTCTTCAGGCTTCGAGAAACCCCAGAAGTGGCACAATCCTGCAGAATATGGGTGGGAAGCACAGTTGTGGACACATCCACCCGGGCCTCTCCCCTTCCCACCCCCTCCAGGCCCATCAGTGGCCAATTTGAGTGGGGGAGGAAGAGCTGAACTGACCATATATGGTCATATCACTCAATAAACAAATTCTTAACTGATATATAAAAATTAAATAACACCCACCGATTTGGGAAACCCTTCCACCAAGAAACCGCAGGGTTTCATGAACCCCTGATGCAAAAAGGCTGCCCTGGAGAAGATGGAAACTTTGGAAGGAGAACTTGATTGTGTCACATCCCTGCCGAGCTTCCTTCTTTTCCAAACTCTCCAGGATCTGACCCTAAACATTAAGGAATTTCCCAATCCAGAGCTGGCAACCTTGTCTATTTGATTAATATAACTCAGGAGCCCAAGGTCACCCAGCTGGTTGCATCTGGGGGAGCGCAGACTCTGGGCCCCTTTAGACCCCTGTTTTCTGCTCCCTGCCAATCTGCTGTTTTGGAGTGACTGCGTAACACAGCCTGAAAAACAGCTGTTTCAGGCTGTGTGGTTAAACATCTTTAAACTTTAAAGGGACTGTAGAACACAGCCTGAAACAGCTGAGCAGCTGGAAGCAGGCTGCTCTCCTGTCCCTCAGGTGGTTTTGTTTTGTTTTGGCTTTCTGCAAACCCTGTTTAAAGGGACTGTTCCATTTGCAAATGAAACTCCTGGGTGGATAGGGGTGATGATTTGGCCACGAGACACAAAATCACACAAACTACATTGTTATAGTTTGAGCCCATTCCTAGTCCTGGGAGCTGCTATGGAGAAAATGTTCTTCATTGAGAGGTTATTACTAAGAAGGCCCTTCCAGCCACTCAAGATCTGACGGAGATGGCTGGCATATAGAAAGAGCTACATATTTCAGTTGGCAGGGAAGTTGATATAGGAATAAGCAGTCCCTCAGGCACCTTTGTTGTATAAGGCTTTAAAAGTAAGAATAATGTTGTCTGGTTTGAACTAGGTCTGGATGCAAACCAGAAGCTCGTGTTCCAGTTTGCCAGGAAAGCAACTGGCAAGATGAGTTCTCTGTAAGAGGTTTTTCAAGCAGTGTGCTTGCAATTCACATCAATTTGCCTGAGGTCAACTTAGAAGCTGTTTGGCTTCCCCTCCCCCTGAGAAATTCCACTTTCAATGTTTGGGGGGGGGGTCAAATTTTCTACAGATTTCCCCTAAGCCGGATCCCCGGATTCTTCTCTGTAGGCAAATTGTAAAGCAAAATGGAGTTCTTTTCTCCAGAAGGTAGCAGAGCTTCTTTCCCTACAGCAGCTGCACGGCAGGTAGAAATCCAAGTGGCAAATGCACCTGTTAACTGTGTGCCTCTCAAAACTTCGGATGCACCTGTCATGCTCCGCTCAAAACCATATGACCTCACTTGTAGTCATCCCTGAACCAAAGAGATCATTTACTGTGGAGTATATTTTACTGGGCTGTTATAGATCTCTTCACTCAACTAGCTGTCTCACACACTGAAGTCTTTCATCTTGTCAAGCACTTCTGTTCCCTTTTCCACAGCTTTTTCAGCCAACATGTACACACCTAATCAATCTCACACCACCGTCTCAAGACTTCAAAACCAAAAGGCCCTGTCCCTTGTTCTCTCACAAGGAGGCAGTCAACCTTGTCCAGCCAAACCGGAATCATTTGGTCTAATAAATCAAGAAGTGGGGAGGGATACAGGAAACACTGCAAGACAGATCCTTCAGGTGCTGTGGGGGGGGGGAGGGGGGAGATTTTCATTCTGTCTTTACTTTGCATTCGCAGGGTGCACTTTGGCCAAATGCCTCAGCAGAGAGAGAAGAGAGAGATTCTCGGCCCATGTCAGCCTCCACTGACCCTTACCTGACCTGAGAAGATGGCCAGGCTTGCTCTAGTAGAAGTCTTCCCAGCAATCTCTTTGATGTACTAGTTAAGAGCAGTGACCCCTAATCTGGCGAGCCGGGTTTGATTCCCCTCTCCTACTCCACATGCAGCCAGCTGGGTGAACTTGGGCTCATCACAGTTCTCTCAGAATTCTCTCTGCCCCACCTACCTCACAGGGTGTCTGTTGTGAGGAGAGGAAGGGTAGGACACTTTGAGACTCCTTTGTGTAGTTAAAAGTGAGGTACAAAAACCCAGTTATTCTTCTTTACCCACTGATGCCTAAAAAGATTGAGGGGGGGGGGGAATTGTGCCACTCTCCCTGAGGCATCATGAAGCACATGTAAAATGATCCCTACAGCCAGACAAGAAGAAGAAGAAGAAGAAGAAGAAGAAGAAGAAGAAGAAGAGTTGGTTCTTATATGCTGCTTTTTCTCTTCCCGAAGGAGGCTCAAAGCAGCTTACAGTTGTCTTCCCTTTCCTCTCCCCACAACAGACACCCTGTGAGGGAGGTGAGGCTGAGAGAGCTCTGATATTCCTGCTCGGTCAGAACAGTTTTCTCAGTGCCATGGCAAGCCCAAGGTCACCTAGCTGGTTGCATGTGGGGGAGTGCAGAATCAAACCTGGCATGCCAGATTAGAAGTCCACGTTCCTAACCACTACACCAAGTTGGCTCTCAATTATAGAGGAGTCTGATGTGACCAGCTAATCCTAGGATGTCTTATGGGGAGGCAGGCGGACTAGCTGCCCAGAGCAAGTGGCTGCCTAGGAGAGGTGGAGTTGGTTTATTAAGCTTCTGCCGGTCATCTCCCAGTGGCTGCCAGTAATATCCTGTGCCTTGTTTGAACCAAGAAGGGGCCAAGACCATCCACTGCTGTCATCATATGCCATCAGTATTCAGCCCTACACCAGGATCCCAAACTCCATTGTCAGTGGACGTGTAAAAGTTGTCAAGCTGCTAGTAGCTTCCGAAACTCTTCAGTAGCTCGAATAAAACTGTAAAAGCTTTGATCCAAGGGCTCCTCTGAAGTGGGGAAGAAGGGAGGTGAGTTTCGGATACAAGCTTTGGAATAAAGTCCCAGCAGAATTTACAGAAATATGACATTGGGGGTGTTGGTGTTGGGAGAATAAGATTTTAATGTTATTTTTTGAATCTCGGTACTTGTCAAATCTGGTTTTCATCAAAGCTGCTTCAAAGTGGCAATCAGAGTGGCAGGGGATTTAGGGGTGGGGTTCCCAAATGTGGTACCCCTAGTTACTCAGATGCCCACCAACAGCTTTTCTGGCATCCACCAAGTGCTTTTGGTGGTGAGAGCCAGTTTGGTGTAGTGGTTAGGAGTGCGGACTTCTAATCTGGCGAGCCGGGCTCGATTCTGCACTCCCCCACATGCAACCAGCTGGGTGACCTTGGGCTCGCTAGGGCACTGATAAAACTGTTCTGACCGAGCAGTGATATCAGGGCTCTCTCGGCCTCACCCACCCCACAGGGTGCCTGTTGTGGGGAGAGGAAAGGGAAGGCGAATGTTAGTCCCTTTGAGCCTCCTTCAGGTAACGAAAAGCAGCATTTAAGAACCAACTCTTCTTCTTCTTCTAGTAGGTGGGGCTTTTCCCCAGAGGTGTTTCTGATTGGCCATGCAGATTAAAAGGTATCCTGTTATGGGCCCTGGCTTGGGAAGCAAATAGCCTGGACGTATCCTCATGAGTAAGTTTATTCAGGTGCGGATATCTCTTGCATCCCTGCTCTTCTCTCTATTTCAGCAGTAAGTAATGGCTACATTGCATCTAGGAAGTGGTGACTGACACAATTAATATGCTCAAGTGCTAGGAGGAGCAGGACAATGCCCCCCCCCCACAACATTTAGAATCTTAACACAGCCCGCAGCGCTGCGGGCGCCGTGGACTAAATAAAGCCGTAAGGGCTTAGTGGGAGGAGTTAGGGCGGGCTCTGTCCGGGCGGGCTCTGTCCGGAATCGGCTTCCTCCAGCCGATTCCTGCCCTGCCGACAAGGGAGCCCCCACCAGACGCACTGCATGCGACTGCTGGGAGCTCCCTTACCTAGCGCCCACTGTATTTTTCTTACAGCGGGCTTGATTACTAGTCATAAAATAATAGAGTTGTAAGGGACCTCCAGGGTCATCTAGTCCAACCCCCTGCACTATGCAGGACACTCACATCCCAATCGCTCATCTACTGTAACCTGCCACCCCTTTGCCTTCACAGAATAAGCTTTTCTGTCAGATGGCTATCTAGCCTCTGTTTTAAAATTTCCAAAGATGGAGGACCCACCACCTCCTGAGGAAGCCTGTTCCTGTGAGAAACCGCTCTAACTGTCAGGAACTTCTTCTGGATGTTTAGTTGGAATTTCTGTTGAATTAATTTCATCCCATTTGTTCTGGTCTGTCCCTCTGGGGCAAGAGAGAATAATTCTGCTCCATCCTCCATATGGCAACCTTTTAAATACTTGAAGATGGTTATCAGATCCCCTCTCAGTTGTCTCCCCTCCAGGCTAAACAGACCAAACTCCCCAAACCTTTCTTCATATGTCTTGGTCTCCAAACCCCTCATCATCTTTGTTGCCCTCCTCTGGACACGTTCCAGTTTGTCAACATCTCTCATCAATTGGGGTGCCCAAAACTGAACATAGTACTCCAAGTGAGGTCTAACCAGAGCAGAGTAAAGTGGTACCATCACCTCCCATGATCTGGACACGATACTCCATTTGATACAGCCCCAAATCCCATTTGCTTTTTTAGCCACTGGGTCACACTGCTGACTCATGTTCAGTGTATGGTCTACTAAGACTCCTAGATCCTTTTCACACATGCTACTGCCAAGACAAGTCTCTCCCATCTTATATTGGTGTATTTGTTTACAGGATTACTGTTTGTGTTGAAGGATTTCCTTAAAGGGTGTTTTTGCTTCCCTCTGAAGCAGCAAAAGAATGGAAGGGTTTAGCTTCATTCATGGCAAATTTGATGGCAAAGTTCAAAATGAATCCCCCCCCCCATCTAACAAAGTGGGCAGGCCCATGAAAGCTTCTACCTTGAATAAAATGTTACTACTGGAATCAAGGTTTCTTTGACCTAGCTTGTTCTGCCACATGCCACATGAAGGATGCAGTGTGATCCTAAGCATTTTGCCTGTACTGTGCCTACTGCCAAGTTAATGTAGGTAGGGTTGTTGGTCTTAAAGACATAACTCACAGTAATTTGTGTTTTGCAAAGCACTAACATTCTTATATATGTACTAGCTTCAAAGCCCGTTCCAAAGAACGGGCTTTGAAAGGGCCCCCTCCCCTGGCCCCAGGGCAGGCAGGTTAAGGTGGCTTTGGGCTGCAGTTCGCAGCTGGATCAAGTGGGGCAGGTGGGGGCTGGGCAGCTCATTAGAGCTTCCAGGACAGAGCTCCTTAGCAGGCAGTCAGCAGGCCAGGAGGCCCTCGTCAGCAGGGCCAGCCTTGCAGGCCAAGAGGCCCTCGTTAGCAAGGCCTCCACCACAACCCTTTGCCCAGGGCCTCTCCCCTTAAGCACAGCCTGTTGTATAAATAGACTTTTTTCACTTTCTCAATGTCTATGAGAATTAATTTAAAACTTTAAGTGGGGTATTTGAATTTTTTTTCAGTTGTTGTAATTGGTGAGAAAGGCACAGCCTGGGCCCTTCATACCTGAGGGCCGCCTTTCCCAATATGTTCCCCAATGTGCATTGTATTCTGCAAATACTAACTTGTTGATTCCCTGGCCTCAAAGAGGTCTAATTGGCCTTGGCTCCAGTGTGGTGGAATGAGTTGCTGGTTGAGATCATGATGAAGCTTTCAACATTTTGCAGGGTCTTAAAAATAGAACTCTTCTGCCAGTCCTATGGTTGAGGCCAGGGCAGCTTAGAACCATGTGGGTTTCGCTCCTCTCCTCTCCTCTCCTCCCCTCTCCTCTCCTCCTCTCCTCTCCTCTCCTCTCCTCCCCTCCCCTCCCTTCCCCTCCTCTCCTCTCCTCTCCTCTCCTCTCTTTCCTATTCCAAGTTTCCCTCCTCTGAGATATATCCCACCAGTGTTATGGGCTAAGAATTCCAGTCAGATAGTGGCAGGTGGTGGAAGGCAGAGCACATGTATAACCATTTATTGTCTTTTACAGTGTTTTACTGTCTTTTGTTGTTTTATTTCTTTACTGGCTTCAAAGTCCATTCCTAAGAACGGGCCTTGAAAGAGCTGGATCAAGTGGGGCGGGTAGGGGCTGGGCAGCTCATTAGCAGGGCCGGGACAGAGCTCCTTAGCAGGCAATCAGCAGGCCAGGAGGCCCTCGTCAGCAGGGCCAGCCTTGCAGGCCAAGAGGCCCTCATTAGCAAGGCCTCCACCACAACCCTTTCCCCAGGGCCCTCTCCCCTTACCTGCTCCTGGCTTCAGGCACTGAGGCGTCTGAGAGCATAGAGGCTAGAGTCCAGGGACAGAGGGCGGTAGCTGCAGGGGCAGGGCCAATCAGGGCAAAGCTGGCTGCACCCTGATTGGCCCTATACTAACTTGGACAGCTGGACACATCCCACCCCCCAGGCTGTTTCATAAATATATAGAGGAACAACAATGGATAAGGATGATTTGACTCCATTTCCTAGTCCCTTCACTGAATAAATAAATCATTGAAATAGCATCGTGGGTGTCCTATTCCCTTTACCCACCATAAAGAACTACCCAAAAGTAAAGAGGAAACCGGAACATTAACCTATGGATTCCAAGGCATGATTTTTCATGACACAACTAAGTGCTATTTGTTACAACTCCAGCCTGGATGATTTTTTCCCCCTTTCCCATTCCCCTTGCAAAAAGAATCACCATTAGTACACTAAGATGTAGATCATCTGGAAGACAGATGACACCCTTGTGTTGGAACTGCAGTTAGCTGACACCTAGAGCATAACGTGTGTTTTTTTTTTTTTTTTAACAAAACACCATCACTTGCAGTGCCCTTCTACAGAGTATTAATTAAGTCCTCTTTTGTATTTTTTTATTGTAAATACAGATATATTACCTAAGGGGATTGTATGAAGTGAACCATATTGTAAAGCGAGATTTACTCATGAGTTAATGCTGGTTTTGATTTCATTTAATCAAGAGAGAGCTCTTTCTCAGCTCCTGGTTGCCGTGGCTAACTCAAGTGACATTTTCAATTGTAATTTTTTTTCACTGTTGTGGGGTTACCAAAACCCTGTACACAAGTTACACTAAAGGCACATATAATCTGTGTAGCATGTACACTTGATTTCCTGCTAACTCTCACGTGACAGTCAATGCATGTACAGCTGAAGGTGTGGTTTTAACCTAAGGTGACCTGATTTTAACATTGGTAAAGTGGGAAACAATTGACCAGGGAGGGGGTTCTTGATTAAAAATTTGGTCTATATGGGGCAACAAAAAGTTTCATAAAAAATGCAAAAATAGTATTGTAATATATATATTTTAATTTCAACGTAAGTACAATTTGCCAGGTGGCCCCAGATGTCCCTCCAAAAGTGGGACAATCTGGTCACCTTATTTTAACCCCACATTTACCCCAGGCTTAGTGCCTGATTTTCTTTGTCAAATGTGTTGGTTATTACTTACAAACAGGTATACACACATACATAGAGGACCATTACGTACATTCACTGTAACATGTAGCTCTCAGGAACAACTGAGTTGTACCTGAAGGTCATTGGTCCATCAAGGTCAGTACTGCCTACTCTGACCGGCAGCAGTTTTGCAACATCTCAAATCTTTCATGTCACCTGAACCTGATCTTTTATGCCGGAGATGCCAGGAAACCAATCAACTACGATGTGAACATGGCTACATGGATGTAAACCATTTCAAAGCCTCAACACTCTCAATTTTTGCTCAGAATCATCTCAGCGTACACGTCAAGGCACCTTCAAATGTAACCTCATCTTTCATCCTCTTTTCCTTCTCTCACAGCATCCGTAAGCCAGTTCACCTCAAGAAAGTGTCAGGAAAGATCACATCTCTCCTGCTCCTCAGAAACTCCCCCCTTTTCGTCTCAAGCAGCAGTGCACCCCTGACTTATTTATTTTTGGTTTCTTTGCCTCTGCTCTTCCACCAAACATTGGCTGTCAAATTGGGTAACAGGGATCAAAACTGTAAGTGACAATTAAAAATAAGTTTGAAAGTGTTCCCTAGGAGGGAATTCTTAGCTGAGTAGCATTCAGGCATGGCAGAGATGTTCCTGAAGGTTTTCTTATACTCCATCTGATGACCTCTTTGGCCACAGTTGGAAGCTAGAGGAGTCAGAGCGCTGTCAGCATATCTACTGCCTTTCACATTTCAACTAGCTTAAGGGGAGCAGGGTTTCCTGTTCTCTTGCAAAAGTATATATATAAAAAAAAACCCTTCAGTCACTTTCACCACAATTTTGTCAGAAATAGCCTACGAATTCAGCAGTGGAATAGGCTGCCTAAGGAGGTGGTGAGCTCCCCCTCACTGGCAGTCTTCAAGCAAAGGTTGGATACACACTTTTCTTGGATGCTTTAGGATGCTTTGGGCTGATCCTGCATTGAGCAGGGAGTTGGACTAGATGGCCTGTATGGCCCCTTCCAACTCTAGGATTCTGTGATTCTATGAATTACCTAGAGGAAAACTAAGGGCCCATACTTGACCTGCATACATGATATGCATAGACCATACACATTCCTAGCCTACCCATATACTGATCATTGATCAGGCATTCATATATTATAGGGCTGCTACCACAGGATCAAGAACCACATATTTTTAGAAAACTTCCTGACTCTGTGGAGAAATTTGCCCTCTGCAGTTGTCACATTGTTCATGAAAACCATAAATCAGCCAGGTGCATGATTTGCATTGTAATAAAACCTACCACTGAGAGCCATCTTGGTGTAGTGGTTAAGAGCCGTGGCTTCTAATCTGGGGAGCTGGATTTGATTCCCCACTCCTTCACATGCAGCCAGCAGGGTGACCTTGGGCTTATTGTAGCAATCATAGTGTCGTTCTGACCAAGCAGTAATATCAGAGAACTCTCAGCATCACCCATCTCACAGAGTGTCTGGGGAAAGGAAAAGGAAGGCAATTGTAGGCCACTTTGAGACTCCTTCTGGTAGAGGCAGAGTTTTTCTTATATTATCTTATTTGTTATTTTTCTTGGATTATCCCAAAAGCAGCATATAAGAACCAACACTTCTTCTTCATGCCCTGCTTTTCACTACCCGATGGGAGTCTCAAGGTGGCTTACAATCGCCTTCCCTTCCTCTCCTCATGACAGACACCCTGTGAAGTTGGTGGGGCTGAGAGAGCTCTGACAGGACTGCTCTGCCAGAACAGCACTATCAGGGCTGCGAAGAGCCCAGGGTCACCCAGCTGGCTGCATGTGGAGGAGTGGGGAAATCAAATCCGGTTCTCCAGATTAGAGGTTGCTGCTCTGAACCGCTAGGCTGTATATTATTTTAGCTTATAGTAAGCCAACATGAGCCAGCTTTGCAGGGAGTGGCAGGGTAAAACTCAAATGAACGAACGAACAAACAAACAAACTCTACCAGGCAGGCTTTCTCATTACCAGAAACCACAAACAATTGCATGTCATACACTATACTATTCTTCTAAGGCCTTTTCCCATGTCACAAAGAGCTCGGCATGACAAGGCGAAGGTGGCTCGCGTTTCAAGCCGGATGGTTTTCGACATCTTGGAATTGCTTTGGATGGATGTAGGTAAAGACACTTCCACCTTGAAGGCCCCTTTTGACATTCACGGAGTGCTAAAAAGTCAGCCAGGGTCTCCGTTCCGACAAATTTGCATCTCTTTGAATACGATGCTTGAAAAGCCAAGCCGCTAGATTAAATTTTGCCATGGAGAAAATGAGAACCGCTTCCATCTCCCGAGTCTACTGGGAGGATCTTTATGGTTGATTTACTTTTTAAAAATAAATGTTTCTTTATGTGTTGCCTCTAGTTTTGCGTCCAGCCTCCTTCTATCAGGCATGCTGTAACTTCTGCCAGTTTTATCAGCCCCCGTAGTAAGTCAACCCGGGCAGACTACAAGGTGAAAGGATATTTCAATCTCATCCGCATGCCCCTTCTGTGTTTTTCTGATTAAAATTTGCAAGCAAACCTTGGAATAAGCGACACCTGACATGACTTCCAAAATCATCTTTCGTGGTTTTCGTGGGGGAAGTGCACCTTTACTTAAGAGAGTAGCCTATATCCATCTATAAGTATACCAGCTACTGACAGCTGTCTGTATCATGAGCAGCCAGTTGTTGCTAAACTGTAGGCATCTCAGTCATTGGGGATTTGGGAGCCAAACCAGAAAATCTGATAACAATCCTAAATGAAAGTTGATCCCCATCACCACCTTTGAAAGAGCTATCTCAGGAAGCAACTTTCCACCCTAGCTACGTTGTCGGGGCACAGAAATCCGGGTCTACCATGGTAAAAGATTCCCCATTGGTACATATGAAATGGTGGGGCATGCTGCTCTACCACAACGTACCGATAGCAAATCAGAGCAGCACCACAGGTGTGGAATCGGCCTAAAAGTCCTCCTTACTTACTTGTGGGTGTATAGGCAAGGGTCTCCTCTCCGACCTAATAGTTTCCCCAGAAGGTGGTGTTCCCATAAGCACTGATCCTATCATAATGCATCTCGAGACCCATAGCTATGCTGACAACCTGCCTTGGCCCTATGTCGAAAATCTACAGCGACCATTTTTTTATATCCCTGTCCTTAATACAGTTATAGCGAAGTAAGTCTCAGTGATTTCAAATGGATTTCTCACAAACTACGGCTGCTTCAAGGTCATTTCATACAAAGAAATTATTCTACTACTGATATAATCTGTGGCCTCAAGACTGCCGCACTAATGAAAACTTGTTAACATTTTAAGCAATTTGTATAAATGCTTAATAATTATTTATAGCAATATCTGGGTTATGACACTCTAACAAGCTCGTAACTTTTTTTCAAAAATCAGAATTTCCATTGTGTTCTTTATTTTAACGGACTAAGTGCCAGGAACAAATTGCTGGTTTTGTGCTAAATTGCTATTAAATTAGGGTAATTTTATCCGGCACATCGACCTTCTATAAAACTTTGCACCGGTCACTTGCAAGTATAACAAATCTTGTTCCAATGCTGATTTTTTTCAGGAATCTTGAACACGAATAATCCCTTCCTTATTTTGAACTGGATTTCTCTCCCTCTCCCTCTCCCTCTCCCTCTCCCTCTCCCTCTCCCTCTCCCTCTCCCTCTCCCTCTCCCTCTCCCTCTCCCTCTCCCTCTCCCTCTCCCCCTCCCCCTCCCCCTCCCCCTCCCCCTCCCTCTCCCTCTCCCTCTCCCTCTCCCTCTCCCTCTCCCTCTCTCTGGGAAATGTGAATTCGGGGCTCATGTGAATCAGTTGGGGTCCATATTAAAATTAAACAGCCTGAAGCCTCCCCACCCCACCCCACCCCGCCTGCCACATTTACAAAATTGTCTATAAACTCTTTGAATTTATAATTTGAGTTACAATAATTTATGGACAATCATATATCACTTCCTTTTTCTTCCCACATTGGTATAATGTTCTGGAAGAACACACTGCATAATTATCCATTCTTATCCACACTTGAGTTTTGCAAAACCCTGTGCAGAACAACATATTAGTCCAGGGACACCTTTAAGACCAACAATGTTTAATTGAAACATAAGCTTCCATGTATGCACACATTTCTTCCTTTACAATGAAATGGGTGCTACCAGTCCATATATAAGAACAGAGAGTAATCAGTAAATTAGCATATCCTTATCCATGGGTCCTCTATATATTTGTGAAACACCCCTATGGGTGGAATGCATCCAGGGTGTCCAGCCTGGAATACAGGCCAATCAGGGTGCAGCACAGCAGGCTGCACCCTAACTAGTCCAGCCCTTACACTTGCCGCCCTCCCTAGCAGCCTCCCTCACAGGGTGCCTATTATGGGGAGAGGAAGGGAAGGTGATTTTAAACTGCTTAGAAACACCTGAGGCCTGCTAGGTGACTGTGGACCATTCCCAGTTCTCTCAGAGCTCTCAGGCCCACTTCCCTCATAGGGTGTCTGTTATGGGGAGAAAAAGGGAAGCTGCTTTGAGGCTCCTTTTGGTAGTAAACAGCAGGGTATCAAAATCTACTTCTTCTTCCAAGGGGCAACAGTGAAAGAGGCTTGTGGGCACATAACATTATATCAACAATAAAAAACATGGAGACAGAAGGAGCAGGGTGGACACCTGTGTACTGTGACTACCCTATGTGGGGGGACATTTCAGTGTCTGTGGCCTAATTCACACAAGAACGAAAATGAGGTTGAATGCAGAACTGGGGGGAATTGGTTGCCATGTAATCTCCCACTAAGAAGAGCATCCAGTCTGATTTTCCCTTTACATATCTGAAGACATGGCTTTTGAAAGCGCATCTGTAACCACTAGGCCACAATTCCCAAAGGTCAGTCATCTCCCACACTCAACGAATATTCCAAACCACAGGTTCTTGACACCCATCTCTCCACACCCATGCCCTCATTTGCCATTACGCCACCCCCCCCCCCCACTACACACATATTCATGCCCTTACAGACTGGACAACCTCTCCCCTTCCTCTTCCCAACGCCAAGCTCTCTCTATCTTAATCACTCTCTTCCTTTCTACCTCCCTCTGTCTTTGCCATTTTCCCCTCACCTCTGCTAGCGCCTGTTGTATCAGCTACAACAGGCTTTAATTCTAGTAGCATAATGAAGATATTTAACAGATTCAAGGACCAAACAGGAATTGCAAGTTTAGTTTATATGGTCACCATTTGCTTGCGTTTAATTCTGGAGGAGAAAACAATGATGGAAATAAATATGCCAAAATTGGTGATTGATGAGCAGGTGTATCCTTAATTGCAGTTTGGTGTAGTGGTTAGGAGTGCGGACTTCTAATCTGGCATGCCGGGTTCGATTCTGCACTCCCCCACATGCAGACAGCTGGGTGACCTTGGGCTCGCCACAACACTGATAAAACTGTTCTGACCGGGCAGTGATATCAGCGCTCTCTCAGCCTCACCTTCCTCAAGGGGATCTGTTGTGGGGAGAGGAATGGGAAGGCGACTGTAAGCCGCTTTGAGCCTCCTTCGGGTAGGGAAAAGCGGCATATAAGAACCAACTCTTTTTCTTCTTCTTCTAATTGTAGAATGCTGAGAGTAATTAACTGAGATTCTGCCATTGCATTCCATCCATCTCCTCTCAAACACTTTCAGCATCTCCTTCTTTGAAGTGGGGTGATGGGCGGTGTAGAGTTATCTCCCCTGTCACCAGACCAGAGAAATACATTCCAATCTCCCATTCCAAATTACATTTATTCTACTACTCATTATGTTACATTACATTCTACTGTTGTATTCTAATCTATTGATGCCTGCTTGGTCCTTCAATCTGAAGGCCTGAAATCTAAATAACAATTCCAGCACCTCCAAAGAAGCAGATATTAAGAATGACAGAGGAGATGATTGGTGGACTGCTAAAAGATATATGTGCTAATGTAACCCATTTGAGAGCTGCTCCATGGGATTTCCTTGGCAACATTTTTACAAGGTAGATGTCAGGTCTTTCCTTAACCTTCCCCATTTACCTGGGCTTGAGACCGACATGCCCAGGTAGTTAGATATGATCAACTGGCCAGAGCATTATACAACTAAAAGAAGCGGTGCAAGATCTAAAACTGTGGCAACAGTTGACACTTAGGATCGCCAAGACTGACTGAATGGCTAACAACATCATCAATGTAACCCAGGACATTTTTGTTTTATTAATTTAGGATCTAGGCCTAAAGAGCATGAGCAATTGGTTAAGTTGCTCACATATTTTTAGCTTCAAAGCCGCCACCCCTCAAACAGTCTGGCCTGCAGCAGTAGAGACAATGGCCAGAGTTGGACTGAGTGAAAACTGGAGAGCCAGCTTGGTGCAACCAGCTGGGTGAACTTGGGCTAGTCACAGCACTGACTGAGCTGTGCTGACCAGGCAGTAATATCAGGGCTCTCTCAGCCTCACCTCCCTCACAGGGTGTCTGTTGTGGGGAGAGGGAAGGGAAGGCGATTGGAAGCCGCTTTGAAACTCTTGGTAGGAACCAACAAAGAAGCAGCAGCCTTGAGCTATAAGATAAAGTTTGTACTTTCTCTTTTCCTGTTACTGAGCCTTGTTTGCTGGGACTGGCTCTGTTCTGAGTGCCCTTTCAGAAGGACACTGAAGATTCCGTTTCCATTCATGTTGCTATGTTCAGAGCCATTGTGATCTAGCTCTACATCTAGTTATGGGGTTTATCAAAACAGTGACCACATGTGTTGTGGGAATCCAACATTGTGTGATGTCCCCTTACAAACAGTTGCATATTACCCAAACTGTAACGACTGAACAGGACTCTAGACAGAAGTACATTTATACTATGGGATTTTTCAGTCACATTTTGAGAACTTATTGTCCCCTTGGCTACTGTGAAAAGGACAGTAGGCCAAAGATTGTCCTGCTGAATATAAGAACAAAAGAATGAGACCAATAGTCCGCAGGGCCTGCAAAACTGAGCTCTTCCACGAGGCATTTGGTTGAGTATCGGGGAATTTCAAACACCCCCCCCTCCGCCTGGTTCTTGGGTATTAGACCCACAGAACTACCCTGCTGTGACCCATCCCCCTAGCCACTCCAACCTACCAAACAGACTTTTTTGGAGGCTGGGGAGATCTTTCAGTTGTACCGTCATCTTGTTTTATTGTGTCTTATTGTATTCTATTGTTATTTATTGGGGCAAGATTTGGGGATTTTATTGTATGATTTTATGTGTGATGTTTTATATATATGCTGTAAACTGCCACGAGCCAGTTCACTGGGAGCAGCAGTCTAAAAATAAATATAAATAGTCCATCTAGTCTAACATCATGACTCACCAAGTAGTCGAGCAGAGAGGCCAAGACCTTCCCCTGATGTTGCCTCCTGGCTCTGGGATTCAGAAGTTTAGTGCCTCTGATTATGGAGGTTCCTCTCAGTCACCATGGCTAATACCCAATGATACACCTATCCCCCAAGAATCTATCTAATCCTTTTTTTAAGCTTTATATTCCTGTGGCCATCACCACATCGTCTGGCAACAGAGTTTCCTGACTACACTGGCAGAGACATCACCACCAATATGTCCTTTGATGATGGCATCTTGACAGGCCTTTTTTCATAGTCAGGACCAAAACCACAGACAGGAATAACCACCCAGGGACATTCCAATCATTGGAAATTCTGGCACTGATTTCTTTGGAAGGTGGGCTTCACTCACAAAGAGGACCTCTGAAAAAGAGGAGCCTGTGCGTTCAGAAACATTGCACTTCTGATGAAGCTGCCTTCTACTGAATCAGATCACTGGTCCATCAAGGTCGGTATTATCTGCTCATACTGTCAGCAGCTCTCCAGGGTCTCCGGTAAAGGCCTTTCACACCACCTTCTACCTGATCCTTTTAACTGGAGACTCCGGGGATTGAACCTGAGACCTTCCCCATGCTGGACAGATGCTTTGCCACTGAGGCACAGTTCCTCCTCAGCACTAGGAGGCAACAGATGAGGCCTCAGTGCCCTGTTGGCCCTCTAGAATGTCTGACCGGCCATGGAACGAGACAGGATGCTGAACTGATCTCGCAGGGTTTTCCGGTGTTCTTGAGACCCATGCCTGCCAGGATAAGCACTCGACAGAAGCAAGCATACATATGCATCCTACCCACCAGACTATTAATAATGCAGCATCCCAACCTCAGTATTAAAGCACCAGCCCTGCCATTCTGCATCCTCATATATATATATTTATATATATATTTTAGGAGAGTGCATGTGCTACAATTAACTCCTTCCAAACAGCGCTAATGATAACACGGCTGCCATTAATTTGCACCTTCCAATCTAAATGGACACGTTGGTGTCTTTTGCCTGCCCCTTTCCTCTTTCTCTCTTTACCTTCCCAACGGCACTATTTCATTTCAGAAGAAAAAAACTTATGAAAATTGTTGAAACATACACTACAAAGCATTTTCTCCCCCTTACTTTTTTTTTTTATTGCGGCAGATAGCCCCCAAAAAAGGCAGAGATGTCAAAGGCTTCCGTCCCCCCCCTTTGACATTCACGCAGCGCTGAGAGTCAGCCCGGGTCTCAGTGCTGACAAATTTGCATCTCTTTGAATGTGACGCTTGAAAAAAGCCAGAGCTGCTAGATTAAATTTTTTTTTTTCCGTCGAGAAAATGAGAAAAGCCTCTATCTCTCCGCCAAGTCTACTGGGAAGATCTTTATTCTGATTCTTGTTAGAATTGTTTATCACCCTGACAGACCAGACTCGGACGAGATAAAGGCTCTGCTCCATCACGGGGCCTGACAGTGGTAGGACATGGAGAGAAATGAAAGGAGCAGGGGGAAATATTATTAATAGATGCCGGCTTGATTTGCCTCTATGGCACGTCAAGGAAGGGAGGTGTGTGTTGGGGGGCTGCGGGGGGGGGGGAGGTTGGAAGAGCCATGGCTTGATTGCAAGGCTATGAAGTTCTGTCCAAAAAAGAAGCTATTTTTCATTAAGTGATAGAAGGGCTTTTTTTCATGTTCTTTCCTGAGGAGCTGATAACTTATGCAGTTTATTCTAACCCTGCTGATTTCTGTCAGGGAAAGAAAACTCCTGAAAGATGGCTCCGACTCGTCTTTTTCGGGAAAGGTGGCTGCCTCATGAGAAGCGGTTGCACGGGCTTTTGAGCCCCGGCCTTGACTCCGGCAAGGTCCCTTGGTTTTCCGTTTGGGGGCCGGCAAATGAAAGTGCCAGATTTCATTTGCTGGTGAATAATAAACAGGGCTCTGTCTCTCTCTCTCTGTCTCTGTCTCTCTCTGTCTCTCTGTCTCTCTCTGTCTCTGTCTCTCTCTCTCTGTCTTTCACACACATGCACACACACACACACAACATTTATGCAGCACTTAAACATGATTAGAAGTGATTCACATGTTTGGGGGTGATCTGTACCATGACACATGAGGTAATAATTTTTCAAGCATGGCCTCTTGTGAACAGGTAATAACTTCCGAAAGCTTGTGCTTTCTAAATACAAAATAATAGGTAAAGGTAAAGGTATCCCCTGTGCGAGCACCGAGTCTTGTCTGACCCTTGGGGTGACGCCCTCCAGCGTTTTAAATAATAATAATACAAAATAATACACTTTGTCTAAAAGGTACCACTGAATCCTCTTTTTAAAAATGTACCACAATCTATCCTACTCTTCCTTCAAAAAGTTCAGGGTTGGAAGAATCTCTGGATTAATAATCCTCCATTTTATCCTCACAAAGAGGCTACTGGACTCTGATTTTATTGTGCCGCTTCAGACCAACATGGCTACCCATTTGAATCTAACCTTTTGTTTTGTGAGATTCAAGTGGGTAGCCCTGTTGGTCTGAAGCGGCACAACAAAATTTGGGTCCAGTGGCATCTTTAAGACCGACAAAGAATTCTTCAAGGCGTGAGCTGCCGTGTGCATACAAACTTGCTCAGGTAATCTGCTGGTCTTCCGCTGGTGGAAAACGCTTTTAGAGCACAGCACTCGCTAGGTGACCTGCACTCCCTTCTCCTGCTCCTGTATTAGTTTTTCCTTTTGAGGGGTTAGTGGGGCGCAGGTTGCCACGGTCTTTAAAATGTTTTTAGAAGTCTGTTGTATGTGGAGATGTGTCCGGTATGGTATTAATGGGGTATCAATGGGGTTTTAACACGGACAAACTGTAACCCGCCACGAGCCAGTCATGAGAGGGGCGGGCAATAAGTCCAAATAATAAATAAGTAATAAATACTTTGGTGAATCCGCTCTATGCGATTCCCCAGCTAGCGCTTTAAAATTGTGGATGTAGCAAGCAGTTTGCTGGCCAGACATGGGACATCATGCAGAGCGTCCAGAATATGGCATCTTCACAAGGTAAGCATTTGACTATATTTATCACGTGCAGAAAAGAAGAAGAAGAAGAAGAAGAGTTGGTTCTTATATGCTGCTTTTCTCTACCCAAAGGAGTCTCAAAGTGGCTTACATTCACCTTCCCTTTCCTCTCCCCACAACAGACACCCTGTGAGGTGGGTGAGGCTGAGAGAGCCCTGATATCACTGCTCGGTCAGAACAGCTTTATCAGTGCTGTGGCGAGCCCAAAGTTACCCAGCTGGCTGCATGTGGGGGAGTGGAGAATCAAACCTGGCTCACCAGATTAGAAGTCTGCACTCCTAACCACTACACCAAGCTGGCTCAGTGACCTGATCAGCGACAGAAACATCAACAAAGCTACATTTTGTTCTGTGGTTCACCTGCTTCAGACACAAATGTTGTCAAGAGCTGCCATTCTGTGGCAGATGAGTCAGCAAGCTCCATTCCTCGTCAGCATTCAGATAGGATACTGCAAACTAACTGAAGACTTGATCGGCTGTAGCTCAGTTGTTGAGCATCTGCTTTGTATGCAGAAGATCCCGGGTTTAGTTCTTGGCATGACCAGTTAAAATGATCAGGTAGCAGGAAATATGAAGGACCATTGCATGAGACCATAGAGAACCTCTGCATCAAGGTAGCTCTCAAGAAGGCAGCTTCAAGTCTGCCCTTCAAAAGGGTGGTAAGGTCCCACATGTTTGGTGTAAGAAGATCTCACAACATACCTTAGAAAGATGTCACCTTCCTCGGGAGGTGGTGGGTTCTCCAACTTTGGAAATTTTTAAACAGAGGCTAGATAGCCATCTGATTGAGAGGCTGATTCTGTGAAGGCAAAGGGGTGGCAGGTTACAGTAGATTGGGATGTGAGTGTCCTGCATAGTGCAGGGGGTTGGACTAGATGACCCATGAGGTCCCTTCCAACTCTATGATTCTATGATTCATTATGTGTTTGGGGCTGGGTTGGGACCAAAGCTTTACCGAGTGATTAGTCCAGTGATCACAGTGAACCTAGCAAGTGTTTGAACAACTTACAAAACACTCATGGATGGAAATTTGCCCATCTACTTGACTAGAGAAAGAAGCTTGGGGGGGGGGAACCTTCCATGAGTAAATTATTGTTAGTGTGTGATTCTTGCATTTTGCATAACTAAGAACATGCCGATGTTGCAAGCGTGCTGTTGTGTTTCATTTCCGTGCTTTTCTTCACACAACAAAAGAAAGGGAAGCAAATGGGCTTTTAATGGCACTCTCGTTTCATTGCTTTCCATAAACCTTTGGAACTCAAGGAGATATCCGTTTTAAAAGAGTACCTTGATCCTACGCAAAGGCTTGGAAAAGACGAACAAGGATGTTAAATGACTTCTGTTTCATGCTTTGAATCCAATGTGCTATTTAGGCTGTTTGCTGAGGTTGAAACCCTGCAAGTGGATACCTGTTGGGTTGTTTCTCCACTCCACTTGATGTCTGCATGAGCTGGGAAACTATCATGCAGGCCCTATGACGGAAAGGTGAAAAAGTTCAGCTTCTTATTAAATTGAAAAAACTCTGCTTTCTAAAAACTGGGAGAAATTAAAACCAAATAAGAGTTGATAAAACCCTGTTGTCACACACCCAGATGAAAAACAGATACTTTTTCATCCTAATTTAATTTCCATGGCTTTCCCAAAAGAATTCTAGGAGCTGAAGTTTGGCAAGGGGCTCAGAATTAGCTCTAACAACGTTGAAAGTCTGTAGTGTGGACATGCTATTAAAATGTCCTTGAAATAAGCAGCATGACTCCCTGAAAATCAACATGTTTATATTTATATCTCTTCCCTTCCCTCCGGTTTGCACTGCGATCTTAATAGATGAGGGGCTGGGACAATGAATGTCTGTGATACTGGTGACATCATTAACCACTGCATCACTTCTGGGTACAACCTGTGGCAATGGATCGTTCTAGGAATTGCTGGAATCTCTATGGTAACATTGCAGAATTTCTGATGATTCCTAGAGCTACCCACTGCCACCATTTTGGAGCATGACAACCCTACTTTCTAAAGGAGCTGGAATCTGTGGAAAGGTCAATACTCAAATGCAGGGATCCATCTATGAACATTTTCTTATTGAACCAGAATGAAGTGGAATGTAGCACAGAAAAAAAAACCCGGAAATATAAAGATAATGAACAGGGGACATGAATTTATCACTAGCTCATATCCAAGTGGTTCCTAGTGATTTTTAGGATAACAGCCAGTTTTTGCTACATTTGTTTGAGGGACAAGTTTCTAGTACAGGGAACACTGATCCCCCCACAATATCTGAACTATTTACATCATTTGCTGTAGTGACAACAGGGGGTTAATGTGACTGTAGGTTAATGCGACTTTGAGAGTCAAAGCTGAGTTATGCATCCCTGAAGGCCTCAATTTGCATATTTTTAGAAAGTGGATATACTTGGCAAGCTTCCTCTTTATTCAGCTACAGTTTTGGCACATGCCGAAATGCAGAGGGCATCAAGCAGCAATTTAACCTCGAAAAACAAATTGGGTTTGGTACTGCTGGTGTCATTTTGAAACTCATACATTTTCATGTTGGTACCTTAGCAAGTCCAATGCTTCGGAAAAAAAATGGCATTCAAAATTATTTTCTGGTTTATGCTCTTAAATTGATTCAGGATCATTTTGCTTTCTGAATAATTGTCCATTTAGTTTTGTGTTGCTATTGTTTTCCCCATGATAGCTAGCGTAGGGTGGATTCTGGTTTTAAAACCTCAAAACTTTATCAATTCCTCTCTCCCATATGTTGTTTTTTTAAATATTTGTTAGAGAGAGATGTACATGTATATATACCATTTAATGTTTCATTTGGCATGATTATTACTACAGTGATTATATATTTAAAAGTCAATTCCTTGGGTTCTATCCCATGTAAATCATGTCAAACTGGAACAGACCCCAGAACAGGAGTGGAATATGCAGATGAAGGGATGGGGCTCTGGTCTCAGTGGCTTCCATTCAGTTTGATGGGATTGAGGGGTGAACCACACTGTGGTTACTCATAGCAGATGACCTGTTTACTTCCAGAGTCAATAGCTTCTTCTGATGCATTCATTTAGTTTTTCCAGAAAAGCAAAGCTGTAACCTTCCTTCAGAAAAAGAAAAAGAAAGCACTGCAGAACATAAGAAGAACACTGCTGGATCAGATCAACGGTCCATCTAGTCTGGCATCCTGTCTCACACAGTGGCCATGCAGTTCTTCTTGAGGGCCAACAACAGGGTGTGGAGGCTGAGACCTTCCTCTTATATTGCCTCCCAGCATTGAGACTCAGAAGCTAACTGCCTTTGAACATGGAAGTTCAGAGTTGGAGACAATAACTAGGGGCAAAATTACCTGTCACCTTTGACCTTTCCTGGTTTCCACCATCAGAGGCCTCAAGATCTTCACTTCATCACGTGCTCACCAGATAATTAATTCTGGGTTATGAGAATCTCATTTGTAGGAGATTCCATTGTTAGGTTCCTCCAGTCTTTTCTTGGACAGCACCACTCTACACTTGGTTGATTTATTGTGTTTGGGCAGGGAAGGGGAATGGGCATTAGTCTTTTTCATGAGCATAGAAAAAGTCATTGTTATCAGGGAATTGACATTAGAAGAACTTAGCCCTCCCTGAAATCCTTGATGCTGTTGGGAAGTGCTATCAAGTCACAGCTGACATGTGGCAACCCCCCATAGGGTTCTCAAGGCAAGAAAAGTTCAGGGGTGGTTTGCCATGGCTTGCCTCCATGTCACAACCCTGGAGGTATCCCATCCAAATGCTAGCCAGAACTGACTCTGCTTAGCTTCTGAGGTCTGCTGAGATTCAAGGTAAAGTTATCCTCTGTGCAAGCACCGAATCATGTCTGACCTTTGGGGTGACGCCCTGTAGTGTTTTCTTGGCAGACTCAATATGGGGTGGTTTGCCATTCCAGTCATTACCTTTTACCCCCCAGCAGCAAGCTGGGTCCTCATTTGACCGACCTCGGAAGGATGGAAGGCTGAGTCAACCCTGAGCCGGCTGCTGGGATCGAACTCCCAGCCTCATGGACAGAGCTTCAGACAGCATGTCGGCTGCCTTACCACCCTGCGCCACAAGAGGCTCTTCTGCTGAGATTACGCTAGCGCAACACCTAATATCATGAGCCAAATTCACTCCTCAGCTGTTTTGTTTTTTTACATTAAAGGAAATGTTCTACAGATGTTCTGCTACTGACACAGTCCTTCCTTGTATGTCTGTTTTTCCATCCCTCTCTGTTTCTTGCTCATCAGCACCACTGGGTTAGAATTGGCCACAGATTGTAATGGTGCTTTCAGCTCTCTGAATAGCTGTGTGTGGAGGAGGTTCAGTGGAGCTATGAAATGCAAATTGGCTTCATTTTGTCCTTTGCCACTTTTATGAATATTAAACATACAGATAAAACAAATTTGGAACGCTTTTGGAAAGGATCTTTAAACTCCCCATTTCAACCCAATAAAGGTTTTATTCTGGTGCAGCAAGGAGAAATAAAATTAAAATATATAGGTTGATATTGGCCTAAGTGTAATTGGAAATCTGCATTATGACTGCACTTCTGAGTGCAGTTTTACGATCACATCAGAAACCTGAATGCTGTTAAAATCGGGGGAGGGGAGTATTAGCTGTTCGCATGGCAGAAGGGCCAGTCCTGAAGATGGCTGCGCCAATTAAAATAATGGGCACAGTGCATAGTCTGTTGCACTAGTGCAAGTCGAGTGACCTGTGCTGCTACCAAGAATGGCAATGAGCTTTCTTGAGGGGCGTCCAGATTTCAAAAGTTACAAGATTCCTAATGTGTTTTAAACCAGGGGTAGTCAACCTGTGGTCCTCCAGATGTTCATGAAATACAATTCCCATGAGCCCCTCTCTGCTCTGCAGCTGGAGGTATCGTTCTAATCAGGGGTAGTCAACCTGTGGTCCTCCAGATGTTCATGAACTACAATTCCCATGAGCCCCTCTCTGCTCTGCAGCTGGAGGTATCGTTCTAATCAAGGGTAGTCAACCTGTGGTCCTCCAGATGTCCATGGATTACAATTCCCATGAGCCCCTGCCAGCGTTTGCTGGCAGGGGCTCATGGGAATTGTAGCCCATGGACATCTGGAGAACCACAGGTTGACTACCCCTGGTTTAAACTACAGTGCTTTTTATCTTCTTAATAACCCTGGTAAGACTCAGGTTTGGGAGCTTGAGCTTGAGCTTCTTTTCTGCACGTGATAAATATAGTCAAATGCTTACCTTGTGAAGATGCTATATTCCGCTCTGCATAATGTCCCATGTCTGGCCAGCAAACTGCTTGCTACATCCACAATTTTAAAGCGCTAGCTGGGGAATCGCATAGAGCGAATTTTTCACATGACTCCCAATGCCACATAGAATATTATTGAGGAGAATCTCATAGTGTCAGCAGAAGATTTGTGGGTAAGGCAAAGGGGACTGTGGGAGAAAATGGACTGAAAAATATATAGTTTTACAAACTTATTTCATTTGACCCAGTTAGGATCCTATCCAGTGTATATTCTGGTTACCATAATGGTCAGCAGAGGTACCTGAACTATCTTCTGAAGATGTCATAGAATCATAGAATCATAGAATCATAGAGTTGGAAGGGGCCATACAGGCCATCTAGTCCCACCCCCTGCTCAACACAGGATCAGCCCAAAGCATCCTAAAGCATCCAAGAAAAGTGTGTATCCAACCTTTGCTTGAAGACTGCCAGTGAGTCTTCACTGACCTGGTTGTCCTGACCTGGTTGTCCTGATCTCATTAGATCTTGGAAACTAAGGAGAGTTGGCCCTAATTTGGTTGGGAGACCACCATGGTGACTATGTATAGGAGAAGAGTAGGTTTTTATACCCTGCTTTTCACTACCCAAAGGAGTCTCAAAGCGGCTTACAATCACCTCCCTTTCTCTCCCCACAACAGGCACCATGTAAGGTGGGTGGAACTGAGAGTTTTGAGAGAATTGTGTTGGCCCAAGGTCACCCAGCTGTCTTTATGGGGAAGAGGTGAGGGGAATCAAACAGAGTTCTCCAGAGTAGAACTCCTACCACAGTCATGAAAAATGCTGCAGTGACCTTCCTCAAATCCCATGGAATAACAAACATTTTACACAAAAATCAAACTCTTAAGGAGCAGATCCAAATGCGATCCTTGTTTGCTGTGTGTTTTCAGAATCCCCAGGAACTGCATTTTCTCCCCCTCCCAGTGGAAGGCAATTTTGCCATAATCCAATGTGAAAACTTGGGATTCGAGTCTGCTTCTTCCTCCATTCCCACCTCCATTCATCTTGGATATGTACTACCTGTTTCTCCTCCTGCCCCTTCAAGCTCTTTTCCGGCCTCAGCCACAGACCTGGTGAAACAGCCCTGTGAAACTGATGGAGGAAGAATCGGCCAGAAGTCCAACACATTCTCCGAAGAAAAGAACCCTAAGTGTATTATGCAAGAGAATGTGCAAAATACTTCAGCGTACCTTTGGCGTTTGCGCAGGTGTTAAAAAATTTGGAGGAAAAGTTGCCTATTAAAATGGATCAAAAGGGGGGGGGGTTGAGAGGGGGCTCAAGAAATAATGGAAGCCTTGTCCTTTTGGTTTCCTCATGTGCCCTATGCTCCTACTATGAGGTGAGAACATAAAGTACGGGAAAAGCTGATGAAAGGGACGAGCTGAGCCGAGTGCCTTTCCCTATGCCTGACTTTGTCATCAAGAGGTGAGGGGAAATGGCAGAGGCTTGGCCTTCATCTCGACAAAAAGCCTCTCCCTGTCTCTGCAGCCACGGGGATAATTACATACCTGTGCATACTTACACTGCTTTGAATTCCATATCCGCGCTAGGCGGTGAGTAGGTGAGGAGCTAAAGACATCGTTTCAGATGTTGTTGCCAAAGGTACCGTATGGATTGTCCAGAGACAAAGCTCTCCATCCCCTTGTGAAAATCCTACATTTTAATGGCATATTAGAACCTTTCTTTTCTTATAATCCACCCCCCATCCACTTCAACCCCGATTTCCCTTGCAAATACCACCTTCCAGTCTGAATTTCATAATTCTGTGTGGGGCAGCAGCAATCAGGCCCCGTTTATGGCAATCCTGCCACACAACTGTGTGCCCCAGCTGTGAAATGGTCCATTGACCTGAAGACGGCTGGGAGACATAGTCATTTGGAAAACAGGAGGAAGATACAGAATTGCTGTTATGATGCTTTGTGTTTTATGCTGGGCTAGAGCTTTTGCAGAGCTGGATTTTAATTAAGTGCCTTTTAATGTTCTGATGGTATTGTGTGCGTTTTTTGTAAACACCTTGGAGAAGAAGAAGAGTCACTTTTTTTTACCCCACTTTTCACTGTTGGAAGGAGTCTCAAAGCGGCTTACAATCGCCTTCCCTTCCTCTCCCCACAACAGAAACCCTGTGAGGGAGGTGAAGCTGAGAAAGCTCTGAGAGAAACTGCTCTGTGAGAACAGCTCTTACAGGACTGTGACAAGCCTAAGGTCGCCCAGCTGGCTGCACGTGGAGGAGTGGGGAATCCAACCTGGCTTGGCAAATTAAAAGCCACCACTTTTAACCAGTTGCAGCAAAGAAAGATTCTAAATAAATACATTTATTATTTACATCCCACCTTGCTCCTCAGTGTTGATCCAAAGCAGCTTATGTCAGTCTTCTCATCTCCATTTTAACTCCCCAAGAACCCTGTGAAGTAAAAAAAGGTAACGCTTTCAGGGCAGAGTGGAGATTTAGGCCTGGGGATTTCCAGAGCCTCGTCCAACATGATTGAAACCATATTATAGTTTTATTGATGTTACCCATCCTGAGTCAATCAGGGAAAGGCAGACAACAAAAATAAATTTATGATGATGTTAACTGCTCCACGGTTCTGGCTGTAGTCAGTTGCAGAAGGAAAATAGCAACACTTTCAACTGAGGGAAAGTTGAAACTCTGCAGGGAGTTGGACTAGATGACCCTGAGGTACCTTCCATATCTATGATTCTATGCTTTTATGTTCCCTTTGGATGAGGGATGGCATTTTAATTAATCATTTCCCCTGGTTCCATAGATACCACTTCTTTGGGAAGGCCAAGCTCATTCACCCCTTCCTCCATTCTTCATGTTTCTTCATGTTTCTTCTTTGCCACTGAATTCTGTAGGAGACAGTGGATGTCCAAAGATACTCTCGGCCCCTATGCCAGTTGACAGCAGTGGTGCCCCTTGGGTGGTGTCCTGGCAGATAAGTTTCAGCAACACTGCTGTCCTTACATTTGCTTAGTAAATATAAACACTGGTCTGGATTTAAATGATCATTTATTTGAGCAGGTATGTATTTATTAAAGGTAAATGTATCCCCTGTGCAAGCACTGAGTCATGTCTGACCCTTGGGGTGACACCCTCCAACGTTTTCATTTCAGACTCAATACGGGGTGGTTTGCCAGTGCCTTCCCCAGTCATTACTGTTTACCCCCCAGCAGCAAGCTGGGGACTCATTTTACCGACCTCGGAAGGATGGAAGGCTGAGTCAACCTTTGGCCGGCTGCTGGGATCGAACTCCCAGCCTCATGGTCAGAGCTTCAGACAGCATTTTTGCCACTTATCACTCTGCGCCACAAGAGGTTCTATGTATTTATTAGAAACATTTATAGCTCTAGGAATTACCAGAAACTTTGATTTTACCATTGAATTTCCAACACTTCCTAGAGCTACCCATGTCAGTTCTGGGTTGTACCTGGAAGTGATGTAGTGGCAGCAATTTCAACAACGTTTCATACGCCCCATGTCCCTGCCCCCAGCTCTCCCACTGGTTGCCAGGTTAATCCTGGCAAACCTATTAATTTGGATTCAGTATCAGCTGAACTCTTCATTCCCCCCTCCATTTTATTCTTGCAACAACAACCCTTCAGGGTAGGTTAGGCTGAGGGAGTGTCACAGGCCCATGGCAGAATGAGGATTCAAACCCATTGCCCCAGGTCCCACTATGCCAAACTGATTCTTAATGCACATTCTGCTCTGCCTCCTCATCGACTTGTTCGCATCTCATCTGCGCATTGCATGCTTTCTCCACTCACCATGATCTAAGATTAGTCTCTTGTCTCTTTTATCATCATATGCCATTATAAATCATTTGCAAATTAAAACGTTATTATTCACATCTATCCCTTATGCAGCAATTTCCCTGCCAACTCGCATTACCAACTCAGGCCATTCACTGCTTTCTCTTTAGAAAAAAAACAAGAGCTGAAAACTTTTATGGCATGAATAAGGGAAAGGAAGGATGGGCTCATGGAGTAACACTGGCCATTCTAAGCAGAGTGATTCTACCGTAACTTTTAATGACCTTCGAAGGGTGTCACACTGTTTAGGATTGTAATCTGAGATACCTTTGATAAACAAGATTTCGTTGGGACCAGAGATTTTGTGCCTTGACCTGCATGGCCCAGGCTCACCCAATCTCATCTGGGCAAAGAAGCTAAGCAGGGTCATCTCTAGATTGTACTGGGATGTGAATCCACCACGGAAATCAAAGGTAGATAGAGGCAGGCACTGGCAAACAGCTTCTGTTTGTCTCTTGCCATGAAAAGGCTACAGTAGCTACAAGTCACCTCTCAGCTCTGTCTTGCCTCACCAGAGATTTGGGCCTACCTTGCTATGAGCAGGAGATGAGATTTCCTTGTCAAAAACTCAGGCTATTTTTCTTGGACTGAGGAATATAGCTTCAAGGCCACACCTTGCCTGATGGGCATATAGGAGCTGTTTTTTTCTTGCCCCTTTGTACGGAAACAGAGCATGAGTATCTGATGGTGGGGGGGGGGAAGCAAGATTTTGGCTGCAGCTCCTGCACACTGCCTGACCTATGTGAATGATGTTTTCTTTCATCACCTAGTCCATTTCTGCACTAGCAATATCATTCGGATTTGCATCCATCCATTTCCACATTAAAATCGTCCTTTCCAGGTGCCGTCCTGAATTGCTCTATGACTTACTGTGTGTTTAGGAAATTCCCGGTTACAGCAGTATCATCTATCAAAGCAGAATCTAATTTGGGGCTGTCCAGTGGAGGAATGCGTGCATTCAGGTTTTTTTCTTGCTCCTGCTTTTTTGAGTTGTTTGTGGTCACCCCTTTCCCCAGTGCAAAAAATCTGCCTTCCACTCCAAAATATCTACCTTTTTTTAAAAAAAGGGGGGTGAACATGTTTCAACACTGTTTCTAAGTATAATTTAAAAAGCAGTCTTGAACAACAGCATTGTAATGCAATAACCTAGGTTAAAAAAAATACATTCAGCATTCTTTGCGGGGAAGGGCGGAGATGATCAAGGGTACAGAGTGCTGTGATTAAGGGGCACAACTAAAGGAAAGGTGCAAGCAGGCACCGTCTTGCAAAAAAAAAAATGAAAAAGGGATTGGATCAAAGCAGGATGGCAGGCTGGCTCCGTAAGATGCAGAAAGCATATCTTGAATTTGAGGATGGCGAATGAGATGGATCATTCGTCTGATCAAGCAGAGCTGTTCTGATGTTATTTTGCCACTGACTGCACAGGTCACTGGTCATTAGAACCAGGGGTAGTCAACCTGTGGTCCTCCAGATGTTCATGGACTACAATTCCCATGAGCCCCTGCCAGTAAACTGTAGTCGATGGACATCTGGAGGACCACAGGTTGACTACCCCTGATTAGAACGATGCCTCCAGCTGCAGAAGCAGAGAGGGGATGGGTAGTTTGTGATACTCTGCCTAATCAATATTATGAATGGTGTAATCTCTGAACTGTACAGGTGCAAAAGTGGCCAGAAGTTAGTTAATGATTACCAAGCTGTGGCCCAGACTTGCAGTACAAGCAGCTATTCCACAGGTGCAAAATTAGTCATCATAGTTCTTGAGACAAATGTAAATAGTTCTTGACAGTGTAGAGGTTAGGAGTTCACTCAGATGAAAATCTGTGAAGGAACCAAAAGTGTTCGGAGAGGTTCCTGGTGACAATGCACCTTCCATGGAAATCTTCACAGCAACAGAGGATTCAGATACACATTCTAGGGGGTGTACTTGGGCCAAGATTGTTGAGTCTCCCTGTTGAGCCAGTTTGGTGTAGTGGTTAGGAATGTAGACTTCTAGTCTGGCAAGCCAGGTTTGATTCCCCACTCCCCCACATGCAGCCAGCTGGGTGACCTTGGGCTCACCATGGCACTGATAAAACTGTTCTGACCGAGCAGTGATATCAGGGCTCTCTCAGCCTCACCAACCTCACAGGGTGTCTGTTGTGGGGAGAGGAAAGGGAAGGCGACTGTAAGCCGCTTTGAGCCACCTTCGGGTAGAGAAAAGTGGCATATAAGAACCAACTCTTCTTCTTCCTTCTTCTTCTTCCCTTCCCCCCCCCCTGCAATCAACTGCTTCTACATTTCTCACCACAGTCTTCTATCAGCGTGACTGCTTAGATCCCTATCCTGCATCTTTTCCCAGGCTTTCACTGATTACACGAACTTTGAGACTACAGTGAGTTCCTGTGCTGACCAACCACAGTGCTGTCTGCTTTACTTATTGGCTTCTCTCATCCTCTCCCCTTCTCCCCTGAATAACTAGGTCATGCCTGATCACAACTTCTTCCTGTACGTATAAGATTGGGTATCTGTCAGGCCAACAGAAATGGTATTTTGTGGGATGGGGGGGAAAGGGATTTCTAATTATCTGAATTCTTGCTTCAACAGTTTTTTGTGAATCTGAGGGTAAAGGAAATATTCATGTGATTCCGGCTGCCGGGTGTGCAAGCAGGAATCAATACATGTGTATACATCTCTCCATACAAACACATTATGCATACAGATGTATGTAAGTTTGAGCACTTGGAGTCAGAATGACAGTATGATAATCGATGTGAAGTCTACAGTCATAACAGGAAATCATGCTATTTCTGCAGAAAGACTTTGTTTTAAAAGACTGTATGCATGTCATTGACCTACATTCCCTTTTCACTTACTTCCTCTGTACTATACCTGCCAAAACATTCCTGCCATGAGATGTAGTAGATACTGATAAAGACAGGGAAATATTGCAGTATCCTGTTAATCATCTTTTAGGCCTGAAAACCCATTTGGCCTCTCCGTTGATTTCCTACTGAGAGCCCAGCTTGGTGTAGAGGTTAAGAGTGATAGCCTTTAATCTGGCGAACTGAGTTTGATTCCCCACTCCTCCATTTGCAGCCTGCTGGGTGACCTTGGGCCAGTCATTGTTCTCTCCGAGTTCTTTCAGCCTCACCTACCTCACAGGATATTTGTTGTAAGGAGAGGAAAGGTAGGTGACTATAAGCCACTTTGACCGTTTACACACTGGAGGTTTCAAGCCAGGCTGCATGCTGGAGTTTTAGTTGTGGCGGATTGCCCCACCTCTTCCTGCACCCACACAGGGGAGCATTTGGCCTGGTGCACCTCATCCGCTCCCAATTTATGCTCCTGTACGGGAAGTTCCCAGTGCATAAACAGTTTTTGAGACTCCTTCAGGGAGTGAAAAGTGTGGTACAAAAACTAGTTCTTCCTTAACATCCCAATGAGTTACCAGCGCATACATGAGTCATTGCAAGGAACTCCCTGATTTTGATACAAACTGCAAAATTGGGAGCAGATAGAGAGATTAAATGTTGACCCTGGGAATTCTGAGAACCCACAAAGGCAGACAAATCATGTGATTTGTTTTCAAGTGTTGGCTGGGTAGAATTTGGGTGGAGTGAGGGGAGCTGCAGAAGAAAATCTTGTCCAGGGGTTCATGGTGTCTCTCAGCAGCCATCACTGTGATTCAGGACAGATATTCAGTTTAGATTTCTTTAAAAAGGGGTGCTGAAGAACCGCCTGATGGATATTTGTCAAATGAATCGTTCTCCTTCCCTGAAAGGAATGCCTTTGCTATTTTTCAAGACCCATACAGGTCTCAAGCCATCAAGTAGCAGTTAGAGCAGGGGTAGTCAAACTGCTGCCCTCCAGAAGTCCGTGAACTACAATTCCCAGGAGCCCCTGCCAGCGAATGCTGGGAATTGTAGTCCACGGACATCTGGAGGGCCGCAGTTTGACTACCCCGGAGTTAGAGCAATGAATTGCACAAAAATATTCTGGAGGGCCATGAGTGTCAATGGAATTTTATCAAGAGTTCTTCAACAACCAGACCTTTAATGGAGAACTGCTTCACCTGAAAGACAGGTGAAAACAAGTACCTATCACTTCACTCCCATAAACAATCTTCCTTTTCTGTCTGGCATTTCCAGGGAGCTGATGCTGAAGAGATATAAAAGCAGAAAGTTCAGCAACTGAGTTAAAGCAATTTGGATTTCCACATACAACTTCTAAAATACACACATGATGCCTAAGATTGCTACTGGTTCCTGTGGACCTTCAACCTTAAGTTCAAGTAAAGTAAAAGACAGTGCCTCTTCCTGCCCACCTTCGGGGGGGTTCTGTTGTTCTCCCCCTAATTCATCGGTAGCAAACAGACTCTAATCGTGCTGCCTTGCACAGGAAAAAGAAAAGGATGGATGACATTACTGAGGAGGGAATGAATGGGAAGAACTTCCCTGAGGAGGGAATGAATGGGAGCTCCTTCCACCACAGGCAGCCTTCAGTCTAATACAACTGGAACACAAGATGGAGTATGGACACCACAGAAACTCACAGAACCACCTGAAATTTGAGCACCCACCACCCATTTCTTCTGAATCTGCTAAGTCAACCTTATTCAAAATGTCTTGCAGCCCCAGGGAAGTTTATTCAGAAGTAGCAGTTTTCATTGTGCATGGGCAGATAGACAGAACGGCAGGCAGGCGGACTGGCAGGTGGACGGGCAGGCAGGCGGGCAGGCAGGCAGGCACAGACAGACAGACAGACGGAGATAGATAGATAGATAGATAGATAGATAGATAGATAGATAGATAGATAGATAGATAGATAGATAGATAGATAGATAGATAGACAGATAGACAGATAGACAGATAGACAGATAGACAGATAGACAGATAGACAGAGGCAGAGGCAGAGGCAGAGAAAAAGAGAGAGAGAGAGAGAGAGAGAGAGACAGACAGACAGACAGACAGACAGACAGACTCTCTCTGGTACCTGATTACTTAGAAAAATGGCCTGAATCATACAGTGGCATCATGACTGATTAATATTTTTGTCAACATACACAAACTCTCCCTTGAATAAATTTCATATATGGTTTCTGCTGCAACAGTGTGCTATACAACGTGTTGGAAACAATTGTCTGTTCAGTTGTTAACTGAATGGGAAAACAAATTGTATGACTATGCTGTTATGTCAAAACTGACAAGTTACATTAGAGTGAATGAAGGAAGACAAAGACATAATAACTTTACTCAGAATTGGATATTCTTTATTAATTATTGGTGAAGCGCAGCTCATAAGCTATTAATGTGAAACAATAGACTGTAATTGTTGAATTAACATATATGGTTATAATAAATTTATTAAATTTGAATAGTTATAATAAGAGAGTGTGTGTAATTATTTCTAATCCTGAACATGGCCTCAGATGACAATTTTAAATGCATAGGTTACAGCCATGCACAGTGAAAGCAGATTGCTCTACAAACCTGGGATCACAACAAAGAGCACAAAAACCTGAACACTTTTCAAAATGCAAAGGGAAATCTAAAATCATTAAAAATTTGTAAAAATTGACATCTCATGTTGTTTTGTCACCAGATCTCAACTATAATCTTGAGGCTTGCTAGAAAGCTCCACTAGACATACTAGCATTTGCTTCTCTCAGACCGTTTACGCACTAGAGGTTTCATGCCAGGATGCAGGCTGGAGTTTTAGTCTTGACAGGTTGCCCCACCTCTTCCTGTACCCACATGGGGGAGCATTTGGCCCGGTGCACCTAATCCGCCCCCGATTTGTGCTCCTGCATGGTGGCTGGGACAGTGAAGTTCCCAGTGTGTAAACTGTTCCAGTGGCCAACCAAATAGGATTGTAAGCTGTGGGTTGGGAAATACCTGATAGACTTGTAAGTAGATAACAAAACACCCTTTTTTTCAGTTGCAGCTTTCAGTAATTATTTTACTCACAGGTGCCCTTCTGTGCATTAGACATTCATAACACCAGCTTGACTGAGTCTTGAGCCTGCTCTAGATTCATTTTGTTAGCCCCATTTCCTTTGACCTGTCAACTTAAGCATGTCCAAGCACAGCCTAGTGCCATGATCCACGTGGAAGATTCCATGTTCCATTCCACTGGAAGCAGCTGATCCCTGCATGCATTCCACTAATTCCATCCTTTAGCAGAACTGTGGGAATGAAGTGCTCATTAAAGTGCTCAAAAGTGGCTGGATTTTTTGGGGAAAGAAATGCTATAAAAACTCTTGTTGCTTATGGGGAAGGGCTGAGATTCAATGGTAGAAGCTTCAGACCTTGGCATCTCTACTCAAAGGATCTCAGGATTCATCTAGATATTACAAGTCCTTGTATTCACTGGAGAGCACCGCAAGGACGTCGACACGTAAAATGGGAAATTTGGGCTTCCCAGATGCAAACAGGCAAGACACACAGAGAAAAGTGGCTGTAGCATTCTTCTTCTTCTTCTTCTTCTTCTTCGTCTTCTTCTTCTTCTTCTTCTTCTTCTTCTTCTTCTTCTTCTTCTTCTTCTTCTTCTTCTTGTTATTTGATTCACTGACCACCCCTCTCTGCAAGTGGGCTCAGGGCTGTTTACAAAATAGTTCCTACAATTAAAACTTTCAGCCCCGAACCCCTTACCCCCACTGACCCTACTGCATCTCACCCCAACCATCTTCCATCTGGCCTATAGACTGGCTATTGGCCAGGAACATATGCCCATCCAAGAAGGAAGGGGGAAGGGAGACGCGGAAAGAGGCTCACATGATATTAAGCTGCTCTGGCCTCAGCTATAGGCCTGGTGGCAGGGTGTTGTCTTACAGGCCTTGAGAACTGCAATATCTCCAACCAGGCCCTAATCTCAGGCAACTTGTTCCACCAAACCGAGCTAGGACCCTGGATGAGGCTAGGTTGATATCTCTTTGGGGTGAGGGATAACCAACAAATTGGCATTTGATGAACGCAGTTCTCTCGGGGGGGGGGGGCATATCGAGAGAGACGGTCTCTCAGATATGCAGGACCCAGATAGTGCATGGCCTGTTTTTACTTCAGCAAACTGGTCCATGGAGCCACTATGAGCTCCACTGTAAAACACAAACAAACCCATGTTTCTTATTTTTCATAGTGAAGCCAACAGCAGCGCCAGTGTTTCAGGAAATCCCAGGCCTCTAAAAAAATTGTTAAATGGTTCTTAGTTTTATTCTGTACTCTTGATGTCGATATCAAAGTGTATTTGCTCCCCGGTGGAATGGCTATCTTGCTTCCTTTAAGGAACTCAAACACTTAAAAAATGTCTTCCATCATCTCTTAACTGTTCATCTTGAAAGAAAATACGTAGGAACATGTATCTAGGAAAGGAGACGTGGTACAATGACGAAGGTATAATCACTGGACAAAAGAAACCTGGGTTGAAATCTCCAAGAGCTGAGGTTCAACCACCTTGGGGGCTTCTGGGAGAAATGTGAGCTTATTGGAGGGTGTCAAGCCCCCCCCCCCGGCCACCAGCAGGGGAAGGGGGAGGGGAAGGTTGTCACATCTAGGTTGGAATATTCCTGGAAATTTGGTGATGGGGCCAGGGGAGGACAGGGACCTCAGAGTACCATAAAGTTTACTCTCCAAAGCAGATATTTCTCCTCTCCCTCTGTACCCCCCCCCCCCGCCCCACACACACACCATTTATTGTTAGCATTTCTGGGCTGGGGTCGCTGGTGGAGGGACCTGAGAGTGGGTGGTTTTAAAATTGTCTTTTAATTTTTATTTCGTTATTTATTACGTTGATTTGTGTACCCCTTCTCTCAAACCGGCCGGCTTGGGATGGTGAACAGCATAATTAAATACACAATTACAATAATAAAAATTGCATTTATTAATGAAACAGTAAAACAATAACTGAAAACATTCATCATATTTTGATTGGGTTCTTTACTATTGTAATATATTTTATTGTGTAGGATATTTTGCCGCTGTGAATCACCCCGAACCCATATGGGGAGGGGTGATATAGCAATGAAATACTACTACTACTACTACTACTACTACTACTACTAATACTACTAATACTAATACTAATACTAATACTAATACTAATACTAATACTAATACTAATACTAATACTAATACTAATAATAATAATAATAATAATAATAATAATAATAATAATTTCTGCTTGGGAACTGGTCTCTGTAGTCTGGAGATGGTCCCCCCTGGAGGCTGGCATGCCTAAGGCTTACCAGATTGGGACTGTGACTATACTACTGCCTATGATAATGAGAGCCAGTTTGGTGTTGTGGTTAGGAGTGCGGACTTCTAATCTGGCAAGACGTGTTCGATTCTGTATTCCCCCACATGCAGCCAGCTGGGTGACCTTGGGCTCACCACAGCACTAATAAAAGTGTTCTGACCGAGCAGTGATATCAGGGCTCTCTCAACACTACCTGCCTCACAGGGTGTCTGTTGTGGGGAGAGGAATGGGAAGGTGACTGTAAGCCGCTTTGAGCCTCCTTCGGGTAGGGAAAAGCGGCATATAAGAACCATATAAGAACCAACTCTATGACTGCTAGTATGCCCATCACTGTGTAGTTTCAACACCATTTAAAGTGTCCTATTTAAATGCTTATGCTCTGTAATGGATTCCTGCTTCTTTTCAGATTTCCGTCATCCAAATGCTTTGTTCACTGGATGTCCCATCCTGTTGACTGTAGTTGAATTATACAATGTAATCTATTTTGTGTATCAGTGAGAAAGGCATACTGTGAATAACATCCATTAAAACAACACCATTTTTAAATTATAAATTGTGCTAGCTCTTGACACTATCTTTGTGAGCCTGGCTCCCGTTTCCTAGCGTCTACAAGAAATTATTTCTCATTCTGTTACTGAGACCCTCAACTTCCCCCACCCAAGTGATATGAAAAGGTGGTCGAGGACAAGCGCAGAATGTTGTGATATCACAACATTGGGTAAGTTGTACTAAACATCACGAAGGAAAACCTGGGAATTAATTGTACGTCTCACACCTTTTCAGTAACAGCAGGCTGTTTACCTCTGAGAGCCTTACCCAGTCCTTATAAAGAGTCTTTTACCTCACAAATAGGCCTGAAACATCTCACAAAGCTTCAGAGCCAGGGAAAACTCTTTACAAGGAGCACATTTCTGGAATTCACTGTTCCTCTTTGTTAACCACATTTCATTCCTAGGTAAAGGGGAAGGACACCACGAACTCTCAACTAAAGCATGTGCCTGCTAGCCTGAAGATTTAATATCAATCTTCTTCCCGCGACTGTATCTTAACTGAATATACAAGTACAGTCACCGCTATAGCTATCGTACATCTTGGACTGTCTCCCTCGGAATGATTAATATACAGTGGTTGCATTAGGAGCCTTTTTATGATTTTTTTTATTGGCGCATCAAGCCCTGATTTTGATATTCCTGTATTTTCCCCTCCCTCCTGTAAATACTCCATCAGAAATGTTCATATTTCTCAGCATTTTCATATTCTGCCACATTCAACTGCTACTTCAGATATTACTCAAAACAATCTCATCTTCTATGTACTTGTCACCTGATCAACAAACTAACAGAATGCTGAAAGGTGCTTACAGGAGCTGATACCACCTATATTTTTTTACCGATATTAATTTTTTTTTTGGAAGGAAGAAGGATTGGTATTCTGATATCAAATACATATCCTTGGAAATAAATGCCACTGATTTCAGCAGAACTTACTGCCGAGAGGCTCCCGGCATAAAATGCTTTCGCTATTAAGGAACCTTTTGCATCGCAAATAGAAATTGCTCGTAGAATCCCAAAAAGCTAGTAGATTGCCGTTCATCAGGAAATGATGGGCAGGACTGAGTGCATTTAATTTTTTTTTTTTTTGGGTTGTCTCGTTTGCAATTCTCTACCAGGACCTGAACTAAATCTGACCCTGAATTCAATGAGACTTCCCTTAGAGGATAACTGATATCCTTTAATGGAACCCGTAAACCTGATGTCTGAAGCAAACCGTCTCCACCCTCAGAAGCGAAGCTGCATTTCAGTACTGGAAGGTGTCACACCGGCTCTGTGGGAGATGCTTTGTGCAAGGTTTGGACAAAACAGGATGGCTACCCAGATGTGCACCTGGCTTCATCCATGATGCAATGGAAGTACCTGAGAGTAGTTCTAAATTGTACCCTGAGTAGATAAATAAAAGAAGCTGTTCTGAGGAACACTATCCAAGCATTAGAATTCTAGAGCGGCAACTATTTTTAGATTCCATACGTTTCAAGAGAAGTTACTTTGCTGAACATAGAATCATTTGTACCACTATAGATTTTTGTTAAGGGATTGGAGGAGGAGCTGGTCTCATGGCTTAAGTGCCAATCAGCGCTTTTGTCCCGACCCTGAGTGCCTTTTCCTCCAACCGGCTATCCTGTCTGTCCAAAAGCCAGCCAATTGCCTTCCAACCCCCACCCATGACCACTCCCTCCTCCTTCCACTTCCTTCAGAGGCTGCAGATCCCTGCTGCATGAGAGCTGCCCCTGCCTGTGAGTTGCCTCCAGCCTGCAGCCTTTCCAGGTCCTGAGGGGAGGGAGAGGCCATCCACAGAGTTCTTCCACTCCACCACCCCAGTCTAGAGCCCGTTGTATTCCTGATTGCAACGGGCTTTGTCCCTAGTAGAATCATAAAGTTGGAAGGGGCCATCCAGGCCAACCTCCTGCTCAGTGCAGGCTCATCCTAAAGCATCCAGGATAAGGATATGTCTAGCCACTGCTTGACAGTGCTGCTTGCACTTCTCTTACAGATTCACATCAGCAAATATTGAACAGGTCGTTTCCGACTGGTGAATGGTGACCCCGCTGGGAATCTCACATTCCAGAGAATCCCACATTTATCAGAATATCACTCCCTTTGGCACCAAAATTCATGCAACAGTCTATGCCATTACTTGTAGTATCGTAGTAACTGCCATTGACCATTTACGCACTGGGAACTTTGGTGCCCCAGCTTCCATGCAGGAGCACAAATCGGGGGCAGATGAGTTAAGTCGGGCCAAATGCTCCTCCATGTGGGTGCAGGAAGAGGTGGGGCAACCTTCCACGAGTAAAACTCCAACCTGCAGCCCGGCATGAAACCTCCAGTGCGTAAATGGTCATTGAGATGCATACTGTCTCTGAACATGTTGTGTTTATGAAGTGCCATCAAGTTGCTTCTGACTTACGGTGAACCTGTGAATTAATGTCCTCCAAAACATCTGTCTTCAGCAGCCTTGCTCAGATCTTGCAATCTGAAGGCTGTAGCTTCCTCGACTGAGTCCATCCATTTCCTGTTGGGTCTTCCTCTTATCCTCCTGCCTTCAGCTTTTCCTAGCATTATTGTCTTTTCCAGTGAGCCTTGTCTTCTTATAATGTGCCCAAAGTATGATGGCCTCAGGTTAGTCATTTTAGCTTATAGGGAGAGTTCAAACTTGATTTGGTCTAGAACCCATGTCTTTGTCTTTTTGACATTCCACGGTATCCATTAAACTCTCCTCCAAAACCACATTTCAAGGGAATCTACTGTCTTCCCTTCAAATTTATCTGTCCTGCTTTCACACTCATACATAGCAATAGGAAATACCACAGCATGAATTAATTTGATCTCGGTTACCAGCGACACATCTTTATACTTAAGAATCATTTTTGGGTCCTTCATGGCCATCCTCCCCAGTTTCAAGCTTCTTCTGGCTTCTTAAATGGAGTTTCTCTTTTAGTTTATGAGTGAGCCAAAGAATAGGCAATCTTTAATACTTTCGATTTCTTCATTGTCAACTTGAAAGTTGTGAAATTCCACAGTGATCATTAGTTTTGTCATCTTGATGTTCAGTTGTTATCCTACTTCGGCACTTTCTACTTCACCATCAGGAGTCATTTCCGTTCTTCACTATTTTCTGCCAGTAATGTGGTGTCATCTGCTTAGCTCAATTTTCATTCCATCTTCATCTAAATCTAACCCAGCTTTCTTCATACTGTGTTCTGCATATAGATTGAACAGATAGGGAGATAAACAGATAGGGAGAGAATCTAGAGTCTCCATGTAATTATCTGTGGCTAATAACAGTAGTTCCACAGGGTTATCCCTGTTAGTCTATTCTACAAACTAAAAGCAAAAAAATACAGTGACACCTTAAAGACTAACAATACGTATCCCAACGTAAGCTTTTATGAGTCACAGCTCAGACGATCTTGTTATTTATTCTACTTAATTACACTTTTGTTTACCTGCACCACGCCAGAGAGATGCTAGAACTTCTGACCTTTCTCATTATTCATTACATGTAACAATCTAATCTGCTGCAGTCTCTAATGGAGAATCACATCTGACACTTCTATGCATTCATAACAAGCATCTCTATGCCCTTAGCTCCTCCTCTTCCCAGTACAAATGTATGATTTCTTCTTCCTAGCATTGGAATGAATGAAAGGTCATGCTGGAATAAATGTTAATTTTAAGGCACTATCAGGATTCTGTTTGCAGAGCTATTCATTCATTTGTCTAGACCAGGCTTTCTCAACCGGTGATCTGTGAAACCCTGGGGTTTCTTGATGGCCCCGATATATAATTTGTTAAACATTTAGCTGATGATATGACCATACATGGTCCTGTTGACCTGTCCCCCCCTCCCAAAATGACCAGTGATGGGTCTGGAAGAGTTGGGAAGGTGAGGGCCCCAAGTGGCTTTATTTCCCAACCATATCCTGCATGATAATGCTGCTTCTGAGATTATTTTTTAAGTCTAAAGATTCAGGGGGTTCACAACAATTAAAAAGTTGAGAAAGGCTGGTCTAGACCTTTATAAAGCCATCTAAGCTATATCATGTGGTAGAGAATTTCATATGGTGGTCATGGGGTACACATGTGGAATAGGCTGCCTAAGGAGGTGGTGAGCTCCCCCTCACTGGCAGTCTTCAAGCAAAGGTTGGATACACACTTTCCTTGGATGCTTTAGGATGCTTTGGCCTGATCATGCGTTGAGCAGGGGGTTGGACTAGATGGCCTGTATGGCCCCTTCCTACTCTAGGATTCTAGGCCAATCACCTGTTTATCTCTTGCTTTGGAAATCCTTTGGAGTCACCCTAAATTAGCTGTGGCTTAATGGCACATTCCACATGAAGTGACTAGGGTCCCTTTTATGGCACACACCTTTCCATTTGATTCAGGTTCAACAAATCCCTTCCAAAATAAATGCGGTGCCTGAAAGCTTCAAATGATTTCTGCACACTTTGGAAACAAATTGCACATTCTCCATGCTAAGTTAGAAACAAACAAACCCAGACAATCTGCACACCTTTGCCAAAAATCATTTTTTCCATTCCAATCTGATACCACTTGACTTTAGCACAACCAAGTTGATCAACAGAGATGATTAATTATGATAATGCCGCTACCCTTCTCTTTAATCAGCAAAGAATATCAAGGAGACCAAGAAGTGGACGATATAATTCCATTTATCTTTGCCTTGTAGTGATAGGGATAACAATGATTTGCAAATGACTTTGACTACAAATGCACAATTAAAAAGTGATAAATATAAAAAAAAAAGATAGGCTGTACTTTCACATCAAAGCCGCAAGTGCAGGTCTTAATCCTAGTCATCAACTTTAAACTCATGAGTTAATTCCCCCCTTGACGTGCATACTTAACTCCCATTAAAATTAATGGGAGCCACACTTGTTCATCAAGGAAGGAACAGACCCCATAGTGTGTATATTCTTCAAATAATAGGGATTGGGTAATTACTATATTATTTGTACATTAATTTTCAATTTATCATGCAAATGTGCCGTCTTCGTGATCTCACGGCCAATTATATAGAATAATTTTGGATCTAGTAGAACATTATCCATTTATGAAGAGCATATTGCTTGGTACATTCTCCTAGTACAAAACTAGCATTGCAACCACAACTATCTTCACTAGTCTATAGGTATATTCAAGTTGGATGAGAGGCAGAAAGGTAACACACATTTCTTGTCCACACAAATATTGGCATGCAATGAAAGTCAGACCTTGCTTGCACAAACATGTTTGTGATAGCCATGGAAGAGCCCTGGTAGATCAGGGCAAAGCCACCTCCCCCCACTCAAGGAAGTCTGTTCCACTGAGGAACTCCTTTAACTGTCAGGAAAGAAAGGAGAGAAAGCAATTCATTTATTTGGGAACCCTCAAAAGCCCCAATAAATGTATTCAATCATAGGCAAGACTAGTTTTTTTCCCCAAGAGACACCATAAAAGGGTATGAATTAATTACTCTTTGTATATGCAGTATAGCATTTTTAGGGACAAGTCTTCCTTGCAAAGTCCAACATCAGCAGCCAAGTACTACTATTATCTGACTCTCTCTCTTTGTTTCCTCTATTCCCCTGTCCTACCTCTGAGAATCTTGAGGAGTCACATGGGATTCCCCTCTCCACCATCCCCTCTCCCCATCAATAACAATGCTGTGAAGTGGTCCACAACGTGGGTGACCTGGACAGCAGGGTGTGACTCAGAAAGCAGGGACGGGTGTGAATCTAGCTCTTCCGGACCCCCCCCCCCCAGTTCTCATGCCGTCTGCATTTCCCACAGAAGTGGTGGGGCTGAGGGGAGGCTTGAAGGAAAGGCTCTTTCTGAAATCTCTTAGGGAGTGCTTTTTGTCCTCCTGCAAACCTTTTCCCTTCATGGGCTGAAAACAGGTGGGGGTAGAAGGAAAATCACCATCCCCTACCCCCTCTGACATTCGCTCTGCCTCCTGGCTCACAACATTGGTGTGCTTTCACACCTCCATTGGCTTCTAAGGGTGGAATGTCCTTCTCCTGACAGCAGCACACAGGAGACAACCATTGCCCCCCCAATCTGTGCTCCCTCCTCCTTTTTTTCTCTCCCCTACCAGCCCTGTCCCTTCATTGGCAAACTGTCATTCCATGTGCCTGCTCTTGTTTGGTGTGGCAGTTTGGTGTGGTGGTGGCAGCGCCAGCCACTCAGCTCTGCCCCCAGAGTAGTGGCTTCTCTGTGGCTGAACAGTGGTTTGAGGATGGGAAAAACACCACGTGTCCTCTTTTTCTGCCTCCACTGCCATCATCCCCAAACTATTTTATTTCAGCTTCATAGACCTGCCTCTAGCTATTGCTTTTGTATTCCATGACAGCTTTTACCCCACACACCTCACTGTGTACACTAACTCCACCTTAAGAAACATTTTGGCTTCCTTCCTTTGCACCAATTGCTCACGGGCTGGATAAAAGCCCTAGGTAGGCCAGTTCTGGCCCCCAGGCATTATGCCTGACACCTCTACCTTAGACTTTGACTGTTATGTCTCAGTCTTAAAAACACAAGACGTCACCTCAGTCTTAAACACAATTGTCACTTTCACTAATAAAATGGACTTTTTGGGAAAGGATGCCAAATGTGATCTTTTTGTTTGTTTAGTGACTTAACATGTTGTGTTTGGGCGGAGAAGATCCAGCAGTAATTTAGTACATATCTCTGTTGTCTACGGATTATGGGTAATAGGACTGCCAAATAAATGCTACATTTTGTCTTCAGAAAGAGGTGGGGTATAAAGGACTATGTGAATCCACAAAACCCTACTGGGATAGGGCTCTTCTCCACTGATAATCATTATATAGACTGTGAAATTTGTTCAGCTCTGTTGCTCTAGCACAACAACAGGGGAATTGTAACAAGCCCTGATGGAGGCCATATTTGAGGTGCTCCGATTCTATTCGCACAGTACTCCCCACCACCACCTAGTGGCTAAGAAAGAAACGTACAGTAAAAAATAACCTCTTGGGATTCATCTTTTGACAGCGTTTTCCTCTGCATGACGGGCAGATCATGACAGAGAGTTGGGATTCTAATATAAGCCAACTGGCTCAAGATGGAGATTGTACTTTACAACCTGCTGCCTTTATGAACTGCCTTGAGACTGCCCAAAGAGAACCTGTACTTTCCATTCAGATTGGAAAAGGAGAGAAAGTTGACTCTTTTTATCGTGGATAATGTGGTGCTACTTACTGGCTGGCTGATCATTGTCTTTATTGAAACCATGGAGTCTTCCTCTAAGAATTCCCCCTTTCCTCTTAGAACCAGCCTCCACTCTCCTCAAACGACCCAATGAAGCTGCCTTATGCATCTTGGATGCTTTAGGATGCTTAGGGCTGATCCTGCGTTGAGCAGTGGGTTGGACTAGATGGCCTGTATGGCCCCTTCCAACTCTAGGATTCTATGATTCTATGCTCTATGATGATCAGTATTGTCTACTCTGACCATTAGCAGCTCTCCAGAGTCTCAGGCAGAGGGCATTTACATCTTCTTCTCCCTGCTGAAGAATGAAACTGGGACTTACTGGGTGCAAAACAGATGTTCTACTACTGAATCCTGTCTTGTCATCCTCTAGTCTCTAGGAACTGTCTTAATAAAGTAACAGAAGGGGTACTGAGTAGGCTGCACATTGGCATGGCCAGGCTAAAGGAAATGGGGAAATGTAATTAAATAAGAGGGAGCACTCTTACTCCCATGAGCCTATGCAAAAATGGGCTTGCATGAAATAACCGTCATGCTGAAATCTCCATTCAGAGACTGATCAATTAGCTCATGGCATATTTACGCAATTGATTGCCAACACACACACAAAATAACGGGACCAAACTACTTGTGAAGAGCTGAACACACTACTGAAAAATCACGTCCTGCTTCATGACCAGTGAAGAGAGCACATGATTTTTAACTGGGGGAGTTAGCAGGAGAGGGGGGCATTTGTACATGGGTTTTGAACATCCCTCCTTTTTTTCCAATTTTTCATAACAGAATAATTAGATAAAACTCCAAAGGTTGATTAAAAAAAATAAGAATAACTTCTAGTCAGAGCAAATATGTCATTTAAATGTTCTACCTCTTTTGGATTATTTTTCCTATATTCTATGAGCTGCCTTTTCCTCCCGTCTTAAAAAGTATGTTCCAGCAGTCTTTAAAAGCATATAGTTCAAATATCACCACAAAACTGCCTTTGATGATAAAATATTTAATGTGCGGCAATAAAAAGCACAGAACTGATTACCTAACTCTTTAGGTTAAACACGATCCACTTAAACAAATAGCTAAGGGGAAAGAAAATAATTCCTCAGCGACTTTCGATTCCGCGCGTATATATTCTCATCGGACTGATATATAGATGTTTAAATTAATTGCACAATTCAACAATATGTGTTTAAACAGTTAATGATGTAGACACATTTAAATAAATCTCAGATAAAAGGGATAATACCAGTCATGGATTTATTTTTTTTTTAAAGCCCTTAAAGTACAATGGGCCATAGATTCAACTCCATTAAACTTAATTGAAACACTCTTGCAAATTTCAAGGGGAACAGGTATTAGCCCCATCTCCAAAATAAGAATGATCAGGTATCCACAATGAAGAGAGCTATTAAGAAGCAAATGCCATCTCAGAGTCTCCGGCTGTATGGGATTCATCTTAATGAGAAAGGTGCCATGCAGCAGAATAATAGTGCATGTACTTCACTGGTACAGGCCTCCCGATAGCCTGATTCATCTTGCCGTTATAGAAAATCAGCATGCATTGCTGAGACCCAGGACATTGTGCTATTAACTATTTATTTCCTCATATTGAACTTTATGAATTGCATATTTGATCAATACAGATATCGCCGTCTCCCGTAGATGAGGCAGAATCCGGCCTGAGGTGGTTCCAGGTGATTATTCCAAAAGTGCATTTTTTCCCCCCATAGAGTCTTACGAGCACTAAGCCACCTGCATAATGGAAGATAATGGGATAATCTTGCTGAGAAAAGCTGCTTTATTCCCTCTTAGATGAAACTGGAAAGATGAGCAAGTTCCTTCGGAATTTCTCACAGCTAAGAAAGAATATGTTGGAGGCTACCTGGGGGTGGGGCGGCCATTTTGAGGGTTTGGGGTGAAATTTTAAATCCTCGAAGGAGAAGAAGAGCTGGGGTTTTTTTTTAATGCCCATTTCACTTCCCGAAGGAGTCCTAAAGCAACTTACAAACACCTTTCCCTTCCTCTCCCCACAAAAGTAACCCTCTGAGAAAAGTGGGGCTGAGATAGCTCTGACAGAAATTCTCTGCAAGAATAACCCTAAAAGAAATGTGAGTAGCCCAAGGTCATCCAAATGGCTGCATGTGGAGGACTGGGGAATCAAACCCAGTTCTCCAGATTAGAGTCTGCCACTCTTAACCACTACACTTCACCAGAACCAAACGTTCTCCCAAGGATAAGACTACCAGGCCTCCGACAACAATGATAATCTAGTTTCTTGCGGGGGAGGGGGGGGATGGTGTGGCAGGGAATGCATGCTGGCATAGCACAGATGTGCCCATATCACTTTGAGATAAAACCAGAAGTGACATAGGGGACACTCTAGCATTTCATAAAAACTCTATGGTAAAACCTATGTCATTTCTGGTTTAACTAGAAGTGACATGGGTATGCCAGCACGGCAGGCCTTGCCCCTCAAATCTTCCTGCAGGTTGACAATTGCACGCTGGCTGTCTACTGTGGAATACCCTGTGATGGGTTCAGACAGTGGGCCAAATCACAACTCTAGATGTTGTATTATACGGGTATAATATATATAATATATATAATAATATATTATACGGGTATATATATATATCCTTAACACTATGTGCTCCTTATATTTTGGAAACAGCCTCCAGGGAGGAGACTGCCTGGGGCCCTGTCCATCCACGGCGGGCACTGTGCATCCAGTGCAAATGGCCCTGGGCCAATAAGATGCACAGCAAGCTCTGTGCCTTCTGATGATTGAACCGCCCCCCAAAGGGTCCACCTCCAGTCTCCATGCTCCTGCCGCTCACCCAGCCTCGCCGCCAGATGGTCCCTGTACGGCGAGGGCACCAGGCATGCCACAGCCTTCCCCCGACCCTGTGCTCCAGACTCTGAGGGCAGGAGGAGACACATTGCGGGGAATGAGGGGAACAGACTCTGGGGCAGCCAAGGTTCTCTGCGCTGCCCTCCAATGTCGCCCCGGAGCGAGCTCTCACCCCCCCCCCCACTCCAACCGACACAGCTTGACAGAGGCCACAGGAGCGGCATGCACACCGGGAACTGCCTGTGTTGTCCTGTGTGCCTGCAACGAAACCACCCACAGACCCTCTGGCATAATACCGCCCCCCATCAGCGCCCCACACTAGAGACTTGCCCCTGCTAGTACATATATAGAGTATACGGGGAGGAGGAGATTTAAAATGCACTTCAATGCAGCTTTTCCCATGGATCTGGGAAGGGAGGCCAGCAGTCTTTCGATGCTAAATGTTTAGGCCTGAAGGGTAATCCTGGCAGAACAGCTCTATTTTGCAAGCTTGATTTAATTTAATTTTGTGGCCTGATTTAATCCCCTCAGGGCCCTGATCTTACCAGGTAGAGTGTTTCACCAGGCTGAGGTTGAGGCAGATTTTATTTCTTTAGGGCCAGGGACCCTTAACAGTTTTGTGCTTATTAAACCTTATCCTCTCGGTGGTACATAGTTTGAGAAGTCATGGGAAATTTCTGTGGACCCAACAGGGCAATTTTTACCATCCCCCACCTGCCCCCAGCTGCAGGCCTCATACTGCTTCTGTACGACCCCTTTCCCCAAGTTTAGTGGTTAGGGGGGATTTGGGGCTGTAGCAGGAGAGGAAGGATGAAGAATTTCTACTCCATTGGCAAAAATCCCTTCCTTCAACAGAGACCCATGCTTACACTTATATATCACAGCAGGCGGGATAAGGTGGGTGCATTTGGTGTACAGCAGGGGTAGTCAACCTGTGGTCCTCTAGATGTTCATGGATTACAATTCCCATGAACCCCTGCCAGCATTTGCTGGCAGGGGCTCATGGGAATTGTAGTCCATGAACATCTGGAGGGCCACAGGTTGACTACCCCTGCTGTACAGTATAGGCCTGATTCTATCCATTCATTTTAGATGAGAAAATTGTGGACATTTGGCATAGTGTGAATGAGATACATATATCATACGTGGTGTCCAATGCTTAATGGCAGGCGTGCAAGGAACTATATACCAGGCATGGAATTTCTGCTTTGACTAGCAGATGAAAACCACCCGATTAGTGTGGGTTTGTGGGAAGGCTGCTGTTCCAAGTATCATGACATCTGAGAGGGCTCCAAAGCATAGCACATGGATAAATGTCATTCAATCCAGGGATGCTTCCTCTAAGGCAGAAAGAGCTCGTGGCTGCAAAGTTGCCAGTCTAGAAATCCAGGTCACAAAGGTTCAGCATTCCTGGAAACGTTTACGGTATGGTGGACCAAAAAGAAGAAAAAGTGTGTTAAATTTCCAGTGCCAGAGAAAGACATTGGCCCGTATTCTACCAGTCTAGTAATGAGCCACCTAAAGTGGAGGAGAACCTTGTGGGCTAAGTTTGTTGAGCTATGGCCATTGCTTATATCATTTTTTTAGAAATCGCCTATACAGATTGCCTCTATTCTAAATATTTGCCTACAAAAATTGCCTGTAAGTCACTTTCACCCACCTTTGGAGGAGACAGCAGGATAGAAATTGTTTAATTAATAGGTAGCTTAGACTTCAGGAGCAATACAATATCTAAAACAGCCATCTGGACACTGCCACTGACTAACATGCATTGATAAGAAGACTCCCCATTGGGGAAAACAGATAAGAAAAGATGGCCAATTCACAGTCAGCTTTCAGTGACTAATGTGTATCCCCTTTATAAAGAGCTCCCAAGGATCATTGGGATATCTGAGTTCTTTCCCTCTCCTTTAATCCAGTAAAAGCCCGATGACACATGGAACTTGAGCAGCAAATAGTTATTAGTCACTTGGCACCCAAAAGAAAAAGGAAGTGAAACATGCAACTTCTAGAGTTCTTTTTGGATCCCTGCTAGCAGATATGTCTTTATTTTTATTTTACTGTTAGATTTTTATACCGCCCCTATCAGGGTTGCCCACTTGGGGCAGTTCACAACCCCAATATAAAATTAAAATTGGAAAACCTATTAAAACGTTAAAATACTCCATAATTGCGTCGGCCGTGGGGCTTAGTTTCTTCATCTCCGTCTCCTGTTTGGTGGGATGGGTTACTTTAGGGAGGGCCCCATATTATGGTATCAGTTTCTGCTATTCACCGGCCACAACCAAAAGCCTGGCGGAAGAGCTCCATTTTGCAGGCCCTTCAAAACTGAGGAAGTTAATGTAGGGCCCACTATTTTTCCGGGAGTTTATTCCTCCAGGTAGGGGCCAGGGCCAGATGTACTTCTCTGGGCCATAGGAATATATCTAAGAATCATAGTCACAGTCTTTAAGGGTAACCATGTTGGTCCATAGTGGAACAGTTAGACCTGAGTCCAGTAACACCTTAGACACTAATAAGAGTTTCAGGGAATAAGCCTTTGAGAATCAAAGGTCCTTGGCTCCTGAGCTAGCAGATTGGAAGATCCTGATGCAGGTCTCATTTCTGCACTGAACTTCCTGGGTCTCTCCAGCCCAGCCTCATGGAGCTGAGAATTATGCGAGGACAAGTGCAGCTGCAAATGGGTGGGAAGCATGCCTTTCAAAGAATAAATGCTATGGATCAGCGATACTCCTGGTTGAGTAGGTGGGTGGGGAAGAAGACTTCTTAATCTATTCACAACCTCAAAGAGGCCCCACCCCCTCACCCCCTTTCCAATGAATGCACCATATTTTGGGTTTCTTCAACTTGCAGTTGCAATCTGTCCTGACAGCATTTACACATTTACACATTTTGCAGAGCAAAGCGCGACTGTGCACATTTAGAATTCCAAAAAACATAAGCACAGGGGACTCTGCGCACTTAGATTAGCAAAGCATATGAGAGAGTTTTGCCAATATGATATCAAAGGCACACGTTTGACTGGGATGGGTGTCAAAATGTACCTGCTGCTCTTCATTTCCACGCCAAAATGTGCTGATGTGTTAGCCTCAGTGAACGCACGTGATATTTGCAATGCAGACAGCTCCGAAGGGTGGCCCACTGGCCACTAGGAAACAGGCTGTCTTCCTACTCATTTTCCAAAACTGTTGGACTCCATGTCACCCCCTCTTCCATCGTCCAATGGCAATTTAAAACAGTTTAAATCAAATTAACTGAAGCACAGGTTCACAATGTTTTTTTCTTCTCCTGTCCAGGGATGTTTCCAGATTTTTGTGACTAGCTCCTTTGAAAGCAAGGGTTTTTTAATGGTTTCTCAGCATCCAACTGTACAAATGTCCATCTTGGACCCAACAAAGAGGTGTTGTTTCACTTTGGGGCATTAATTTTCCATGTAACATTTCACAGGTGCAATCCATGGCATCTCCAGATTAAAGACTGAGATAGCTGGTGATGTGAAATAACATCACCAGTCCACGTAAGCATATGAACATGCATGAAGCTGCCTGAAGTGGAATGAGACCACTGGTCCATCAAGACTGGCAGTGACTCTCCACAGTCTCATCCCCTACAACTTTTTCGTTTTAACTGGAGATGCCAGGTGTTGCACCTGGGACCTTCAGCATGTCAAGCAGATGCTTTAGGATGCTTAGGGCTAATCCTGCGTTGAGCAGGGGGTTGGACTAGATGGCCTGTATGGCCCCTTCCAACTCTATGATTCTATGATTCTATGATTCTATGCTCTACCAGTGAGCCTCAATATCTCCCCAAATTATACTGATCCCCATAGACCAATGGACCTAGACCTATTATAAGACAGCTTTGTATGTTCAACAACAAAAATTCTGTTTACACCCACTTTTGTTTATGTGTATAAATGAAATATAAATAGCATGAATATTAAAGTCCCATAAAATACCTTAAAAGAAATGAAATGGAACAGGAAAACAGGAAACAAAACAGGCCAGATGAAATTCAGAAACGTTTCCCAATCTAACCTTCCTCACACCTTGCAATGACATCACGAGACTCAAAGGATGGATTGAATGAAGGTTTTGATAATGGCTAATCTTCCATAGTTAGTTATTGAATGTTTCTCATCCTTTCGGGTGGGCTTACCTTTACTAATGAGGAGCCCTCAGACCTTATCCTGTCTCATTCACCCATTGATAAATATACTCATGTATAGTGGGACACAAGGAAAGCAACAACAAGGTAAGAGCTTTATCACCAGTTCAAAACAACACAACACTATAAGCATTTTATAGATATAAGCTGCCCCATGTGTACAGTGTAGCCTTGGACATGGGTTGCCATGTCCCTCCTTACAACAGGTGCAGGATAAAGGACTTACCAGGAGAAAGAGAAAGGCCCAGGCCACATTGCCAGCATTTCACAAGAAATGTCATTGGCATGATGGTGTCACTTCCTGTGCATTGTAATATGGCCTGGCCCTTCCTCTTTCTAGTGGTAAGTCACCCTGCCAGGCAGCTGATTGGCATCTGGGAGGCGGGGTCTGGTGGCAGAGGAACCATGTCTCCACCAAGGGATCTAGTCTGGACAGATATTATGGGTTTTCACCCTTTGAGTTCACTACTAGCCATGCTCCATGGGCAGACATGGCCATAATCGGCCTAGACAAGGCTGTCTCAACCTGAAGTTTTTTGGTTTCCTGGGTTTCCTGAATGGGTTGGAGTTTATATATTTTTAATATGTTTATATATTTTTAAATTAGTTAAACTTTTATCAGATGACATATATGGTCATGTGGTCTTGTCCCACCTTCCAACATGGCCAACAAGGGCCAGAAGGGGGTAAGAAGGGGAGGGACCCAAGGTGGGTGTGTACATAACTATGCTTCCCAACCATATTCTGCATGATTGTGCCACTTCTGGGGTTTCTCAAAGACTGGAAATATTTCAGAGGTTTCTCAATGGTAAAAAAAAAAAAAGTTGAGAAATTCTGATCTAAAATATCTGCCTCCACCACTGCAAATTCTTTTTGCAGTGCCAGTTTGGTGTAGTGGTTAGGAGTGCGGACTTGTAATCTGTAATCTGGCATGCCAGGTTCGATTCTGCGCTCCCCCACATGCAATCAGCTGGGTGACCTTGGGCTCGCCACGGCACTGATAAAGCTGTTCTGACCGGGCAGTGATATCAACGCTCTCTCAGCCTCACCCACCCCACAGGGTGTCTGTTGTGGGGAGAGGAATGGGAAGGCAACTGTAAGCCGCTTTGAGCCTCCTTCGGGTAGGGAAAAGCGGCATATAAGAACCAACTCTTCTTCTTCTTCTTCTTCTTTCTGGTATAGGAAGGGCCTTTTTCCTCCCTGTTTTCTTGCACTTCTGACAATCATTGTTGTTGTTGTTAGGTGCAAAGTCATGTCCAACCAATCGCGACCCCATGGACAATGATCCTCCAGGTCTTCCTGTCCTCTACTATTCCGCTGAGTCCATTTAAGTTTGCACCGACTGCTTCAGTGACTCCATCCAGCCACCTCATTCTCTGTCGTCCCCTTCTTCTTTTGCCCTCAATCGCTCCCAGCGTTAGGCTTTTCTCCAGGGAGTCCTTCCTTCTCATGAGGTGGCCAAAGTATTTGAGTTTCATCTTCAGGATCTGGCCTTCTAAGGAGCAGTCAGGGCTGATCTCCTCTAGGACTGACCAGTTTGTTCGCCTTGATGTCCAAGGGACTCACAAGAGTCTTCTCCAGCACCAGAGTTCAAAAGCCTCAATTCTTTGAGGCTCGGCCTTCCTTATGGTCCAACTTTCACACCCATACATTGCAACTGGGAATACCATAGCCTTGACAAGATGCACTTTTGTTGGCAGGGTGATGTTTCTGCTTTTTAGGATGCTGTCTAGATTTCTGACAATGATTCTGACAATCAACCAAACTGGAGACATGGCCCCAACAGATTTCTGACCATCCACACACTACTTTTACCATGTTTGATCAGGACGAATTTGCTTTAGGCAGTGAATAAAACTCAAAGCCATTAAAGCCATTTGAATTCTCCAACTAATTATTGCTTTATTGAGTTACCTTGCTAGCCCTGTTATTTCTTTTAAATAGCGATTTAATGTGCATGAACGAGAGGTGAGCAAAAGGTGATCATCACGGTGAAGGACAAATCAATAGAAGACCTATGTACTCTCCTCAGCAATGTGTACGGGTCAAACGAAAATGAGCAGAAATGTCATAAAGGTCTTCTCAAGCAATTATTATAATACTAGGGATAATTACATTCCCATAATATTAAATTTAGATTTTTTTTTCCTTTAGAAAGGGGGAGAAATGTATCAAAAGGACAAATTATAGCTACCTGGACCAAAAGGTTATTTTATCATATACTGGAGGAACTGCGGGGTGAAAGGCTATTGGTTTAGACTGGTAAATGTTTAAAAATGCAAAAAGAAGTCCTTGGAAGGGAGGAATGTGTCGAAAAAAATTAAGGACCACTAAAACTCCTGCCATGAATATGCTCAAAAGCTAATTTAAGGTGTGCAATCAGGTAGGTTGGAAGTGATAGAACAAAATTTGAGTCCAGTAGCACTTTCTAGACCAACAAAATTCAGTTCAAGGTATGCATTTGTGTGTGCCTGTGTGACTTAAAGGTGCCACTAAACACAAACTTTGTTCCAAAATTAACTTAGTCTCATGGCAAAGGGACCCACGGGTCCCTGCCCTTCAGCATGGGATGGACTACTACCTGGGAGGAGGTCTGGATGATATGGGTAGGTCCAAGGCTGCCAGCTATCTGCTGAGGTGTGTTTGGCCAAGAACCACTGTCATGGGAGGAGATGGGCTAGTGGTCTCGGCTGTTCTCTGTAGCAAAGCGCTGCTGCTTGGCTTGCACGCAGATGACTGGAAAAAGGCTGGAGCCAGGAAAAAGGCTGGAGACAGGAGACAGGTCACACTTGTGGGAACGTTAAGGATATGGTGGGATGGAGTTTGGGGTGGCCAATAAAGTTGGGGTTCCAGCAGATTGTGGTCACCACATTGAAAAGATACCAAGAGTAACTAAAGAATGCTTTCTAGAATTTGCCATTAAGTGAAAGGGTTAAAGTGAGAAACTGAGGATTCCTAGACAGACGTTTCATGACATTATTTATTTATTACCATGTGAGGCTGGGCAGGGGCAGATTCCTTATGTGGAAATGGTCTGTGTTATTCTTCAGTCATTCTCTCTGTTCTGAAGCAGGGAGGAAGTGTGCTCAAAGGAACAGGAAGTCTCCAACTGAGCCAATCAGGATGCTAGAGTAGATTATTTGAAAAATATCAAAAAAGTTCCTATTCTAACTATACTAAATCCGCATCTCCTCTGATACCATCTGGAGGATCATTTTGAATCATGCACATTACAGATCTTGCCTATTCCAACAGATTTCACCAACCAGAGGGGCTGTTTTCTCCAGGCAAACTGATATCTGTATTTTTAAATGTATTTTTCAAGCTGTATCCCACCACTACCACACAGTGGCTCATGGTGGATCACATCCATCCTCACAAGAAAATCCCATGTAGCTTGGAGATCATTTGTATTTCCAGAAGCTCTCCAGCCACCACCTGGAAGCTGGCAACTCTAGTTGTGTATTTCCATCTTGCAGCCTCCTTTCCTGCCCTCCTGCCCTTCTCCTTGAATGGTCCTAATGGTTGTTGTTCAAAGGCTCTGAAACAGTCAGCCTAAGAACACAATGACATACAGGAGGGATAATACATTTAATTTCATCTTCTCTTGCTATGGATGCTTATTGGTACAGAATATCAGCCGGCACAGAAAAGAGAGATGCAGGCATTTCCCTAGATGTTAAAGAAAACACAGGAGATGATTGAAGGCTAAATAAATACCTGACAAATGGCGAGCATGAATGGAGAAAGTTTCCGAAGTCCGGCTTAAATGGCTCTTCCCTCTTCCGCCAGTTAATTGGGTCTGAGGCCCTTGTGCCGTGATTCCAACCAGATAATTATTTGCTGGTTCGTTCAGGTCTCCTTCTAGTTAAATGGGGTTTTTAGCAGGGTTGGTGTGATAAGGTACACAGTGGCTAAACACTCTGTTCCGTTTTGTCTCTACTTCATCAGATTAACATTAGGGCGTGAAACTTCCAGGACGATATAAATGAGATCAATAAATACTGCAATCAATCTCTGCTCGTTTTAAGTGTCTACCAAGGTATTTAACAGAATGTGGCACAGTTGTATGCTGTCCTATGCTATTCTATCCAGGAGTGGTTTAAGGATTTGTGGGTTCCATAGGACAAGAGCCAGTTTGGTGTAGTGGTTAGGAGTGCGGATTTATAATCTGGCAAACCAGGTTCGATTCTGCGCTTCCCCGCATGCAGCCAGCTGGGTGACCTTGGGCTCTCCATAGCATTGATAAAGCTGTTCTGATCGAGCAGTAATATCAGGGCTCTCTCAGCCTCACCTGCCTCACAGGGTGTCTGTTGTGGGGAGAGGAATGGGAAGGTGACTGTAAGCCGCTTCGAGCTTCCTTCGGGTAGAGAAAGGCGGCATATAAGAACCAACTCTTCTTCTTCTTCTTTAAGGATCTGTGGAGGGCCCTGGTGCAGTACAATTGTGATGGAAGCAGCCAGACTGTGGGCAGAGGGATCCCCACAGTGGAAAGGGGTGTCACTCTGGGTGTCCTTAAAGAGGGGAAAGGGGGGGAGGAGAGAGGCTACAGCCCGGATCCATGGGAGGAGAGAATTGTGCAGGGCCCCTGAAAGCGTGCTATGGGTGCTGCATGGATAAACTGGCCCTGATCCTGTCAAATGGAGCAAAATGCAAACGAAGCATCCTCCCTGGTCACTCTTTTAATCCAGAATCCTTTGCTGTTATTGGTGGAGGTGGAGCATGTGGTCATGTTACAGCTCACTTATGGTGACCTTGTGGGGTTTCCGGGCAAGAGACTTTTAGAGATGGTTTGCCATCACCTGCCTCTGCATCCTGACCCAGGTATTCATTGGAAGTTACTAGCCAGGGCTGACTCTGCTTAGCTTCCAAGATCTGACAAGATCAGGCTAGTCTGGGCTATCTAGTTCAAAGCTGTCATCAGTCAGGATAAGCACATTCAATGGATTCTATTATCCTGCTAAAGAATCCCATTCACCCTCTTCTAAAACATCTAGACCAGGGCTGTGGCGGCGGCAGGCGGCAGCAGGCGGCAGCAGCAGGCGGCAGTGGCAGTGGTGGCGGGCGGAGGCAGGAGGCAGCAGCAGGCGGCAGTGGCAGGCGGCAGCAGCAGGCGGCAGTGGCAGGCAGCAGCAGCAAGTGGCAGCAGCAGGCGGCAGCGGCAGGCGGCAGTGGCGGCAGTGGCAGCAGCGGCGGGCGGAGGCAGGCGAAGGCAGGTGATGGCAGCAGCAGGCAGTCAGTGGAGGTGGGCAGAGGTGGCAGAACCATGGCACTGGCCACCTCCACCCACCTTGATTGTTGTATGCCTGCACACGCACCCGCACACACATGCCCGTGTGTGCCCGCTGCCAAAGTTGGGGTTGCAGTGGTTAAAAAGTTGAGAACCGCTGATCTAAAGCATCCAGGGTAAGTACCTGCCCAGCTGCTGCTTGATGACCACCAGTGAGGTTTAGGTGTCAGAGGCTTCATCGACAAATCATTGGACATTGCACCCCCGTTGTGCTGTACCAATTATTTGCCATTGAATCTGCCTGCACGGGCAGGGCCATCTGGTGTGCATGTAATCACTAAAACCCAATAATTACCCAATATCCTGCACCGTGTGGATGTGGATGCAGCCTGAAATACCTCTACCAAGAATGAAGATCCATCCCCTTCGTATAGCTTCTTGCCATGCCTGCATGCCTTCGGCTGCCTGTCATTCCCATTCCCCCTGGGACCCACTCATCAGCTCAAAGAAGCACCTTGCATGTCGATAGCCCCTAATACATCCGCTGCCCTGCCTTTTGGGATTTCTGCATGATCTGGAACTATGGCAAGCCGTTGGGTAACAACATCGGCATGGGACTATCCATTTCACAACCACCTTGACATCACCCTGCTTGGTTTTGTGAGCCAAAAGGCCCGTGCGCTTCCCCTGGCTTGCAGCGGCACTGCTGTGGGGGCCGAGTTAGGAAGTTTTGCCGAAGTCCTCTGACAATCCTCCTTGTGTGGTTTTAGTGCCTTCTGAACTGCCCTGGGAACTCACCCTCCCCACAAGATCTCTTGCTCAGTCCCTTCATCTGTAACCTTTCCGCAAGTAAATGCTAATTGAAAAAGAAGAAACACCACTAATCTTGGAATTTAAATGCATTTAACAAAACCAATCTCAATCTAAATTGTTGTTTCGCCATTCCCTTTTCCCCAACAGATGTTGAGAAACTGCAATTCCTATTAAGAACACTTGACTGTTTACTCAGCAAGACAACTCCGGGCTCCGGCTGCATCAATCTAAATGCGTTTCAAGACGTCAGGCCGTGAAAAAGTCATGACTGTTTCTTGGTTATTTTTAAATGAAATCTTCCCATAAAAGAATGGCTAGGGATTTTTTCCCCAAAAAAAACAAATGCTTTTCACTTTGTCATCCTTCTCTGGGTCACCACTGTATTTATTTTTAAATACTGACACCAAACATAGAATGGCACATCCAATTTTAACCCCACCACCACGCATTTATTTCCTTTCCATATTTATTAGACTTCGATTCCACCCTGTCTTGGCTGACTAGATTTGTTTCCCCAGTTTTATTTGGGACTTCACCGTCACAGCAACCTTCTAAGGCTCAGAGACAGACTGAGACATCCCACTCCTGAGATATCTATCATAGACCAGCCTTTCCCAGCTTCCTCATTGAGGAAACATTCATCAGTCTTCAAGGACCCCTTGAAGTGGCACAATCATGCAGAATATGATTGGGAAGCCTAGTTGTATACACGCCGACCTGGGGTCCCTCCCCTTCCCAACCCCTCCAGGCTCATCATTGAGGAGACGTCACCTCCGAGCTCCAGGAACTCCCCAACCTGAAGCTGGCAACTCTACTATATTTGGAGACCAAGTTGTAGGGGAAAAGGTTGAGGGAGCTTGGTCTGTTTAGCTTGTAGAGAAGATGACTAAGAGGTGACATGAGAGCCACCTTCAAATACTTGAAGGGGGCTGTCATATAAAAGATGGAGCAGAGGTGTGTTCTGTTACCCCAGAGGGTCGGATCAGAACCAATGCGTTGAAATTAATTCAAAAGAAATTTTTGGCTAAACATCTGGAAGAAGTTCCCGACAGAGTGGTTCCTCAGTGGAACAGGCTTCCTCGGGACGAGGTGGGTTCTCCTTCTTTGGAAGCTTTTAAGCAGAGGCTAGATAGTCATCTGACAGAAATACCAATTTTATGAAGATTGTGATTGATTGGTAGGAAGGGATGTGCCAGTGTTTTTCTTCTTGTTGTGGTTCTTCCTTGCATACCCAGGGAATTGCTAATTGTCACTGTGAGCTGGTGGGTGAATATCCTCTAGGTCAGGCTGGATTCTGGAGATGTTTGGTGGAGGCATCACTTGGGCATGGATTTGGGGTTACTCTGGTTGGGCAGGTAGTTGTGAGGGTCATGCATTATGCAGGGGGTTGGACTTGATGACCCCGGAGGTCCTGCCCAAGTCTATGATTCTATGATTTTAGGACCAACACTTAACCCATTAGTCATCCCAAGGGAATAGGGTACTCTGGAGAACCTGCACTATTCCTTCTCAGCTACTATGCCTAGGAATGAACTTGGGCTATCTGAAGTCACCTAACCTCAGGTACTACAAGGGGCTGAGGGCACAGGTTGTTCACAGGTCTGGGGTGCTTGAAAGATGGGCGGTCTGAAACAATAATAAAACATGTGAACGGCAACAGTGAGCCAGTTATTCCAGACTAGATTAAAAGCCCGTTCCTAAGAGCGGGCCTTGAAAGGGTCCCCTCCCCACCCCAGGCAGCTTAAGGTGGCCTTAGGTGGCAGCTCGTAGCCAGATCAAGTGGGGTGGGCGGGGGTTGGGCAGCTCATTAGCAGGGCCAACAGAGCTCTTTAGCAGTCAGCTAGTCAGCTCCTTAGCAGTCAGCAGGCCGGGAGGCCCTCATCAGCAGTCCCAGCCTAGGAGGCCCTCCACCACGATCCTTTGCCCAGGGCCTCTTCCCTTACCTGCTGCTGGCTCCAGGCACTGAGGCATCTGAGAGCAAAGAGGCTAGAGTCCAGGGATGGAGGGCGGGAGCTGCAGGGGCAGGGCCAATCAGGGCAAAGCTGACTGCACCTTGATTGGCCCTATTTCAACTTGGACAGCAGGACACATCCCACCCCCTAGGCTGTTTCATAAATATATAGAAGAACAACAATGGATAAGGATTACTACTGCGGCTGCTGTTGCTTTCGCATCTCCACCACCAGTAGCATCATGAATAGTAGTGGCAGCAGTAGTAGGATTAGAAACAACAGTATTTTAAACTTGCTGATCATATGGTTGCCTTGCTAGGAGCATGTTTAAATGTAGTTTGGTACCACTGAGTGGGTAGCCAAGTTTTTGTCCATGGTGATGACCCATAGGTTAAAGAAGTAGACGTCACTTGTTTTGTTTTTCTGTGTTTGCTGCTCCCTTGCCTGCTGTAATTTTCCCTTACAGCTTTTTTTGACTTGTATTGTAGAACTGATTTGTATATTGTTTTGTAATGTGGATGCCATTAAAGGTTTTTGTATTGTATTGTCTGTAGGCTGGTAGAAAATGTTAGCCCCGATAGGAACTCAGCTAAGTGTAAAATGATCTATGCACTTAAATCAGTTGTCAGATCATACCCAATTGACTCTCGGAAGAGAGATATTACATTTCAAGGCCCATCTATATTTTGGCTGCTTTAGGCTTACATTGTAACAAATCTATTTGTTGGAATTGGCCATAAATCTGAAATCTATATTCCACGTGCAAAATGGTTCCAAATACTTACATAATTAATACCTATCGATATTAATCTGGATGTCCATCACCACTGCTCACCATGGTGGAAGTCTACTTCGCCCATGGTGCAGATAGGAGGCTGGTGTTATATGATAATGACTTTTATATCACAAAGCTCTTTCATTCCAAGGGCTTTTTAACAAAAAGAGTACAACATTTCCCTTAGGAGTGAAATTGTCTAGACCAGAAGGTAATTGCAATCCAGCCCCATCAATTTCATCCTTCTACCAACTCCTGCAACACTAGAGAAAAGAATGTAATTAGGTCTTTCTCCTTACAGTGAGATTCCCTTCCATTATCTGTGTTCAAATTATCAAATTCCATCAATGGACCATGGCTTGTGCCAAAGAAGTGATAAAATGGGAAGTTCTGTGAACCTAGATGATAATCTATACCAGCCTTTCTCACCTTTAATATATATTGAAAAATTCCTGAGAAAACCCTTCAGGCTTTGAGAAACCCCAGAAGCAGCACAACTGTGCAGAATATGGTTGGGAAGTAAACTGCATACATGCTCACCTCTGGCCCCTCCCCTTCCCATCCCCTCCAGGCCCATTATTGGCTATTTTCAGAGGAGGTGGGCAGGTCGACATAACCATATATGGTCATATCACCCAATACATATTTAACATTTTAGATAGATAGATAGATAGATAGATAGATAGATAGATAGATAGATAGATAGATAGATAGATAGATAGATAGATAGATAGATAGATAGATAGATAGATAGATAGATAGATAGATAGATAGATAGGAGGGAGGAGGGAGGGAGGGAGAGAGAGAGAATTAATTCCCACCCATTGGGAAACCCTTCTAGGGCCATCAATAAACCCCAGACTTTCACAAGACCCTAGTTGAGAAAGCCTGATCTATACACAGCCAAGCCCTTGTCTAGAGAAATTTCCCAGGTCCAGATATCATACATGCTCCATCCATATGAGATCTATGAAGAGTTGCCAGTTAGAAGCTGACTTGCTTCCCTATAATTGACCAAATGTAAAGTGTAGCTCTTGCGAAATGTACCTGATTTAGGGAATCCGAAACGCATTCCTGCAGTTCTTATCAGTGAGAACCTATTTTTGATGAAGGCCTTTCCATTCTGTCTCTTGTTTCCTCCTAGGTTTGTTGCTTTGAAAACTCTAGATGGGACTTAAAGAATGCAGGGCTTTTGCACTTAATAGTTTGGAATCCACATGCTGGCTTACAAGGCTGGGGACTTTGAAAAGTAAGCAGGCCCTTCCAGATGAATGAACATTAATGGTCCAAATCAAAGCATTCTTTACGCTGGAAGGAAACAAAAGCCAATGAAATGCACTCTCAGAGCATGTAACCAGCTGGACTGTTTTAAAGAAACCAGGTCCTAAATCATAAGGGTTTGCTTTGGGAGTATAATGAGAGTGTTTGATCTTGGGGTGAGGAATGGATGCTGGGGGAATGTTCGGGGATCTCCGTTGCACTGCAGAGCCCCACAAGTGTTATTGGGGAAGGAATAGATAGATAGATAGATAGATAGATAGATAGATAGATAGATAGATAGATAGATAGATAGATAGATAGATAGATAGATAGATAGATAGATAGATAGATAGATAGATAGATAGATAGATAGATAGATAGATAGATAGATAGATAGATAGATAGATAGATAGCAGCCCAGGATGGCCCATAGCAGCCTAGGATGGTCTAACTCAATCAATCAAAACACCTTTCCCTTTCCTGGACTTCATGATGACCTCAGGTTACAATGTTGGTATATATGAATTGAATCCAGAGCTGTGCTTCCATGGACACAATGGTTTTTGTCCACGGGGTTCAACATCTCACCTTTATCCTCCCAAGGCAGCCCCAGCTTCTACCCACGAGAGTTTCCCATCCCCTGGGAGCAGCGTTTCAGGAGGCCTTTGTGGTGCTTGAAAATGAAAGCAGCTTCTGCCTGTGGACATTGCTTGAGGGTTCAACCTGGGATCAAATTTGCCCACCACTTTTCACAGCATCAGCTGAGGGGTGCTGTTGTCCAGGTTTCTCTTTGAAATGGAACAAAAGGCTCCCCGGGGTGGAGACAAAGGAGGAAACAAGGTTTGGCAAGATTTTCTGGGCAGGCTAGAATAAACAAAGCTAGAGCCACAGAGGTATTGCCCAGAAAGGCTGGCAACCAGAAGGACTATTCTTAGCTTAGCTCACATTAAAAAAAAAACAAAACAGCTTAAATATGCAGAGCAGCTTTTAATAGAGTCATTACAGCGGAATGGTTAAAGTGTTTAAATCCCCCTTCTGCCGTGGAAGGCGACCTCGAGCTGTTTCTCAGCCTACCCTACTACACTGCCTTCTGGTTATGAGGAGAAACTGAAGGAGATCATAGAGTCATAGAGAGGGAAGGGACTTCCTGGGTCATCTAGTCCAACCCCCTGCACTATGCAGGACACTCACAACCCTATCGCTCATCCACTGTAACCTGCCACCCCCTTGAACTTTTACAGAATCATAATGATGGCATAAGTTGGTTTGGGTTTCCACTGAGTAGGAGAGTGGGGTGATACGACCATATATGTCACATTGACATGTCCCTCTCCCAAAATGGCCAATGATGGACCTGGAGGGAGAGTAAAAGGGAGGGGACCCGGGTGGGTGTGTACCCAGCCACATTCTGCATGATCACTTCTGGGGGTTCTCAAAGCCTGAAGAATGTTTCAGGGGGTTTTCTATGGGGGGAAAAAGTCGAGAAAGGCTGATCTAAATGAATAATTAACTTTAATTAACCCAATGTCTGCTACATTACTTCTTGGGAGAGGGGGTTACAGGAACAGGGCAGTCACCAAAGAATTTAGATCACACACTCATTCTTAGAATTTCCCGGTTTATTCCTGTCTGGACAAGTGGCAGAGGAATTGAAAGCATCATGGCCACCGTGGTTTGGTGTAGTGGTTAGGAGTGCGGACTTCCAATCTGGCATGCCGGGTTCGATCCTGCGCTCCCCCACATGCAGCCAGCTGGGTGACCTTGGGCTCACCACGGCACTGATAAAACTGATCAGACCGAGCAGTGATATCAGGGCTCTCTCAGCCTCACCTACCCCACAGGGTGTCTGTTGTTGTTCTTCTTCTTTATGGACAGATAGAACTTCCTTCAATAAACCGTAGTTAGAAGAGGCCTAGAGGTGGCTTCGGTGTTTTGATGCCTTAAGCATCACTCACCTGCTTTATACGTGGTGGGATTATTTTGTGAAGGATTTTTTTTCTTCTCCTGTCCGTCGTCTTCTTCTTTTTTTAAAGACAAAAAAAAAACGTTAGTTTACAGCGTATTAACTTAGATTGCCATGAATAGCTCCTGTGGGTTTTTCTGCTGAAACAAAGAGCAAGATAACTGATTTCTTAAGACCAATCTGGAAGACTTTAAAACACATGAATAGCTATCAGTGGAACAGCAGGAAGAGGAAGAACGCATTTAAGCAAACAGAAAAGCCCCCTCCATTTGCTCCTGAAGTCATTCATTCATTCATTCATTCATTCATTCATTCATTCATTCATTCATTCATTCATTCATTCATTCATATATCTATTTTGCTTTGAATCATTTCTTGGTAAATTTTCCAAGCCAAAAGGTTCTCAAAGTGAAACCTTCTCCATGTTGTCTGTAGACTTCTGGACTTCTCTCTGAACAATAACATCCGCCATTCTAAGTGGCATGGCAAAGCGTTCATTTTAAAAATGTTTGAGATCTTGACTAGACCAGCTACCATGAATGTCTGTATGCAAAAGGGATGGTCATGAATCAGCTGTCAAACTAAAGTTTGCCACAAATTTTGGCGGGTTCATGGTTTATGTAGTGATGTTCGCAAACTGAAGAATTGCCACAATCTTTCCTTGATTTTGGTACAGTTCATGGAGCATTCAGAGGAGAATGGCTCAAAGCTATTCAAACCAAATAGCTGAGCAGTGTTACTTATGCTCAGCTGTTTGAATACCCCTGCTTTCTGCTCTCCACAAAAAGATGAGGGGATCAAAAAGCAGGGGCTTAAACTTTAAATGGTTCACAAAATGATATGAACCAGGTCAGTTCATGAACCAGCCTCCCTGTTCATATGGACGGGTTGTTCTGCCATGAATCACAAACCAAAATGCAAAAATGCAGTTCACGTCCATCCCTAGTAAGCATACATTCTGGAATCTGATTCTTCATTGCTAAGGGTCATATCATGAAACATTTTTTATGGTTCCTCAGCAGGGCAATGATGCTATTAATTGGAGAAACCAATGGCAGAAAGAGTTACCCCCTTTCCCCAATTCTTATTCCTAATCTGAGTTTCCCCAACGCACACACACACACAAATAAACAAATAAACCCATACTTATTATATCCTTGCATCTCATCTAGTTGCCTTCTAAGATTTTCTCGGTTGCTAAAAGTTTTATGCAAATAGACCACCTCATTATGTGAATGCATGGATCTGTACATGAAGGACCCAAACACATTCCTAAATAAGCTCCTCGTTTTATGTTCTTTGCTGTTTGAACTCATGGGGATTTAAGAAAGCAGTGTGGCATGGATTGAAAAGGGAGATATGCCTGCTTGCCAACCAGATAGCACTTTTAACTGCTCTAAAAGCACTGAGAAAGTCCTCTGAGGAACATCCTTCTCCACTAGGGGACATATTCCATTTCCTACAGTCGTCAGAGGTTCTCCTCTGAATGTTCCACACTAAAACAGCCGCAGTGCAATATTCTTCAGTCCAGTCACGGCTTCCGTGTTCTACAACAGGGGTAGTCAACCTGTGGTCCTCCAGATGTCCATGCACTACAATTCCCATGGCAGGGGCTCATGGGAATTGTTGTCCATGGACATCTGGAGGACCACAGGTTGACTACCCCTGTTCTAGAACACAGCTGATTTTCTGTTATCACAATCCTTTGCACTACGTACCAAAAAGGACCACTGACACTAGCAAGAGAAGTCAGAGATCCAGAGTTGTTGTTACAGCCTATGTTTGATGACCTTGTGCAGTTTTCAAAGCCAGAGATGAACAGAGCTGGTTTGCCATTGCCTGCTTCTCTATAGCAACCTCATCTTTCTTGATGGTCTCCCATCCAGGACTGATCCTGTTTGGCTTCGGAGATCTGAGAAGATTGGGTCAGCCTGGGGCCTGCAAATCAGGGTCAGGAATTGTTAGTGTGAAGGTATTATAAGCACCTTAATTCACTGGAGGTTCACTATCACTTCTCTGGACAACCACCTTTGTAAACAGAGCAGTGGATGACTTTCTTGGAACCAGAAATGGATCGCTTGACCTTCTTGTTGCATCTCATTTGATGTGTGGTCCAAGATTAACATTTTCATGTAGAAGGAGAAAGGCCACAACATGCCACCAATTTTATAAAAATGAAACCAGTGACCTCTAATTACAAGTGAAATGAATGTTCTTGTTTATGACACTGCTGTCCATAGGTAATATTTGCCATAAATCTGTGATCAAGGCTTGTTATCAAGCTAGCCTTTTGACAAACCTACTTTCAAAATTATTGTCACAACATAAGTGTATATTATCTACAAGAAATGATGCATTGGTAGTGGTAGAAGAAACATAGGGTAAGAAAGAGCAGTATAGAAGTCTAAAGTTTATACTGTGAGACTGGCCTTTGATGAGCACTTTACCTTATTTATGATTGAGCGAACCATGGGATGGAGAACAAAGTTGCAAAGCCATGATCATGTATAGTAAAGGCTTGCTCCAGGAGGAAAGGAGCAAGAAGAAGAAGAATTTGTCTTTATACACTTTATACACTTTATACACTCCAAGGGAGTCTCAAAATGGATTACAATCACCTTCCCTTCACCTACATGTGGAGGAGTGAGGAATCAAACCCAGCTCGCCAGAAGCCGCAACTCTTAAACACTACACCCCACTGGCTCTCAGGGATATATTTATACACTTTTAATCCCTGCAGTAAGGAAGAATGTGCTCCCCCCACCAAGTACGGTGAACATCTGTAGATTAATCCAAAATATGAAGAGGCCTACTGGACTGGTTGGGTCCTTCCATGCTTTGGGCTGGGCAGCTCCGGCTGCAAAATACTCATGATGATTGTCATCACCAAATGGTCTTAAATGACAAAGAGTCATCTCAGGCTCTCTGAGTCTTCTCACTAGGGTAGATCTAACCTAACAGGTGTCTCCTTCCAGCCTCCCTCCAACTGAAGTGTTTCTTGCTTCAACAGAATAGTTGCTTATGTTGGAGGAAGGCTCCTTAGGTGAGAGAACAGGTCCCAACAATTTTTGAACCTGTGGGTACATTTGGAATTCTGAGTATGATGGGCACAGCAACAAAATGGCCACCACAGGAAGTGGAGCCAGCCCCAGCATGGCTGCATCAGCTTAACTTCAGTTGGGTGGGTTATTTACTGCTATATCAGTGGCTGTATTGGTTTTATTGAGGTTTTATTAACTGCTTTAGGTTGTAAACCACCCCAAGACTGTCTTAGGGGGAGGGGCAGTATAAAAACATATATATATATATATATATATATATATATATATATATATATATATATATATATATATATATATATATATATATATATATATATATATATATATATATATATATATATATATATATATATATATATATATATATATCAAGCTAGCCTTTTGACAAACCTACTTGATATATATATATATATATATATATATATCAGCACAGATCCTTGTTCCGTGGTGGCAGCGATTACCAAAACAACGATTAACAAAATATCTGCACAGCCAGGGCCCACACACTTCCTTAAAATCCTTGATGGGTGCCCAAAAAAGTGTTGGAGGTTGCCATGGCACCCATTAGCACTATTTGGGGGACTTCTGGGTCAGAAGACGGCCTCAAATGTTCAAAGGCATGGTAGGATAGGAGAAGGATCTCTCTCATGAGTTCTCTCGAGTATACTTATGAAAGGGTCTCCAGTTTGTTAGAATGCACAAGTAATATTATTATTATTATTAGATTTATTTCCCGCCTCTCCTGACAGGCTCGAGGCGGGTCACAACAACTAATCCCATTAAAATTCCCATTAAAACATCAATCTACTAACATGGCGGCTAAAAATCCCATCCCCCAATTATTAAAGAGGTAAAGAGGAAAGGATAGGGGAGTAGTGTACACTCCAACTCCTAGGCGGGGAGCGATGTCCCTGATTTGCTGACCCCAGCCTCAGAGCCAGTTTGGTGTAGTGGTTAGGAGTGAGGACTTCTAATCTGGCATGCCAGGTTCGATTCTGCACTCCCCCACATGCAACCAGCTGGGTGACCTTGGGCTCGCCACGGCACTGATAAAATTGTTCTGTCCGGGCAGTGATATCAGCGCTCTCTCAGCCTCACCCACCCCTCAGGGTGTCTGTTGTGGGGAGAGGAAGAGGAAAAGGAAGGCGACTGTAAGCCGCTTTGAGCCTCCTTCGGGTAGGGAAAAGCGGCATATAAGAACCAACTCTTCTTCTTCTTCAACCATAGACCTGGTGCAAGAGCTCCGTTTTACAGGCCCTGCGGAAAGCTGACAAATCCTGCAGGGCCCGCAGATCACCCGGGAGCTCATTCCACGAGGTAGGGGCCAGGACTGAAAAAGCCCTGGCCCTGGTCGAGGCTAGGCACGCTTCCTTCGGACCGGGGGACGAATACCACGAATACGACTAGCTTTGCTTTCTTCTTACATTTTGCTATGTGGAGGAGTCTAATTGGATGCATCTTGGATGTCTGGCAGAGACGACGGCAACAGAGCAGCATACTCCCTGGTATCATTGGCATTTCAATCAGGATGGAACTTTCCCTTGAAAGAAGGACAGTGATCTTTTTCACAAACACCCTCCTTTGTCCTGAGGCACACAAAATCCCCAAATCCCTAAAATATTTTATCTAAAGATAAGATAACTTTTTTTTTTCCTCACCAGCCCAAGCTTGAAGGGGAAGTATATATCTATATCTATATCAGATGAGGCCGGGAAAGGCCTGTTGCTCAGGGAAAAGGTAAATTAAAGGTTTCTATCTTATCTCTATTTCAATTAAAATTTTATTTTTTTGGTCCCTGGCAGTGCAGACAGTCGAAGGCTTGGAAAGCAGACACATACTCATAGGTGTATGAAAAAGCAATCTTTAATGGTGGAGATGTATACATTTGATCTATGAAGCTTTTCATGTGAGGTGTACATGACATTTAAATAAAAATGTGGAATCTTTGGGGGGGGGAGGGGGTCCATCAGTGTGAATTCATTTGCTCCAGGGGTTTCCTCCCCCTTCCCCCTATATGTAATGACCCAATTTAGAAATCAGCAAATCTGACCAGCTTTGCCTTCCAGCCAGCGCCAGCGATAATCAGGTGCATAAAATATTGCACAGCAGTTAGCTACAAAAGATTTGATCCTGTGCCCAATAAAGTCAAGGCGGTAGCTGAGTTTGAACTCAGCGGTGTGATACCGAGTCTCCAGGTGGAGAACACACACGGAAGAAGTCTGCTCAAAACATTTTCTTCCTCGGTTTCGACTACTATTCACTTCAATGGGGTTTTTGAAAGGAAAGCTTCAAGTGATGATACCACATACGTCGTTTGCATCAGCTAGTTTCTTCAGAGAACTAACTCAACTCAGGTTCAAAATCTACTGAGGATTTTCACCATTACAGATGCACAGTGCTGTAAACATTCTGTCCCTTCGGATCTGAAATACACAGTCAGAGCTCTGGCTGAATGTTCATGGAGGAACGTTTTCGGTGTTAGGGGGATCCCTAGCAGTGGTGGACTTCCCCTTGTTGATGCTGTTTGAGCAGAGAATGTGTTCTAGCTTTGGATTTTTTGCCCTAAGCAGGAGGTTGGACAACATGGCTCATAAGCCACCTTCCAATTCTTGGAGTCCATGAGCCAAGATGTTCCTTGGGAAGTCAGTTCTACTCACAGTTTCCTGTCCTGTTATTTCAATCTCTCTCTGGCCCTGAGGGCCCTCTGATTTCTTATCATGTTTTGTAAATTATGACTGCTCTGCCTGCCTCTAGGTGCTAAGTTGCAAATCGGTACTTTCACTTTGAAGATAAGGGGCGTACGTTCTGTAAGATCACAGAGTGTGGGAAACCAACTGACCAATTGTATCAAAGTCTGTATGTGGTCAGTTTCAGCAATGAAGTGTTCTATGCAACCGTTACTATGTCTCTCCAATAAACTACTGGTGATCTTTTCTAAGACTCAGTTGCCTTCCTGGGGAGAATTGCCACAGGACATGTCAATATCTTTTTTGCTGGCATCTCATCTGAGGTGGATTGAGGTGGTGGAACTAGGGTACTTGGTGAAGAATGATGTACCCACTGATGTTGCCTTGCCTAGGGGGGCAAAACACCAGAAACTGACCCAACACGAATGCTCTGGAGACCTTAGATGTAGCATTTGTAATTACCTGCATAACCCCATTTCTGCTTGGTGTTTTAAATTATGCGGTTGGTTGATGCTGGAATGGGGCAGGGATTCTGCCAGCACAGTAACACTACAATGCTACTGTAGCAGGACATTGGGGGGATCCCTGAGAACAAAAGATTGTTCTCAGTTATGATTCCTGGAGTAATATACAAGTAGCATTGGAAGTATCACTAACAGCACCACAAGAACAAGAGAACACTCAAGAACACATGAAGCTGGGGGTCTACTGATCCAGACCATTGGTCCATCCCAGTCAGTATTGACTACTCAGACTGGTAGAGGCCATCCAAGGTCTCTGGCAGAGGTCTTTCACAACGCCTACTTCTAGATCTGGAGATGCCAGAGATTGAACCTGGGACCTTCTGTGCACTAGGTGCTCTTCTACTGAAGCATAGCCCCTCCCTTTATTCTTTTTTCTAACTACTTCTACTGGTGGCATATGTGCATGCATGCATGCGTGTGCGTGTGTGTAGCAAAGCCAGATACCTTCTCATCATTCCTAGATTCCAACTAAGGATCTGTCCCTCCAGTTTAGAAGTGCCATTGCAAAGGAGAGGTAGAGAGCAGGTACCACAGCATCTTTCGTGGCCTTGAACCATTCACTGAGAGTTCTTTTATGTGCTCTTATTTGCTAATGTTGTATGTTTTACCATGTACTTTTAAAATCCTTTTTTCCCCATGTGTGGTGTACCTAAAACAAGAAACTTAGTGCTTAAAACGTCATAAGTAAACAATGTTGCTGTTTCTTTTTACGACCCGAAGAAGTCACAATCATTATACTATGCATGTTATAAATTCAGCCTTGTAAGTTCCCTTGAGGAGGGGTGGACTGACCATCACAGCCACTGGGCAAGGCCCCACTGGGCTGATATCCAGCTTCTCTCTTGGGCTGGTTGAACCCAGGGTAGGAGAACAGTGCCTGTGTGAGTGACTCATTCACAGCTTATGGATGGACATGTTCTGCCCAAGCACATGGCACATACATGGATGCACCCAGTTCAGGAGAGCCACACAGTTGGTTGTGCCAAGCCCAGCAGAGCCACATGTGGACACACATCCGGACAGATACAGAGGCACCAAGTAGAGCATGCCAGGTGCTAGGTTACCCATCCAAGCTGTACATGGAGCAGGCACCCAGCCAGCATGTTGGCCCCCATTATGTTCTTGTAGGGGGCAGGACCTTGATGAGCTGGGATGGGAACATTTCCCCCTCCTAGTCTGCCCTTGAAATTCAGCCAGAAACGAAAGGCGGGATATAAATATTTTAATAAAGAAGTAAATTGGTAAAGTCCTGAGAATTCTTTATTATAGAGCCCTCACCCCTTCACATTATGATTTCTAACTGATCAACTACTTTAAGGACAACAGACAGCAAGAGGAACTCATAACAATTAAGCAGTTTGGGCTTGTTTAAGTGTATTTAACACCATAGATTAGAATTCACTAAATGGAAACACCTGAAAGTATTGCTAAGTGAAATACCACGAACAGGCTAGGCAGATCGTAGATCCTTGCATTATATTCATTTCATTAGATTTTGTTTTATCTTTAACCCCGAAATTCAATTATTTGGTTTAAAAGGGAATGATAATTATATGATTAATCCATGCTTACAACTTTTAAAAAAATAAATCACTTAATTTGTCAGCAGTTTCCAAGGAAATTATCGCCTTTTAATTGTATAAACATCTGCAAGGACTCTTAATAATCCCGAGACTTGAATAACGGAGTAGTTCTGTCTGAAGAAGGTGAGGTCAGGGAGATGTAACGCAAAATTATGGAACCTACTAATGTGCATTTTCTAACATCTAAGTGAAAACTGTGCCATTCTCCAGGGGGGGAAAAAAACAGCAAAAAAGGTGAGATTTTGTTAATAACGAAATTTGCACTTTCAACTTGTCACTGCAACGGGCTGTAAAATGAGATGCAATGCAGATAAACGTGGCATTACACACCTGAAGGAAACAGTTTCCTTTGCAGGGGAAAAAATTAGGATTAAAGGTATACGCTGCCTCTCCACCCCACAGAATACAGAGAGGTGGACATGATTGAAATTTGCATTTAAATGGAAATGGTTAAAGGTAAAGGCACAATGTTTAGAAAAATGAGAGTATCCATTTTTCTAAGAGGGATGCATACTGTTATTGTATACCATTAAGGTGTCACGGAGCCTTAAAATGTTTAGAAATATTAGATGTTGCTACAGAACAAAGAACACGGAATGCCATTTGGAAATGACTAGACACTGTGAATGAATTTGACCAAACGCTACATCATATACAATTGTCTTTAATGTTTTCTGCTGCCATTACCTAATGGGAGCCTTGTTCACTAAAGAGTAAAAGATCTATTAGGCAGATTTCTGCTAGTTTCCCAAATGTAATAAAATCCAGAATTCATTCATCACTGTATTCCAGTGATTATTGAAGGGCTTTCTCCATAAGAGATTTCCAGACCCTGACATACTGCTTGGATGTATATATGTCTGTTTGCTCAGTTTTCTCCTGATCAAATTAATTACCCAAGGTATGCAATATATTAATATAAAACACAACAAAATCCCATGGAATATATTAGAACATTACTTTCCACGACTTTAAAAATACTCTGTGCAAATACTCCCTCTGACACTGACTCAGAACTGCACATGCTCAGTGGGATAGTTCTGTCCACCAGGAAGCCAGGTGGGTAGAAGACCTTTTCATCCTCTCCAGGAAGGCTGTTCCAGAGGCTGGAGTAGCCAATGCAAAAAAAAAAGTGGAGAAAAGTCTGAGCCATAGTCTACCATAGTCTACCATAGACCAGGAGTGTCCAAACTGTGTCTCTCCATAAATCCATGGCCTACAATTACCATGAGCTCCTGCCCAGCATGTTTCAGCAGGGTCCCATGGTAATTGTAGTCCATGAAGTCATGGAGAGCCACAGTTTGAACACCCATGACCTAGACCAAGGGACCCAACTTTTTTGAGCCTGCAAGTATCTCTGGAATTCTGACTCAGCATGGTAAGCACAGCCAAAAAATGGCTCTACCAGAAGGTGGAGCCAGTCACAAAATGGCTGCTGCAGCTTACCTTTAGTCATACAGTGAAAATCCTTGTGCTCCAGTGGAAGATGTTACCAAAGCAGCATTAAAAAAAATCTGTCCAGCCAATCAAATTTCCAGTGATTAGGAGGACCACCTAGCTTTGCTGACTTTATAAAAAACAGTTGACATGCACTAGGAAAAAAATGGTGGGTGCCATGCTGGGACCCTGCTCTAGAAAGAGAGGAAACAGCCTTATTATTCCTGCTTGGAAGAAAAAAATCCTTGCTGTAAATTTTAACATTATTTTCCATGGTGCATTTTGTTACCCAGCAAATAGTGAAATATAGCATGTAGGATTTGTTGGTATAGTTACACTTTGTGCTTTGTGTGTGTATGTTTCAGGGGGGGGGAAGAGGTCATAGCAAATATTAAAGAGTATTAATCTGACCCCAGATAAAACAAGCAAACAAACAAAGAGGGAAATGGACCAGAATGAAAGACAAATGTCAATTTGACCTAACTCACCCAGTTTCACAGGGACTTCAGAATGGAGCTCTTTCACCAGATAGCTGATTGAGGCTGGGCCATCAGAAACATCAAGACCACCTCCCCCCCCCAAAAAAAAACATCCTCATAACATCTGGACCTGGCAAGCAATATGGGAGACCAACGTGAAGACATCTGGAATTAAGGGATGCCGATGTTGTTCTAGATGGGTTAATTGATTCTGTTTTTAATTCATCCTGGTTTTAAACTGTTGTACTTCTCCCTGAGGAGTACGAAAGACCCGTCAGCCGATCAGGAGAACAGAACGAGAAGCAAACAAGCAGGTGAGGGCTCAAACTGTTTTATTGTAATAAATCTAATAGAGCCATGATGAACCACGGAGAACAATAAACTCATTTTCAACCAAGTATCTTCCTCAGTGGCTCTACAAAACAACAATATTCACATTCCGCAATATATGTTCAATATATCGCTATCAATATGAATGTTTAAAGTAATGAAGCCACATACCTTATTACAATGTAAAAAATGTTTTAGTTTTTCTGTGAAATACGTTCTTAAGCAGTTCAATGGTGTACCCATATGGAATTGTTGTTTGAAAGATACATATGTTTAGTTTCATATTAATAATTACAGGTTGTCTGGATTGAACTGTTCCAGAAAGTATTTCACAGAAAACGTAACCATTTTCTACATTGTAATAAGGTATGTAGCTTCATTGCTTTAGAGCCAGCTTGGTGTAGCGGTTAGGAGTGCGGACTTCTAATCTGGCAAGCCTAGTTTGATTCCCTGCTCCCCTACATGCAGCCAGCTGGGTGACCTTAGGCTGGCCACAGCACTGATAAAGCTGTTCTGAGTAATATCAGAGCTCTCTCAGCCTCACCTACCTACCTACCTGTTGTGGGAGGAGGAAAGGGAAGGCGAATGTAAGCTGCTTTGAGACTCCTCTGGGTATAGATAAGTGGCATATAAGAACCAACTCTTCTTCATAAGAACCAGCATGTAGTTGTTTAGATACTTGAGCTAGGAACTTATATAAGGAGACAAAAGTTCTTTGTGCCACCAGGAAAGTAATACGCCAGAGTTGAGATCTTCTCTCTGTTGTGCTTCAGTGCCATTTCTGGCCAGACTTCATTATTCCAGTGTCGACCAAAATAAGCTAGTATTAGTGCTAGTATTACATGCTTCAATGGCTCCTGAGGATCGTCATCAATATAAGAAGATTGAGGCATCCCTCAGACTTTATCTCTGTTGAGGACACTTTGTCTGAGCTGCAGTAGAATCATCTTCCCTTCCTCTCTTCAGTTTGGAAAGAGGTGGACAGCAGGCTAGCCAGGCAGCTGATGGAAAGAAAACATCTTCTACAACAATATAGGCTAGATATCAGGGGGGAAAAATTCACAGTCAGAGTAGTTCAGCAGTGGAATAGGCTGCCTAAGGAGGTGGTGAGCTCCCCCTCACTGGCAGTCTTCATGCAAAGGTTGGATACACACTTTTCTTGGATGCTTTAGGATGCTTAGGGCTGATCCTGCGTTGAGCAGGGGGTTGGACTAGATGGCCTGTATGGCCCCTTCCAACTCTATGATTCTATAATTCTATGATTCTTCCTGTCCCACTTTGTCTTCCCAGGGCAGTGCATTGTGGGGAATTATTTTTTTTTGTATGATATACAAAACCCAATGAGAACCTAGGAATGGATCACGACCACCCCTGTATGTCACCCTAAGCACCTTGGAAGACGAGAGGGGTAAAAATAGGACAAATACATTAACTGCATTTCCCAGAGTGCACTAGGTGTTGCCCAACCTGGGTGCCAAGCCTGTTCTGGAGAGAGAACTAGAACCCAATGCATGTGGCAGTAGGGGAGGAGACAAAAATTGAAAAGGAGGCAGAAGTAGGGTGGGGGATCCTTTTCTTTCTTTTGGGTGGGCCCACAGAATATCCCAGGTTCAATCCCTGGCATCTCCAGTTAAGGATCAGGTCACAAAAGACGTGAAAGACTGAGACACTGGAGAGCAGCTGCCAGTTGAGTAGACCATACTGATTTTGAGGGCCCACAGATCTGATTCAGTACAAGGAAACTCCACATGTTCATGTGGTCATTTTCCTCCACCACCAGAGCTGCAGGGTACAACTACTACTGCCATTAGTTCTACCACGACTAACTTGGTTTCCATCCCATCTTTCTCATTGCGACTCAAAAGCGGATTACGTTGACTTCCTCCACCATCACCGCTGCAGGGTACTATTACCACGGCTGCTGCCGCTGCGGCTAACTTTATTTCGATCCCATCGTTCTTGCTTGGACACAAAAAGGAATGCACGGTATAAAAAGCAATACAACCAGACAGCAAAACATAACAGGCGAGATATGTGATAAACAATGCTAAGAAATCAAATCAGGAAAGCAGCAGACAGTGCCATCAGAGCAAGAGAGTACGTATAAATAAACAGTCGAATAGGCAACAGGCTTGTTCCCTTTATAAAAGTAGCCTCCTGAACCATTCGATTAGATGGCAGCCTTATAGTCTGTATTTTAAAAGCCCTGTATTTAAAAAGCCCTTCCTGAATAATTCCATTCGGCTCAGCCTGTGGACTAATAGAAACCCGGAAGCCTTCCTGACCTTCTCAGGCAGGCCATTCCAAAAGGTGCAGAGGCTTGATGGAGAAGGAATCTACGCAGGCAGCTATCACTCTTACCCATTTGCAGGCTGACATCTTCGGAAGGCTTTGTGCAGATGAGCAAAGCTGTTGCAGCGGAGCCTAGCAGGGGAGACGGTCCTGCAGCTATCTGGGTCCGAGGTCAGGAAGGACTTTGTAGGTGATAATCAGCATAAAGACATTTTACTTTCTAGGTTTGAAATGAGCAAAATCTTCACCTTGAATTTTGTTTTTTTGTTTTTTAAGTTTGTTTCTCTCTTGTACAATATGTCTGCACACCAGCCTCGCCCCTCATAGCTTTATCCGTGCAAAAGGTAGGCCTGGCTAGATTTAATGAGATGGTCAAGTGGTGTAGTGGTTAAGAATGGCAGCTTCCAATTTGGTGAGACGGGTTTGATTCCCCGCTCCTCGACAAGCAGCCAGCTGGATGACCTTGTGTTTGTCACAGCCCTGATAGTGCTATTCTCACTGAGCAGTAATGTCAGGGGTCTCTCAGACCCAACTACCTCACAGGGTATCTGTTTTGGGGAGAGGAAGGGAAGGGAACCAACTCTTCTTCTTCTTCTTCTTGTGCATGTGAGTGCATACAAATGCCCCCCCCCCACACACACACACACACACATATCTCCAGCTAGACAGATCACATCAAATAGGAACCAGAGTTTTGGAAGGTTTCAGGTGCTAGAAAGAATTCAGGAAAAAAATTAACCTTCCTGGTAACTTTAGGAAAAAATGTTTTTGACCTGGTCTGACCTAGCCAGAGGGAGGAGAAAAGAGAGATGATAAAATTCCTGGGCAGAGGAAGAGGGATCTTTTTAGTATCGATTCTATCAAAGCAGAAAGAACTCTTACCTGAGGTCTGGGGGATATGGTCATTGCCATGCATAAGACTTCAGACCTGAGAAGCATCTTCAAGTTAATGGGAACATTTTAGAACTACTGTAACCTTTTAAGCTAAAGAGCCTGCCTTATCCTAACATAAACTAAGGCATGCAGAGAGTGAGGAACAGAGGAACTGCATGTTACCCTTTTCTGTTGGATCTTTTGCTCAGTCTGGGGCCATGCTAGAAGTATGTATGTGGACATTTTCTTTTAATAAATGCTTTATAACTTTTACTGCTGGTAATGGTTCTGTGTACATTAGATCTCCATTGTCTGGGCATGCTGCTTTGAAAATAGTGCCAGGAAGAAAGGGAGAGGCAACCAGCTCCACTTTCAGTGGCATACTAGGTAGTAAACTGTCCCCGTGGTAACCAGATGCTGAAAAGCAGGAGACACAGAGGTGAGAACAGGGAGAGAGAGCTGAGCAGTGGTTGAAGTGAGAAGAGAGAAATGTCCCTCCAGGGGCTGGGAATAATAGATGGATGGCACATGCCAATCAGAAGAAGAAGGGTTGTTTTTTATACCCTACTTTTCACTGCCTGATGGAGTCTCAAAGTTGTTTTCCCTTTCCCTCCCCACAGCAGACATCCTGTGAGGGAGTTGAGGATGTAACCGTTTCCGTACCAGGAATTTGCCCAGACTCACCGCTCGTCTGGTCATGGAGCAAATTCCCAGTTCTGCATGTTGACAGTGATGGGCTGGGTTTGTCCCAGGCCTGGCCCAACTCAGGCACTCATTTGCCCCATGGCAAGGGAATACGGATAAATCCACATTCCCTTTTCTGCCCCGGAAGTCAATGGGGCTTATGTTGGCTACGGAAGACTTGGGCCATCCTGGCTCAGCTCCTTCTTAGCCTCTCCTGAGGAAGGGCATCCCAGAAGGGACAAAAAGAATGTCCCAGGTGGCTCTGCCATGCTGTGCAGCCAAGCAGAGCCACCTGGAGCATTTTTTAATTTTTAAGAGCCTCTCCACCCCAGCTGTCATAAAGGAGCGCAAATCCTGGGTGGGCGTGGTGCAATAGGCCAAACACTCCCTCATACAGATCCTGGAAGAGGCAGGACCACCTGTCCCGAGGCAAACACTAGGTGGCAGCCCACCACAATGTCCTCAGCATGGTAAAGGTCTGGGAGATCTTCTAAAAGGACTGCTCTGTGAGAATAGCACTGTCAGGGCTGTGACTAGCCCAAGGTCCCCCAGCTGATTGCATGTGGAGGAGTGGGGAATCAAACCTGGCTTGCAAGATTAGAAGCCACTGCTCTTAACCACTGCACCACGCTGGCCCCAGAACTTGGGCAGCCACTGGTGCTCAGAAAGCTTTGGAAGGCAGAACTGAATAAGACCTGTGAGACAGAGAGGATTTCTTCCACCTCAACCAGTATCTTGAATTGATTCCTTTAACTTATACATAGCCGCAAGAGTGACTGAAGAACTCCCAATACTAACTGAGCTGTGATCTTCTGAACCCACTGGAGCTCTAAGTTGACTTCAAGGGCAGACCTGTTTCCAAGGTGTGGCAGTGAGGCACTCAGAATCACAGAATCAAAGAGTTGGAAGGGGTCATACAGGCTATCTAGTCCAACCCCCTGCTCAACACAGGATCAGCCCGAAGCATCAGCCCAAAGCACTCACCAAAGCACTCACTTACCAACCTTTATACCATGATGTTTATGTCATTCGTTCAGTCGTGTCCCACCTTCAGCGATTCTATAGGAAAGTTTCCACTATGTGTCTCTGTCCATGACCGCTTCTTTTAGTTGGTTCATGGTCATCCCTGTAACGGCTTTGATCATGTCGAGCCAGCGGATCCTTTGGCAACCACGTTTCTTTTTGCCACTGACCATGCCAAGTATTGATGATTTTTCTAACGAGTTTGATCGCATAATGTGTCCAAAGTAAGTGAGCTTCAGCCATTATATCTTGCCTTCTAATGACATTCACAGCATTCGTCTCCAACATCATACCATACAGCATGTCTATTTTCTCATTCTCAACTGCCTCCAAGACCAGAACATCAACTCTAATATCATCTCAGTATCTAGTCCTTCTTCAGCTTACTTTTAGTAGGACACTGAGCATTGACCAAGACCACATTATCGGGCCACCTGAAACCTGCCATGTGTTGAAGGGTGCAAACTTTTTCAATCCAGAAGGTGAAACCGACATCTGCAAGGAGGTTTTGTCCAAGGACAGCACCCGTGTAGCATTGTGCAAGCAAGAACAGTCTGAAAGACTCAAGTGAATGTGACTCATCTTTAAACGGCAGGCCCACATTGAGATGTTCAAAAACACATTTCGGAATTTGGATTGCAAAATGTGATCCTGACATTTCAGTTTTCCATTTATAGCTCCCCATGTGAATATTATTAGGGAAATGGATTGGGGGCCCTATTTTCTTTCCCCTTTTACCGTTGCTTTTTTGGCAACTTTTCTTACAGGCCATCAATTCCCATTATTTGCTTTCCTTAAAACAATCCCATAACTGCTAATCAACTGCCCTGATGAATCAGAACAGAATCAGAAACAAAAGGGAAGGTCTTAACAGAAGCAAGTAGGAGGGAAGAATAGGAAGAGTGTTCTGGTTTATAATTTGCAATATAATGAAAAGTACACCTTATTAATTGCTGTCTCTTATTGATCTGAATCCACTTACTTTCAATGAGACAGATAGTGAGTAATTCTCTTACATAACTTATCTCTAAGGTATGGTAATGTACAACCTGAGGACATTTCTTTACCACTGTAGCATTACTGTATTGTGTATTCGTTTGGGAATATATGCCTAGTTCTTCTAAGGTGTGTCAATGTGCTCCCTTTGCCCATTTAATTTACCCATATCAAGCACCACGGCTGGCAGGCATGCAACATTTTTTCATTTTTTCACACACTCATCTAATCTGAAAGAGCCTCTTGTGGTGCAGGGTGTTAAGGCATCCGACATGCTGACTGAAGCTCTGACCATGAGGCTGGGAGTTCGATCCCAGCAGCCGGCTCAAGGTTGACTCAGCCTTCCATCCTTCCGAGGTCGGTAAAATGAGTACCCAGCTTGCTGGGGGGTAAACGGTAATGACTGGGGAAGGCACTGGCAAACCACCCCGTATTGAATCTGCCATGAAAACGCTAGAGAGTGTCACCCCAAGGGTCAGACATGACTCGGTGCTTGCGCAAGGGATACCTTTACCTTTACCTTTATCTAATCTGACTTCATCATAAACAAAGAATAGGGTAAGCAGAGCAAGCTTTCCCATTTCTGGGAATTATTTTCAGAATCCCAGATTTCAAAAGGAGAGAGGGAAATACCAAAACATGAGCTGTTATGCAGTAATGGGTCCATGAATGAGCTTTGATCCAAAAGCTGTGAGCTGGTCCGTATCTCATCTCTGCTTCAAACTCATTAGGTTGCCTTAGATAAGCTACCTGTGCTCAATATATCAGTTATGGATGCCACCAAATGTCAGAGTCAATGTCTCAACTTAAAAAACCCGACATCCTAATTTGTTATTACATCTCACTAGATGCAATTTAGTCTGAGAGTCTTTGTTTTCTGTTTCCCAGAAGGACTGAAGGATATTCCTTCAATAATTTGACACAAGAGATCCTAGCCCTTGACGGGGACCATTTGAAACTTGTAACCACCTTCAGGAGTCTAGGGTGTGGTTTGCACAGGGCTTTTTACCCAATCCCAGTTTGAATGAATCCTTCCCATCTACACTGAATTCGATTTGCATATTGATTTTGGGCATGTTAAATTTTCCCTCTGCAACAATTATGATTCATTTGTGGTGACCTTACCTTTCCCCCACAATATCCTGGAGTGGATATAAACCTCAATATTTCAAAAACTGCCGTGAGTAAATGTGCAGATCTCTGCTCTTTGTGAAATAATTCTGCCTTGTGCCTTGTGCCTCCAACACTGTAGCAAATAAGTTTTCCCTGACTGGCCAGGGTGTCAGTTCAAAATCTTCCTGGTTTCTGGTTGCAAGGCTTCCCTTAAAGTGTCTGCGCTCTAGAAGCCCTAACTTCTCTCAGAAGAGATTTGCCTCTTGGTTTTTATCCCCCTCCTCTGCCGTCTCCAATCCTCCCCCGCCCCCATTCAAGAAAAGAAAGAGACTCCTGGTGCACTTGCCTCCCCCCCCCTTCTGAGCTTCCACAATCGAGTGCAGAAGACTTTATGTTTCAATGGGGGGGGGGATAGAGGAAGACCTGAGTTCAAATCGATCTGAATTCAGCAGGATCCACAACGGAATAAACAAAGTAAGTGCAGAATCAGACTAGGAATGATTTTGGATGCTTCCCTCTTTATGAAGGCCTAGGTCACAGATGGACTCCGGGGAATGGTAGAGGACAGGAAGGCCTGGAGGATCATTGTCCATGGGGTCGCGATGGGTCGGACACGACTTCGCACATAACAACAAGGTCACAGATGTTGTACACCAGGCCTTTCCCCCCCATCTATGCTGTACTTGGCACCTTGCACCATGCCCAATGATGTCCACCCTGGTCACAGTGATCCTTGCAATGGTCACCTCCAGATTAGACTTCTGTAATTCACTGTACACCTTTGAGACTGCTCCAGAAATTCCAGCTGGTCCAAAATGTGGCCACTTGGCTCCTAACAAGAGCTCATGGAAAGCTCAAATTATATCAGTGCTCTCCCAACTGCATAAGCTACAAATTCAAGACTGGATCAAATTCAAGGTTATGACTGTTTTGTTCAAGGGGGTGAAGAAAACCTCTGTGGGAGTGGGGGTGGGAAACAGAGTATCCAACAGGCCCCTACAGCAGTCTTTCTCATCCTTTTTACCATTGGGAAACCCCTGAAACCAGGCTTTGAGAAACCCCAGAAGTGACGTCAACAAGCCATACTTCCCTGCCACACCCCCAGAAGCGATTTTTGTGATCAGGACCCCTCCCCTTTCCCCCCCTCCAGGCCCATTATTGGCCGTTTTTGGGTGGAGGGGTCAACATAACCATACACGGTCGTATTCCCTGATTTAAAAAAAATAAAAAATATATATTTTAAAATTTAGTCATCGAAACCCTTCCAGGGCCTTCAAGAACCCCCAGCATTTTGTGAAACCCCTGCTGAGAAAGCCTCCTTCAGAAAATGGCTGCCTTCTTCTTCTTTGCCAGTGAGGTGGATACAAGAGAGGATATGCTTCACATTTCCAATGCAACACAGCAGGGTTTTTTCCCCCTCCGTGTCTCTTTGTGACGAGTCACTGAGCTCTGACTCACCCGATGAGAAGGCCCATGGTGCATTATATCTGAAATGCAAAGACAGACCATTTTCTGCCTTCCAAACGATTGGTAATTATTACCTCATAAAAAAAAAAAGCAGGCATTTCTTACCATCTCACCTATGGATAGAAGTGAGCAGTAGATAATCCACTGTCAGGGCATTTCTAATTTTAACTAGTGAGAGCTCTTTCCTCAGATAAGTGAAGAAAGGTAGTCTAACTGTGCATTGATACAGCCCAGACAATGAGCCTCTAGACCTACTGTAAGTGCTGATAATACAGACCCAATGCCATTCAATGTCTAAGTCATTTCAAACAGCCATATTTAATGAGATTTGAGTCTACAGTGCCCTGAGCAGAACACTAATACCGCGCAAGGCACCAAAACCACTTCCTGGCGCATCCCATTCACATTATGCAAAAGAAATCTGAGCAAAGCTCCAAATGACAGGTTGGCACTTCTGTGATGGTTTTCTCCCCATCCAGAGGGGGAAGGAAAAAAGAGAAGCCCTCCCCACAATACTGAGCAGCTTTGCCTCCCATAAGGAGGGATACATTGATTTCTTATTGGCTGTTCAAAAGCCTCCAGGGCTACAAAGATAGGGCTGAAAGCAAACCGACTGGGGATCAAAACAAGAAAAGGGAACCTCTGGAGTTCCCAGGCTGAGTGGTCTCAGAGCATGTATTTAAGCACTATTGTGCACAAAAGCCTCTAAGACAGCCAAGCTGTCACTCTCGGGGAATAATCTGAATGCAAGCTCTGCATGGGCTATGGATGTCCATTGCATCATGGCCACTCTGGGTAGGAGGCGTTTTCTCGGCATTACAAGTTGCTGGAGAAACTCTACTTTTATCATTTATCAAATGGTAGAAGAACCCACAAGAGGTTCAGCCATACTGGACTTAATACTGACCAACAGGCAAGAGTTGGTGGATGAGGTGAAGGAGGTGGGGACCCTAGGGGGAAGTGACCATGTCCTCATAGAATTCCTTTTGAGATGGGGAGCCAAGGAAGCTTGTAGCCAGACGCGGATGTTGGATTTTCGTAGGGCAAACTTTAATAAACTCAGTGACATGATGAGTGTCATACCATGGACGAGAATGCTGGAAGGGAAGGGAGCATGTGAAGGGTGGGCACTACTCAAACAAGAGCTATTGCATGCTCAATCAATGACTATTCCAGAAATACGAAAACACTGCAGGAGCTCTAAGAAGCCTATTTGGATGAACAGAGAACTTCAAGAGGAACTAAGAAAGAAAAGGAAAATGTTCAGGAAATGGAGGGAAGGACAGAGCTCTAAAGAAGAGTACCTACAGGTTACTAGGCACTGTAGATCAATCATCAGAAAGGCCAAAGCTGAGAGTGAGCTAAGATTGGCCAGGGAAGCCCATTGTAACAAGAAAAGATTTTTCAGTTACGTGAGGAGCAAACGTAAAGTAAAGGAGGCAATAGGCCCGCTGTTGGGTGCGGATGGACAAACTCTAACGAAAGATGCAGAGAAAGCAGAAAGGCTTAGTGCCTATTTTACATCTGTTTTTTTCCACAAGTCAAAGTGTTTAGGCACATCTAGAGATGGCTGTAGCCAAAGGATAGTGTCTGGGTGGCAGGTTAACATGGATAGAGAAGTTGTCGAGAGGCATTTAGCTGCACTGGATGAGTTCAAATCCCCTGGTCCAGATGAAATGCACCCGAGAGTACTCAAAGAACTTTCCAGAGAACTTGTACAGCCCTTGTCCATCATCTTCGGAACCTCTTTAAGGACTGGAGATGTCCCGGAGGACTGGAAAAGAGCAAACGTTATTCCAATCTTCAAAAAAGAGAGGAAGGATGACCCGGGAAACTACAGACCAGTGAGTCTGACCTCTGTTGTGGGGAAGATAATGGAGCAGATATTAAAGGGAGTGATCTGCAAACATCTGGAGGACAATTTGGTGATCCAAGGAAGTCAGCATGGATTTGTCTCCAACAGGTCCTGCCAGACCAACCTAGTTTCCTTTTTTGACCAAGTAACAGGTTTGCTGGATCGGGGAAATTTGGTTGATGTCATTTACTTGGATTTTAGTAAAGCTTTTGACAAGGTTCCCCATGATGTTCTGATGGATAAATTGAAGGACTGCAATCTGGATTTTCAGATCGTTAGGTGGATAGGGAATTGGTTAGAGAACCGCACTCAAAGAGTTGTTGTCAATGGTGTTTCATCAGACTGGAGAGAGGTGAGTAGCGGGGTACCTCAGGGTTCGGTGCTCGGCCCGGTACTTTTTAACATATTTATTAATGATCTAGATGAGGGGGTGGAGGGACTACTCATCAAGTTTGCAGATGACACCAAATTGGGAGGACTGGCAAATACTCCGGAAGACAGAGACAGAGTTCAACGAGATCTGAACACAATGGAAAAATGGGCAAATGAGAACAAGATGCAATTTAATAAAGATAAGTGTAAAGTTCTGCATCTGGGTCATAAAAATGAAAAGCATGCCTACTGGATGGGGGATACGCTTCTAGGTAGCACTGTGTGTGAACGAGACCTTGGGGTACTTGTGGATTGTAAACTAAACATGAGCAGGCAGTGTGATGCAGCGGTAAAAAAGGCAAATGCCATTTTGGGCTGTATCAACAGAGGCATCACATCAAAATCACAAGATGTCATAGTCCCATTGTATACGGCACTGGTCAGACCACACCTGGAGTACTGTGTGCAGTTCTGGAGGCCTCACTTCAAGAAGGACATAGATAAAATTGAAAAGAGGAGAGCGACGAAGATGATCTGGGGCCAAGGGACCAAGCCCTATGAGGATAGGTTGAGGGCCTTGGGAATGTTCAGCCTGGAGAAAAGGAGGTTGAGAGAGGACATGATAGCCCTCTTTAAGTATTTGAAAGGTTGTCACTTGGAGGAGGGCAGGATGCTGTTTCTGCTGGCTGCAGAGGAGAGGACACGCAGTAATGGGTTTAAACTTCAAGTACAACGATATAGGCTAGATATCAGGAAAAAGTTTTTCACAGTCAGAGTAGTTCAGCAGTGGAATAGGCTGCCTAAGGAGGTGGTGAGCGCCCCCTCACTGGAAGTCTTCAAGCAAAGGTTGGATACACACTTTTCTTGGATGCTTTAGGATGCTTAGGGCTAATCCTGCGTTGAGCAGGGGGTTGGACTAGATGGCCTGTATGGCCCCTTCCAACTCTATGATTCTATGATTCTATGATTCTACTTACATAGATAGAACCTCACCTGCTTATAGGCAACCCATGGAACTTGTGATTGCAGCAAAGTACAGAGGTGAATGATATCCCAGGGACCCATCTCCTTTAGACATGCTCATATGAACAGCTGGACAACTGGAGAGAGGAGGGGTCTCTCAGTGGAGCAGGCTTCCTCAGGAGGTGGTAGGTCCTCCACCTTTGGAAATTTTTTAAACAGAGGCTGGAGAGCCCTCTGATGGAGAGGCTGATTCTGTGAAGATTCCAAGGGGTGGCAGGTTACACTGTCAGCAATAGGGTTGTCCTTCATGGTGCAGGAGGTTGGACTAGATGACCCAGGAGATCCCTTCTAACTCTATGATTCTATGGGTCAGAACTCCCAACAGAAATGTTTTATTAAAGTCAACCCATCCTGACCTCTTGCATCACTATCATGATGTTTCAGTGTTTCTAATGGAGTTTCCAGCTCCATCTTGAGAACTTCTTGGAGATTTGGGGCGGATGCCCGGGGAGGGCAGATTTTGGGGAAGAGAGGGAGCTCAGCTGATATTAATTCCATAAAGACCATCCTCTGCATTTTGTAATTTGGGGAGAACTCCAGGCGGCACCTGCAAAAGAGAAACTCTGAATTCCACCGTGTCACCTCTATGGGCAGTATTATTATACGTATAGCTGTGTCTGGCCCAGATCTGGATGGACCAGGTTAGTCCAATCTCATCAGGCCAAGGCTGACCCTGGCTGATCCTTGGACGGGAGACCACAAAGGAACTCCAGGATCCCTATGCAGAAGCAGGCAGTGGTAGATCACCTCGATAAATCTCGTGTCCTGAAAACCTTGTAGGGTCATGGGGTCAGCTATGACTTGACCGTCCTTGCCACTAACAGCGGTGTCTGGAGAGCAAAACGATCCTTATTGACCTGTACTCAGGGTCCACAACAATTGCCAGCTGTTAGCATAGTTCCCCCCACATTATCGCTTCCAGCAATTTAGTATGTCAAGAGTGGACAGGAGGGACGTGAGTTCAAATTCTTATTCAGCCATGAATGCCAAGCATTCTGTCACCTCACCTACCGGATGGTGGTGATGCAAAGTAGGAAGGAAAACCACGTATGGTGGGAAAGAGATGCCATTAGGGATCCAAGCAAGGCTACTTGTTTTGGTGCAGAAGGAGCAACCAGGATCCCTGGAACTCACGCTTAACTGGTTTCAGATGTGGGAAGTGCAGCGTGTGTGACATTGTACACTGGGTAAAGCTTAAAGGCACTTTTGGAGAAAGTCCATAAATCCTGAAAGTGCTGCCTTTCATAAGCATTTAAATTTGTCATGGAGTTTTAATTATAACCAGGATCCAGAGAAAGGGAGCCTGATCTTATTTATTCATTCATGAGAAATAATACAGAATCATTAACTGAGCAGTGTTAATCTGAGATTCCGTTCTCTCCCTTTCTGCCCGTTTAATTAGGAATGGGCAAATATTCCTTGTCTTGTTCCTTGTTCTGTAAAAGAAGAAGAGTTGGTTTTTATACCTGGCTTTCTTCTACCCTAAGGCATCACAAAACAGCTTACGATTGTCTTCCCTTCCTCCTTTCCCAAGAGGCACCTTGTGAGGCAGGTAGGGGCTAAGAGAGTTCTGAGAAAGCTGTGGCTGGTCCAAGGTCCCCCAGGAAGCTTCATGGGGAGGGAGAGGGGAGAATCAAGCCCAGTTCTCCAAGTTAGAGGTCACTGCTCTTAACTACCAACCCATGCTGCCTCTTGTTCATTCAGAATATTGTCGATGGATTTTACTGTGATTTTCATGGTTCAGTTCATAGTTTTGTTTGTGTTGCATGTACTTGTTTGAGATGATTTTGAATTTACAGGGCATGCCATATCTAAATACAGTATAACCATAACGCTGATTTATTGATGCACAACTAAGGCTGAAAAATCCATACCTTTTACAGAGACAATTTAGTATGAGGAAATAATATACAAATAAGGAATCTTCACCAGTTCAATCTGTAAGAGGGAGATGTGAAATCAAAGCAGAAATTTTTCAGACTGAAATGAGAAAGGTCAGAATTCTGTAGCATGATTCAGTATAATAACCACTACAACAAGCCTTACTTAAGTTCTTCACAGTGTATACCTGAGATTTTTTCAAATATGCACTTAAAATTGTACACTGTGAATGCTGCTAAAATTCATAAACATGTCGTACGGGGTCATTTATCACCAAACCAAACTGCAGTTTGTTGAGAATATATTGAGTGGTGACCCCCATCCCATATGAACTTTCATCCCATATGGAATGACCTCTGGCCAAGATGTGCTCAGCAAAAACACAAGGCCTGTTTTTAAATTACTGACATCTGGATCCTACGCATAAGCTGCATATAGTGAAGTGCCAACAGCCAAGCTTATGGAATGGAACCACCCTATGAATCTTGGGAATATCATTGGCCATGATATTTAGTAAGAGAACATAAGAGAAGCCATGTTAGATCAGGCTGATGGCCCATCCAGTTCAACATTCTGTGTCACACAGTGGCCAAGGCCCAGGTGCCAAAAGAACCACCAGCAGGGTCAGGACTCCCAAAGCTCTCCCCCTGATGCCCTCACAAGCACCAAGAATACAGAGCATCATTGCCCCAGACATAATGTTCAATCTCGACCTTCTGGCTCATGGCCACTGACAGATCTCTGCTCCATATGTTTATCCAGTCTGCTCCTGAAGCTGTCTGTGCTTGTAGCATGCTTGAGGCACTGAATTCCACATGTTACTTACCTTTGGGGTGAAAAAGGACTTAGGTTGTTTGTTTTTCCCTATGCCTACTGCTCATTAATTTCATTGAGTGCCCATGAGGTTTTGTATGGCAAGGAAGGAAGAAAAGTCCTCTCTCCACCTTCTGTATCCCATGCATCATTTCGCAAACTTTGGTTATGTCACCCCCTCAGTTGTTCTTTCTCCAAGCTAAAGAGCCCTAACATTGTCAATATTTCTTCAAAGAAAACATGTTCCATCCCCTGAATCATTTTAGTTATCTTTTCCCACACCTTTTCCAAGGCTATAATATCTTTTTTTGAGATTCAGTGACCAGAATTGTATTGATTGGCTGCATTTATACCCTGCCTTCTCTCCAATGGGGACCCAAATCACATTGCATCATTCTCATTTCCATTTTATCTTCACAACAACCCTGTGAAGTAGGCTAGGCTGAGAGTGAGTGACTGGCTAAAGATTTCCAAGCAAAGATACATGGCAGAATGGCAATTCAAACATGTGGTGATTCGAAACCGGGTCACACAATCCTAGCCTAGCTGTCTAACTATTATGCCATACTAGCTCTTCAGGAATGATAAGGGGACCTACAGTGGGAAACACTGGCAGTCTTCAAGCAAAGGTTGGATACACACTTTTCTTGGATGCTTTAGGATGCTTAGGGCTGATCCTGCATTGAGCAGTGGGTTGGACTAGATGGCCTGTATGGCCCCTTCCAACTCTATGATTCTATGATTCTAAGCAGAAATTGGCAAACATTGCCCCTCCTATTTGCAGCAGAAGTGCTCTTCTGTGCCCTTGGATTTAACAAGGATTCCAAACTCTGCAGGAGGAGGATTCCTAGAAATCTTGGGGGGGGGGGAGCCTGGGGAGAGCAGGGGGGGCTCAACATGCCTGTAAATGGTGGGAGGGCTCTCAACAAGCAAGGAGGGCAGTATGGGAGGTGGACAGGTGAGAGGCAGTGGGCCCCACCAGAAGACCTGGGCCCTGATAGCTGCCCCACTCTGGGAGGGACCAGCAGGATCTGTGCTTCTTAGAAAGAGTGGACCAGATGCTTCTAAGATGGCTGCACTTTGGTCAATCGAAAGGCTTAGGCAAAGTCTAGAAATTGGCACAGAAGCTGCAGGAAAACGGTGGGAAATGCAGGGTTGTTTTTCATATTTATCCATTCTCACACAGAAGTGGCTTAAGGATTTGTGGAGCCTGTAGCACCAGGGCCAGTCTAAGGTTTCATGTAGCCCTAGCAGAGTACAATTGTGGTGGGTGCAGACAGACTGGGGGCAGAGGAACCCCCTTCCGAGTGTCCTTAAAGAGGAAAAGGGGGGAGGAGAGAGGCTACGACCCTGATCCATGTGTGGAGGGGGGAAAGGGACCACATGGGGGCCCCTGGAAGCACAGGGCCTGTAGCACATGTTACAAGTATTACATGGATAAACCCGCCCTGCTCCCAACCCTCTGGAAGGAATTCCTGAGTCTAGATTAAATGTTGACCTGTGCTTGCTATTTCGACATAACCTTTAACCTGTCTTGGAACAAAGCAAATCACAGGCCATCATCACCTGCTCCTCTGCAAGAAGGGGGGGGGAGGTTTAGCATACACATTTCCACAGGAAAATGTTACAGCATCTGCCAGCCCCATGCAAGTTCTTTTAAGTTGCTGCAGCTGCCTCAGCTCATCCAGGGCGGTGGGGGGAGTGCCTTGAACTAAGGGGATTTCTTCTTCAAATCCTTCAAAGAGGCTATTAAGTCTAGGCCTATTTTTTTTTATTTACTGCCAGAGATCATCTCCAGTCCCATTCGGCAGTGTTTTAAAACTTTGTCTGCCCACAAGACTCTTTATGTATATATCTGCAGCATATTATATATGTATGTATGTATGTCTGTATATATGACTACAATGAGCCGATTTGCTTGACTTTATGAACCAGATGCCAAACCACATCTGAAGGACTGCTGAGCTTGCAAAATGTCACTCGCCTCCCTTCCAGTCGCTCATTCTCTCTCCCCACCCCTCGCTCTTTCTTGCTTTGATTTGGGAGGCCTCTGGCCATTCTGAACTCTTTTTGTGTGTGTGCATTTTAACCATCTCGCCACCTATACGTTGCCTTTATGAGTAGGATGTGGGATTCAACTCAATGTCCCGTTAACAGGAGAGGAGGTGTGATGGATGCCAGTTCCCCCTTCCTGTCATATATCAAAGTGCCAGTCAATTTGCAGCCCATTTATGACCATCCTGTAGGGTTTTCAAGGCAAAAGTCTAACAGAGGGAGGTTTCTAGTGCCTGCCTCTGCACAGCAACCATGGACTTCCTTGCTGGTCTCCCATCCAGATACCAACTAAGGATAGCACAGGCACGACCCATCTCAACAGATCTCAGAAGCTAAGCGGGGTCAGCCATGGTTAGCATTTGGATGGGAGACCTCCAAAGAAAACAAAGATCATGACACAGAGGCAGGCAATGGCAAACCACCTCCAAATACCTCTTGTCTGACTGCTAGGCACTCCTACCATCATAAGATTTCCTGGCTACACTACACACATGTTACATGATAAATAAATTAATACTAATCAAGGCTGACCTCACTTTGCTTCTGAGATCTGATGAGCTTCCTGATGAGCTTCCTGCTGCACCCCCCCCCAATTTCTTCCCGCTGCACCCTCATCATACCATCCTGCAGGATCCCCCAGGAGCAGCAGTTGTCCAAGAAAGCGCCCTTAGACAGATGAGGAGGCTGCCCCCATGGCTCAGCTGTTTCAGGCACAAAACTCACAATCCAAGTTCGATTCCAATGCAAGCCAACTGAATTTGTATTTCAGTTCGTGGTTCACACATGAATCACAAACCAAACTGAACCGTGTTTTTTTGGTTTGTCCCCATCCCTAGTTATCAGCAATTCATCCACTTTTTAAATGTACTTTGCAACAAACAGTGCAATGATAGACTTGCTCAGTTCCACAACAACCTTGTGAAGTAGTTTTTGTTTCCACTTCACAGTAAGTACTAGGGTGTGGAGCATTGAGCTAGAAAGGCAAGCTACCTAGAGAGTTTATGGCTCAACCAGTTTATGAAGCCCTAATGTAGTAAAGTCATGCATAAGATCCTTTAACTGTCAGGGGAAGGTGATGTGTAGAGACAGATTTTTCCCAGCAATGCTCTCCCATGAGCATCAAAAATGAAATGCCAGAGGTTGGGTGATCTGTGTAGACTAAAAACCATGAAACTGACAAAGGAGGAGCATACTCAGACCTTTTTCTGTCTCTTCCACTAGACTAGCAGAACTCATGCATATCTGGAACCATTGCTAGAAGTAGAATAATTTCATTATCCTTCTCCTTTCCTGTGTAGTTTCCTGTTTTCTCCATGTCCCCCCCCCCCCATACACACACACAGCTTCTTTATCCCTTTTGGCACTTATCTGGGTGGGAGGGGGAAGGTCAGAGGAAATTTCTTTTCACTGGTGCCCTGTGCCAATGGTGCACAGAATTCAACCTGTTGTTCTTGTGCTGGCAATTACTTCATTGAATGATTCTCTCATTGGTCTAAGCCACTGTCAAGGTTGAACGTGGGGGTGCTTCCAACATTCTCCTAATCTTGAACTACTTTGTCTTGTTTCCAAAACTGAACAGGTACATTTGGATTTCTTCATCTTTCTATTGGGCCTCCTGAAAATGTATTTCCAAATTTTGAACAGGTGGAACACTGGGCATGCAACCTTCAATGTCTTCCATTTCCTTCATGTCTTTCCCACCCTTTGCATTACCAAAGTGCAGTAATAAAACAATGCCCCCGCCCAAAAAAAAAGCTTTGATGCAGTCACACATCTGATAATTTCAAGGTATTTTGAGGCAGTATTTTAATGATGGATATAAATCACCATGTTGATAAAACATCATCCAGAAATAACCATGCTAAAAACTGTGGGAATTTTTGTTACCGATGTTTTCAAGGGATGTGCACTCAATACAGGAGGCTGAAGCCTCATACACATTTACATAGAAGGCAAGCCAATTTAATTCTCTGGAACTTGCCACCTGCACAGAATCAGACTGCAAGCCTAAGCATGCTTATTCATTATTAAATGAATATGCCCTACTGACTCTGTTGAGTGTGGCTTGCTTCTGAGTAAAGGGCAGCACATGCATGACCAAGAATGAAGGGATGGTTTGTCCTTCATAAACAAACGACAACTGAAACCAACAGGAGAAGGGGACAACTACTTATGAGAATCAAGTTTTTCTCCTTGTCTTTCTTTTTCTCTCTACTGCAGATCTTCCATTCAGCTCAAGACTACAATTGTCTGCACTCCGACTCTTGGCCAAGGTAGATTAACCAGACCTGCCTGGTGGATGTGGGGGTACTGGGCACCAGGCCCTACCCCTAGCCACCAATCAGCTGGCTGGCAGGAGGGGAGATTTAGGCCTCATTGCTGGCCTTGAACAGGAAGTGATGTCTCATCATGCCAGCAACATCCAGGTGACACTCTGGTATTTGAGTGAATAAGGAAGACAGGAGGATAATAGATGCTTTCGAATGATGGTGTTGGAGACGAATGCTGTGAATCCCATGGACAGCCAAAGTTACCAACAAGATTTTAGAGAGGAGCAAACCAACCATCTCATTAGAAGGCAAGAGATTACAGCTAAAGCTCACTTACTTTGGACACATCATGCAATCAAACTTGTTAGAAAAATCATTAATGCTCAGCATGGTCAGTGGCAAAAGGAAACGTGGTCGCCAAAGGATCCGCTGGCTCAACATGATCAAAGCTGACACAGGGATGACCATGAACCAACTAAAAGAAGCAGTCAGAGACCGGGACGCATGGTGAAGACTTTCCTATAGAATTGCCGAGGGTCGGACACAACTGAACGGATAACTTCTTTTTCTTCTTCTTCTTCATCATCATCATCATCATCATCATCATCATCATCATCATCTATGGTAAAGGGCACTTTTACCATAGAGATTTTGCCCGACTACCAGAGTTGCTGGTGTGATCATATCACTTCCTGTGTGATGCTAGCAATAAGGCCTAAGCTTTTCTCTTTCTCCATGTAAATCCACTCTGTAAGTAAGATGTACAAAAAGGATCAAGGGGTCTTAGTAGACCATTCACTGAACATGAGTCAGCAGTGTGACTCAGTGGCTAAAAAGGCAAATGGGATTTGGGGTTGTATCAAAACAAGTATAGTGTCCAGATCACACAAAGTGATGGTACCACTTTCCTCTGCACTGGTTAGACCTCACAAAATACTGTGTTCAGTTTTGGGTACCGCAATTGAAGAAGGATGAAGAAAAAGTGGAGCGAGTCCAGAGGAGGGCAGTGAAAATGGTAACGGGTTTGGAGACCAAGACTTATGAGGAAAGGTTGAGGGAGCTTGCTCTGTTTAGCCTGGAGTGAAGACAACTAAAAGGTCATACGATAATCATCTTCATGTACTTGAGGGGCTATCACATAAAAGATGGAGCAGAGTTGTTTTCAGTTGCCCCAGAGGGTAGGACCACAACCAATGGGTTGAAATTAATTCAAAATAATTTTTGTCTTAACATCTGGAAGAAGTTCCTGACAGTTAGAGCAGTTCCTCAGTGGAACAGGCTTCCTTGGGAGGTGGCGGGTTCTCCTTCTTTGGAAGTTTTTAAGCAGAGGTCAGATAGTCATCTGACAGAAATGCTGATTCTGTGAATTTAGACAGATTGTAAGAGGGTGGGCAGAAGGGATTGTGTCTGAGCTTGACTCTTGTGGCCATTTCTTGCATGTCCAGGGAAATGCTGATTGCTACTTTGGGGTCAGAAGGCAAATTTCCTCCCGACCAGACTGGCCAGGGATTCTGTTTCTTTTTATTTATTTTTTTTTGGGGGGGTAACATACGGAAATGGAATTGGGGTCACTATGGGTGACCAGGCAGTTGTGAATTTCCTGCATTCTGCAAGGGGTTAGACTAGATGACCCTGTAGATCCCTTCCAGCACTATGATTCTACACATCCCGTGCTAAGTTTTCAGGAAGGAAACTGTGAAAGCGATCTGTCAATGACTGCAGCAAGAAGAGAGTCGAAGAGAATGGCCAGATGGGCTATGTAGTAGTGCAAAGAAGAAATGTCTATACTCCATCCATATCTTTAAACCGCCTGTGGCGCCACGGGCTCCATGGACTAAATAAATCGTTAAGGGCTGCCGAGGTGGGATTTGTCCGTGATGAGGAAGGGTCCGGATTGGACCCTTCCTCACGACAGACAATCGGCGTGCCTGCCGATTGGTCCCTCCGATTCCCAGCCTGAGCAACTGCGAGCCGCGCGCAGCGCGGCTCGCAGTTGCTCCCTGCCTGACGCCCGAGGGAGCCCCCGGCAGTCGTGCGGAGCGTGCCTCTCGCCGCGTCAGGCCGCCGCTGCCGCAAGAATGCCGCCATCGGACCGCCGCCGAGAGAACGCGCTACTGGCCCCTCCGGCAGCCGTGCCAGCCTTCGCCCGCCGCTCACAGCTCGCCGCCGCCCCGGGACGCTCCAGGTACAGCCCGCACCGACCCCCCGGGCGACGCCAGACTGTCTCGCCCTCCCCTCCACGGCCTATAGTCCGCCCACAGCCCACTGCCACCCCCCCCCCAAATCCAATGCCACCCTAGCGCCCGCTGCATTTAAGCTGCAGCGGGCTTAATTACTAGTTAATACATAATGCCAAAACATGGACCGGTTAATGACACGTTTTCACAACTTTCCTCTGTGGTTTAATGATGCTTTTGCTATTTTTACATGAAGACTCAATGATGATTTGCAAAATACCATAAAGTGTTTATAATCTCTGAAAAGCATAATGCATTAAATTCAGAAGATCTCTTGAAAATAATGTTGTTTTTTTTCACAGGACCAAGTAATAGTGGCACAGCCGATAGATCTTGTATTAAAGGTAAAGGTAAAGATATCCCCTGTGCAAGCACTGGGTCATGTCTGACCTCTAGCGTTTTCATGGCAGACTCAATACGGGGTGGTTTGCCAGTGCCTTCCCCAGTCATTACCGTTTACCCCCCAGCAAGCTGAGTACTCATTTTACCGACCTCGGAAGGATGGAAGGCTGAGTCAACCTTGAGCTGGCTGCCGGGATTGAACTCCCAGCCTCATGGGCAGACAGCTTCAGACAGCATTTCTGCTGCATTACCACTATGCGCCACAAGAGGCTCTTTTGATCTTGAATTACTATGGATTAAAGACATTTCTTATTTACATGCCCACATAGCTCATCTGTCAGTTCAAGTTTCCTGGCAACCCTAGCCCAAGGGCTCATATCTCTGGTCATGGCTCCGATTCCCAGCCTCCAAGAGGAACTTGGGAATCCCCCAAAATTACAACTTATCTCTGGACTACAGAAGTCGTTTCCCTTGGAGAAAATGGATGCTTTGTAAGATGAACTCTGTGCCATTGTATCCCATTGAGGACCCTGTCCTCCCCAAGCTCCTCCCCTAAATCTCCAGGATGTCCCCCAGTCTTTATCTAGCAACCCTTCCCTCCATACCCTGCTGGTGACCGGGGGCAACCTGGCAGCCCTAGGCATGATTCGGCTTTAAGTCCCTGAGAGATCAAACTCACCCAAATATTATCCAGCTTCTGCTCTCCAGATAGTAGGTTCTTCCTATGGTTTGTTAACTCTAGGTTGAGAAATTCCTGGAGATATCAAAGGGAAGTGTGGGGATGGCAAGGTTTAGCGAGAGAGAGCTCACTTTCTGAAGAGTTCACTTTATGAAGCAGCTATTTCCTCCTGAATAACCGTCCCTGTAGTCCTGGCCATAGAGAACCGTCATTCCTGACCCTAGAGAAGTGCGCCTGGCCTCGACCAGGGCCAGGGCCTTCTCAGTCCTGGCCCCTACCTGGTAGAATGAGCTCCCGGGTGAGCTGCGGGCCCTGTGGGATTTACCAGCTTTCTGCAGGGCCTGCAAGACGGAGCTCTTCTGCCAGGTCTTTGGTTGAGGCCGGGGTCAGCGAATGAGTGCCAGCATTCCCCCCCCCCTGGACCTAGTATGTTAGATCTCCTCCCCACCCTCCTTGCCGCTCTGATAGCAGGGGTGGGAATAATGAGAGCTTCCGCCAGGTTGGGAATGTTTTAAAGTCTTTTAATGGGCATTTTAATGGGGATAAGACTATTGTGACCCGCCACGAGCCTACGGGGAATGGCGGAAAATAAATCTAACTAATAATAATAAAAGAAGTTGCAATTTTGGGAGATGACCAAAGCCCACCTGGAGGTTGTCAGACCTAGTTCTCACTTCTGAAAGATATGCAGAGGGTCTCATTTAATCAACACTGAGTAACAGTGTTACAAAATCCCTCAACTCCCTAACTGGCTTACCTAGCCGTGACTAATGCTCTGGATTCTGGTGTTCTGGAATTAATACACAATATGAAACAGACTACTGAAAATTGCAACTTCCTTCTTTGCCACCTCCCAATAATGGCTGCACTTGACTCAAACTTGATGAACAAAGCCCAAAGAGTAATGGGTGATAGGAAGTTCATCCATATTCCATTCCACATGGAGGCTGGATGCACTCCAGCCCCAAAATGTGTCCCCCCAGGAAACAAAGCAGAGGTGGAATAGCTCTGCCATGGGTTTTCTTTATATTTTGCAGGAGAGTGGGATTGCATTCCATGCCCCAGTCTGCCCCACAGCACAGCAAGCATCATGAAGCTGACCAGGGCATTCTTTGCCCCCTCTAGGCCACTGTAGGGAAGGAAGGAGCCATGTCTGGAATGCCCAGCTCTTCACTGTCCACACAGGCCTGCTGCAGAACAGGCCTTGTTGGCCCCTGCAGCAGCTAAGGGAATATTCCCTTAGCCTGGGGCAACTGAGGGCCTGATTTGTCCTGCTTCCATGTGACTGACCTCTTGGCCTTTTCTGCCTGTGTGGAATTGGCTTTAGAGCTGCTACTCAATTTTGCTCAAAATTGAAGTAACTGTTGTTGCTTGTACCTTGGGTGAACTGATCAAAGACACTTTTGTAGGGAAGTAACAAGATTTTCAGATAGCATCACCATCCTCCAGGTGAGGACTGGATATCTTCTGGAAGTGCAACTGTTCACCAGACCACTTAAACTGCTCATTGTTTATTCAGTTATTGGTTCAAAACATATATTCCCCTTTTCCTGAAGAAAATGGCTCATTTGGAAGGAGGGCTGCATGACTCAACACCACTGTCTCAGGTGCCACCCTCCAATCTCCAGGTGTTTCCAAACCTTAGGTTGGGAACTCTATTTCCAGAAGATGAGCAGAGTTTCTCTAAAGGGTTCAAAGGGTTCTTCAGATCCTGGGCCTGATTTGTGAACAGCAAATCTGTAAACTGCAAATAAATGATCCATGTGTGAGTCATTCTGCAAGTCCTAATGATTTTCTTTTTTGTTGTTGTTCCTTTGTTGGTTTGTAGCTGTGGTCATTCTTAAATAAATAATTATTCTCTGCTGCACAGCTTGTGAACAATGACATCTTGCCACATATTTTCAACATATTGCCAACTCTGATAGTTGTGAATTATGGTCTTCTTGCATGTCTTAGTTCATAAGAAAGGTTCCTAACAAGGGCCAGATGTTCTGAAAACACCACATGTTCAAAATTACACATATGAGAAGTTCCACTGAAATCAATAAGGCTGCTCATAATTTTTTTTAAGAGAATTAATTGCTTGAGTTATTGAAAGGCATAATCAGCTAATCAAACCCATCTCAAGAACTCCAGGGCAAGTGAAATTTAAAAATAGTTACCTAGAAATGGGGTTGGAGGTTCATTTTCAGATTAAGCCCCACTGAGCTAACCAGGTTTTGGACTTGGTCCATACATCTAGCAGAATGCCTTGGTAATGAAGTGGCAGAGTGCTAATGAAGTAGAATGAACTGTGCCACTTCAGCATAGATGACGGATTATGGCTACATTCATACACCAACATACGTTGTGCTATTGTTATAACAATCAGAATCACATCACATAGAGCTGTAAGAGACCACAGAAGGCCCTCCAGTCCAGTCTCCCACCTTCTTGGGGACTTAAACAAATCACACTCTCCTGACAGGTGCTCATCCAATCTCCTCCTGAGAAATCCCTTGCCCTTCTATTCTCCAAGCTATGCATATACAGTTGTCTCAGCCTCTCCTCATAAGGCAGGGATTCCAACCCCTTCACTATCCTAGTCACCATTCTCTGTACATGTTACAACTTGTCAGTATTCTTCTTGAACGGCAGAACCCAGAATGGGACGCAATATTCCAAATGAAGCCTTTGTGATGTCACCAACATCAGTAGCTCTAGGAATCACTGGAAACTCTATGATACTAGGCAACAGAGACAATAAGTGGGGACAGGCCTGGCAACCTTGCAATTTCCACACAGGATAATACAGTTGTTAATCCCAAGTAAAGATAGAATAATAAGAAAGTTCAGGTGTCTGAATCTCTGGTAACTAGGGGAGGGAGATGGCTGAGGTAGGGATAAACCAATTAAAGGAAAGAATGCCATAGAATCTGCTCTCCAAAGCATCCATTTTCTCCAGGAGAAATGATCTCTGTCATTTGGGGATCGATTGTAATTCCGAGAAGCTGCCAACCCAACAGGGGCTATATTCAACTGGCCACTTTGGACGCGACACGAGATTAATTTTCTTTAAAGATAATTTAAAGATAATCTGAACATGGTGCTGGACTTGGGCACTCCCAGAGCCATGACCATAGAACTTTCCCTCACTTTCCACTCTCACTTCTTATTGAGAAGGAATGCCGAGAAGGAAAATCTCAGGCCAACCAGCATCCCAGCCTTCCAGAGACGTTTCCCATGTCAGTGTCATTTGCAAGCTCCCCTTTTAGTCCTTCAGAGGGCAGCAAGTGGTTGCAACACTGAATCATTACAACATCTGGCCTGTCACACTGTTTCCAGCATCAGGCAAAAACGGGAATGATTTTGCCAATGGAAACCCAGAGGTTTTGGCTGTTTGAAAGCTGTATTTAGTTTCATTTCTTTTCTTTTTAAAGGCTTATATTAGGAGCAGCGTACTCTGATTTCCTGGCATTGTTTCATTTTTATGATCACCACGCTTGGAAGTTGTTCTATCCACTGACTCCCCCGTCTTCTTATGTAACCCACCCGCATGCCACATTCCTTCATCCAGCCCACCCTCCACACTACCCTTGAGCTCATTTTACTTCCTTGAGTTTTGGCTATTGACCTCTCAACTTTTTCTGAAGCCTTTCCAATTTCAACATCGTTCGGACTCCAAAGAAGATCCTCATCGCCTAGGACTGGAACCAACTTGAAGGAGCTGACCTCAGGGACTCTAGGCTGGAGGACAGCACCAGATTTTGTTACGCTCCCAACTCAATATGCTTCATCATTGTTAAACTGGAGGCATACATGAACAGTGGGGACTGGAAGTCTCCGTGGAGATCAGGTTCCTCAGCTTCAAGAACATTATTGTTGACTGTACATGGCAGTAGATGAATGCATCTTTTTGAATAAACACATGGCCACATGGACACACTTTATAAAGAACCAGATCCTCAGTCCATCCAAGTCTACACAGACTGGCAGTGGCCCTTCTGGGTGTCTCACACAGAGGCCTTTCACATCACCTACTGCCTGGTCCTTTTAGCTGGAGATGCCAAGGATTGAACCTGGCACCTTCTGTATAACAAGCAGAGGCTTGACTATCGAGCCATGGCTTCTCACTATTTTTGTTTGCTGGGATTTGTTATTGTTACTTTATTAATGATTTACTTCTTTTTCTTCCTTTCCCAGAGGCTTAGGGCAATGTGCAGCATTTAAAAAACATACAGATTTAAAAACTAATTTCCCCAGGAAAAACTAATTTCTCCAGCTAATTGCACCCAGGCTCCTGACAGCTGGCAAAGCTATTAATTGGACCTCGTCATGGGCCAGGAACTGCAGTATTCCACCTGGGACACACTGATCTAGACAGACGACTTCTACCTTGGCTGGATTTAGCTTCAACCATCTCCACTTGAACCAGTCCACCATGGCCTCCAGACATCTGGCCAAGGAATCTGGGTGTTCAGGCAGATGGCCATGCATCCACAGATACAGCTGAGTGTCATTAGCATATTGATAATATCCCAGCCTGAAACTCTAGACTAGCTGGGAGGGGGACACAAATAGATATTAAACAGCATTGGAGAAGGACTAGCTCCCTGTGGGACCCATCATACCAGGGCATGCTGTTGGGAGGTTATTAGAATCACAGAGTTGGAAGGGCCATACAGGCCATCTAGTCCAATGCCCTGCTCAATGCAGGATCAGCCTAAAGCATCCAGGATAAGTATCTGTCCAGCCACTGCTTGAAGACTGTCAGTGAGGAGGAGCTCACCACCTCCTTAGGCAGTTTATTCCACTGCTGAACTTCTCTGACTGTGAAATTTCCCACACTGAAATCTAGCCAATATCATTCTCCTTGTAGTTTTAACTCATTACTAAGGGTCCTATCCTCTGCTGCCAACAGGAACCACTTCCCCACCCTCCTCCAAGTGATGTAAAGAGAGCAATCATGCCCTCTCTCAACCTCCTCTTCACCAGGCTGAACATTCCCAAGTCCTTCACCGTTTCCACATGGGCTCAGTCCCCAGATCATTCTCAGCACTCTCCTCTGCATTCTCTCAATGTTGTCCACGTGCTTTTTGAAGTGAGGCCTCCAGAACTGCACACGGTACTCCAGATAGGGCCTGACCAATGGGATACAGAGTGGGACTATGACATCTTGTGATTTTGATGTGATGCCTCGGTTGATGAAGCCCAAGACAGCACTTGCCTTCTTTACCACCACTTCACACTGCTCATATTTATCTTGCAATCCACAAGTGCCCCAAGATCACATTAACACACTGCTACCCAGAAGTGTATCTCTCCTCCAGTAGGCATGCTTCTCATTTTAATGACCCAGATCTAGAACTCTACACTTCGCCTTATTGAATTGCATCTTGTTCTCCACTTTTACATCATGTTCAGCCCTTGTTGAACTCTATGTCTTCAGGGGTGTTTGCTACTCCTCCCAATTTGGTGTCATCTGCAGATTTAATGAGGAGTCCCTCTACCCCCTTGTCCAGATCATGGCTAAAAATATTGAAAAGTACCGGACCCAGTACCAAGCTCTGTGGCACTCCGCTGCTCACCTCCCTCCAATATAAATAACCACTGACAACCGCTCTTTGGGTGCGGTTTTCTAGCCCGTTCCCTATCCACCTAACCATCCAAAAAGCCAGTCTTATTATTCTTTTCTTTTTGGTAATCTCTTCTGAAATGCTGTTTTTTTTAAGTACTTAATGCTTGATTTTCATAGATAGCCCATACTAATAGGATGCTTTGCTTTCCCCCCTCCACATTTCATTGAACATTCTGTGACCTTTCATTTCTTGATTCCCCCCCCCTCTACCCCACTCTCTAAACCTTTTTATTATTTTTATCCTGTTACCATTGTTGGAATCTGTTGTACACCACCCCAAGATGGTGAGTCTGAGAGGTCTGGGGTTTTCATAGAATCACAGAGTTGGAAGGGGTCACACAAGCCATCTAGTCCAACCCCCTGCTCAACACAACCCCCTGCCCAAAGCATCCTAAAGCATCCAAGAAAAGTGCATATCCAATCTTTGCTTGAAGACTGCCAGTGAGGGGGAGCTCACCACCTCCTTAGGCAGCCTATTCCACTGCTAAACTACTCCTGAGAAATCACTTGCTACCAATAGAGACAGAGCCCTCTGCCAATGGGGACCAATTAGCTCAAACTGTACTCTGCCAATGAGGGACAATCAGTGCAAATTGCACTCCACCAACAAGGGCCAATCAGCTCAAATTGCACTCTGCCAACAAGGGCCAATCAGCTCCAATTGCATGCAGATGACTCACTCTCTACTTGATTGCTCCCCCCTCCCCCCGGAAATGTTCTCCCATTAGGACACGGCCTTCAGCAAGGAATGACCCACCCTGTTAGTTTAGCACCAATCAGGAGAAAGCCCTCAGCCAGGAAGGGCTAATAAAAAGTCAGCTTTCCACATCCAAGTTTCTGCCAGTTTCAGAAATTTGCTGGGTGGAAGAAAGGGTAGCCTCAGAGCAAGCCTTGTGGCCAGTAAGTTGCTCTGGTCTCCTCTTTCAACTCAGAGGACATGGGGGGTGGGTGGGCAGAGCAAGCTGGCTCCTGGCACAGTTTCTGCACAACTTCTGGAGAGGGGCAGGCTGTGGGAGGCCCAGAAATGGCCCCCTGCCCGCCCTCTGGGACTCAGGGCAGCTGGGAAAAGCCTCTTATCCTGGGAATTTTTACTCATAAGTAAGTTATGTGAGGTTTGCAATTTGCAACCTCAGAAGGGAGGAATGCATTTGGGGTCACCATCAAAACAAACCAAAGTTGTTTCCTCGACTCAATGAATTCATATATATTGCGTATTACCTGTGGGAACTGCTTTGAGCAATACGGAAAAGCAGCATGTAAATATTTTAAATAAAACCAGAATATTCCAGGGTTTCTTTTCCTCCATTGTTATAGCCATTTGCAGCGGTTGTCACTTAGACCGTTTATGCACTGGGAACTTCACTGCCCCAGTTCCTGTGCAGGAGCACAAATCAGGGGCGGATGAGGTGCACCAGGCCAAATGCTCCCCCATGTGGGTGCAGGAAGAGGTGGGTAACCTGCCACAACTAAAACTCCAGCCTGAAGCCCAGCATGAAACCTCCAGTGCATAAACGGTTTTAGTGACACAGAAGTAAAATCATGGAGGGGCAGCAGACTAAGAGAATGGCACGGGAACTGGTGCGCAAATAAAGACATGGGTTCCGTTCACACCGGGGTAGAAGGAAACTCGAAATTGGGGCTGCTCAGTTGAAACTGCAGAGATGAGAAATCCAATAGCGTTCCCATTAATGGATATAATTCCCACTGGAACTGAGTAACTCAGAGGCCTTTTACATCAACTCTTATTAACTACAGGATCCATTTTTCAGATTCATGTTTGAAGAATCGCCCGGCATCAGTACTTAAGCATCCCGCCATATTTCTCCTGTCATAATTAGAGGGCTTTAAGGACTTTGGTGAGCAGAGGTTCCCCTTTGGCTTATAACTGAAGCGTAAGGAGCCATGCTCTTCCCCTTTGAAAATCCTTATAGCTCTAAATTCTGCTACAGGCATCCAAATGCAAGGAAGAGGTACATTATTTTCTACTAAAACTAATTACCTACAATGCTCCAGGAGTAAAATAATATTGTTTTAACATTTGTACTCCGAGGCTGCCCATGCTTTTCAGTGTAAAGATGATTTCTTGGAAAAGTGATTAGAATATTAAATCTCAATAAAAGTAGGCATTAGCTGATGATCTCGTCATTATGTTGAGTACCCATCGATTCACCCCAGCACTCCTGGTGATTTCACAAAGGCTATTATCTCATGGCGATATCCCTATCTTTAGAGCTTATTACGTTAAATAAAAGATGTTAATAGTTTCTGAGAATCCCACGAGGTGCGGAGAATTTGTAAGTCAAAGAAGAGTCGCCTCCGAATTTCAAAAGCTGGCAGCATTAAACTTTCCGACAAATGCTTGAAACTCTCAGCGGATTACTACTAAATCAAAGTAAAAATTTTAGGCTTCGCTTGGTGTTTTGATAACCAGGTGGGCACGGTTTGTTATCGCTATTTATTAAATTAGAGCGTTCGTATGGCCGTGCATCATGCTCCGGTGTAGAATCGATGGTTTCCATTCTGGATCCCAATGGTGGCAAAATGCCACCAAGTTGATGGGCACTTCTGAAACAGAAGGATGGGGAGGTAGGCAGATGCTATAATTAGGCCTGTCCAAAACATTCACTTTGACAGTACAAGAAGGGGGAGGGGGAAGGTATCTGGATCTCTTTTGAATGCCAAAACATACTTATTTAGGAATCAGTCCCTTTGAGACTCATGGGGGAGTTACTTCCAAGCAAGTTTGCAGGACTGCACTGCAACATTCAAAATCACACCAACTCCATAACTGTCCTTTTCCTATTCTCGTTTCAAGTTTCTACGGTCAGGATCTAGCTCTTCAGTCAAGGTGTGTCCATTGGCTCTTCTCAAGCCAAAGTTTACGGCATGGTGCTTCTCTCATGGCCAGCGTGCTGTAGTGGTTCAGAACAGTGGACTCTAATCTGGAGAACCGGGTTTGATTCTCCACTCCCCCACCTGCTTGGTGACCTTGGCCAGCCACAGTTCTCTCGGAATGCTCTCATTCCAATCTATGCCTATTGTGGGGAGAAGAAGGGAAAGCAATTGTGAGCCTCTTTGAGACTCTGTAGGGTAAAAACAAGCAGGGTATAATTCCCACTCTTTGTTTTCTTCTATATCCCTATCTTTAGAGCTTCCTGTGTTAAGAGACATTAATTTTCCAAGCCCACCAGTTTGACTACAGAATAATGTCTCTTATTTCTTCCATATGGATGTCAGCTTATGAATATTGGTATACTGTGTTTCCATATGCTGAATTTTCCCCATTAAATAGTCCCATTGAGTGTGCATCCTTTGCTCATATTTTGCATCCTTTGTAGTAGTACTACTACTAGTAGTAGTACTAGTAGTAGTAGTAGTTATTATTATTCGATTTATTTTCTGCCACTCCCTACAAGGCTTGTGGCGGGTAACAGTAGTCTTAAAAAAACCCATTAAAACTCCCACTAAAAGACTTTAAAAAAATACCCAACATGGTGGGGAAATGCCACTCTCCCCCTACCCAGTCAAGGGTGTTAGAGGATGGAGGGTAGCGGTGTATGCTTCAGACCCCAGGGGGGGGCAATGTTCTTCCTCACCAGTCGCAGCCTCAACCATAGACCTGGCGGAAGAGCTCCGTTTTACATATAGCAAAGAAATGGTATAAAGACAGCATGCAAGAAAGAAACAAATCAGCAACAAAAGCCAGTTCTAAATGATGATGATATTATCCATTCGGTCGTGTTCAACCCTCGTTGATTCTATAGGAAAGTCTCCACCATGCGTCCCTGTCTCTGACTGCTTCTTTTAGTTGGTTCGTGGTCATCCCTGTATCGGCTTTGATCGTGTCGAGCCAGCGGATCCTTTGGCAACCACGTTTCCTTCTGCCGCTGACCATGCCAAGCATTCATGATTTCTCCAGCAAGTTTGATCGCATGATGTGTCCAAAGTAAGTGAGCTTCAGTTGTAATATTTTCCCTTCTAACGACTTATAAATAAACAAAATTAAAGATTCACAAAAACACATGCAAATCCAGAAAGAAACAAGATAAGGTATATGGCATTAAAACATAATAGCCGTATAACTCAGCCTCTACTTCTGCATCTACAAAATATTGATCGATTTCCTTCACTTACAGCCCAGCTTTATTATCACAACATCCCCATGAGAGAGGTTAGGCTGAAAAGTATGTGACTGGCCCAAAGTCACACAAGACAGCAAGGATTTGAACTTGAGTCTCTCCATTACTCTAAGCCGGGGGGGGGGGGAGGTCCACTACCTTTCTCTAGCCCCATTTTCCCAATGAAATATGGCCCTGGAGAGGCATGATTTGCCCTGTTGTAGTACTGCACTTGGAATGGCCATGGTGCCAAAGCTCAGGAACTCTCCCCAGGGAAATTCACCTGGCCTCTTCTGTTGCCATCTTCCATCAGTGGGCGAAGATTTTTGTTCTGTTTGGCGTTTCCTCAATGATCCCTCCTTCTTAGGTAAAGGTAAAGGTATCCCCTGTGCAAGCACCGAGTCATGTCTGACCCTTGGGGTGACGCCCTCCAGCGTTTTCATGGCAGACTCAATACGGGGTGGTTTGCCAGTGCCTTCCCCAGTCATTACCGTTTACCCCCCAGCAAGCTGGGTACTCATTTTTCCGACCTCGGAAGGATGGAAGGCTGAGTCAACCTTGAGCCGGCTGCTGGGATTGAACTCCCAGCCTCATGGGCAAAGCTTTCAGACGGCTGCCTTACCACGCCACAAGAGGCTCTTTTCCCTCCTTCTTAATCAATGTTTAAATTGTTGGCTTTAAGTGCTTGTACATACTTCAGCTCTGCTTTTAATAGTTTTAATGTGTAGAGTTTCGGAAGGGATTTGGATGGTTTTAAAATACGATTTCATAATGTATGCTTTAATTTGTCAGCTGCCCCAGTGGCCTTTGTGAGGGCAGAAAGTCCAGGGTATAATTCTATCAAAATATGGCTGCTGTTTTGAGCCTCAGTTCCTCTTGCCAGACCCCCAGTTGCCCCCTGAAGTGCCGTTCCTATGGACAGGTGTAATGGGGCAAGAGACGTAGGTTTGCCACATAAAGGAGAAATTGCTCTTACTTTCCTCTGTGGACATATTAGACAAGCTCCACCCCTACATTTGTCGTTCCTACGGCACCCCATTCCTGACACTAATCTTGACACTGCTACATGGAAGTATCCAGACTGAAACGAAAGGGAAATTTGATCTTCACTTAAGGAGCAAAGCCGTACAGTTTACTCAAATCAAACTCTAAACTCTGATTCCTGCTGGGACTTTGCAGAGCCATTGCTTTCGTTCATGCAAGATTTGTCTGACTGACCTTATTATGAAAAGGGGATTTTATATTTTAGTGCTTATTGCAGACTTTTGTGTGTGTTTTATTTGTCACAATGAAAACATTTCATTAGGGCCGAGGTTGAGTGGCTGAACATGAATCTCGAGATAGAATAAAATGCATTTATCCAATCAGCGTGAGCCGAAACCGAAACATGCATGGAAAGCAGCCGAAACCATAAAACCCTTGGCAAGCAGCACTTTGGTGGTGAATCCGTACATAGCCGGAGTCTCCTTTTCCTTCTGTAATATATTTGGCACCTTAATCTCATAGCTGTTTCTAACTGCGGCGGTGCAGTGTGGCTTATGTGACCACAATCGTTCAGTTGTGGCAAATCCATTCCACTCTTTGGGTCTTGCACATAGGGATGCCAGTCTGCAGGTGGGGCATGGGGATCCACTGGACTTGCACCTTGTCTCCAGAGATTTCTCCTGGATGCTCTGGAGTGTGGACTCTATGGCAATTCACCCTATTGAGGCTCCTGCCCTCCGCAGGCTTCAACAAATCTCTAGGAGTTTCCCAATCTGAATCTGGTAATCATGTCCCCCTGCAACCCCTGCCGGGGGCCAAGGGGAACCTGGTAATCCTACCTGCACACAACCTGTAAGTTTGTCAGGTCTCAGGCTTTTGGAACAGGTCTGGTGGAAGCAGACCTTGAGATTCAGCAGTTGCTGGTGCCCTGGACTTTGGGTGGGCCCACTGCTCTGGCCACCCTTCCCCCACTGCTTGTGAGTGGTCCACAAATGGCATTCCTAACTTCATGTGCTGCTCAATGGCTCCAAGGAAGGGTGTTCAGACCCTGCTAGCCACAGGGGAGGCATTCCTAGCAGCATGCACCACACAGTGTTGTGAATGAAAGTGCATATCGGCCGTGAATTTGGCCAAGGGTGTAGGTGATGAGAGGGCTCATGAGAAGGTGGGGGAAGGACATGCAGATACATAGTTGGGTGCAATATGGACAGGGGGGCAGGAAGGGAGGTGTTGAGTGGGACACATGTTAGAGGCAGATCCATGGACATTCTGTGCCTGAAGCCCCTAGAATCTTGACACAGCTCTGTTTTGGAACCATTCTCAATATAATCCTTTTCAGACATTAAGCCCCTGTGGAGATCTGGGGGGTGGGAGGGCCAACCCCACTCAGTGATGCATGACTGGAGGGCTGGCTCTCACATCTCTGTTCACCCAGCTGGGCCACTACACTGCCAATGTGACTTCCCACCCTCTGGAAAGCAGAGGGAGGAGTGCTGGCCCTAATTGGTGGTGCCATGGCTGGGCTGCTCACCTGGCTGGACTGCTCTGTAGTCAATGTGGCCTCCCACCCACTGGAGAGAGGAGGGAGGGAGGTCAGCTCTGCTTGGTGTTGTCACAGCTGGAGGGTCAGCCCTGGTGGCCCTGCTAGCACTCCAGTGGAAGACTCCTTTAGGGGGGTCTGGGTTTGGCATGACCTGGTAGAGATACAAGTGGGTGGGATTGGGGGCAGTGTGGGACCTCAGGGGAGTGCAGTTCCATGGAGCCACCCCTCCTAAGTAGACATGTTCTCCAGGGGAACTGCTCTCTCACCTCAATATCACTTCTGTTTCGAGAATATTTCCAGGAGGCCTCACCTGGAGGCTGCCAACCCTGAGTGTACCCATAGTAGCCAGATAATATTGTGGCTACAGTCCTGAATTTGGCTGCTGCCCATTCCTGGTAGGGTTGCCAGGTTCAGGTTGAGCAATACCTGGGGTTTTGGGGAGTAGATGTGGGAGTGGGTAGAATTGGGTGCCTGGAGGGACCTTGGAAAAGTATTGTTCTATGGAATCCACCCTCCAAAGCAACCGTTTTCTCCTGGGAGCCTGCTCTCTTTAGTCTGGAGATAAACTTTAATTCCAGAGGATCCCCAGGTCCCCTCTGGAGCCTCACATCCCTTTTTAAGGGAGGGTCATTGTCTCAGTGGAAGAGGCATGCTTGGCAGAATGCAGAAGGTCCCAGGTTCTCTCTCTGGCATATCCAGTTAAAAGGATTCAGTAATAGGGTCTCTGAAAGACTTCTCCTTGATGCCCCAGAGAGCTGTTGCCAGTCTCTATAGCCAATACTGACTCTGATGGAGCAAGAAGCTGAACCCAAAGGAAAGGCACCCAAGAAGGCCACAGGGCAGGCCTGCAGGCTAGATTGCATTCCTGGGTGCCATGGGCTTTGGGTCTAGTAGATGAATAATGGTCTGTATTTGGATGGGTGGGCGTCCATCTGTGTATATCTGTATTATGTTGTATACTATATATACCTAGCAGTCTCACAGAGATTCCATGGGGTTAGATCCTCACTGGAGTCTTTGAAATTTGAGCAGCTTCAGTATCCCAAGATTTGCCATGAAAAAAATGAGCCACTGTTTTGATAAAGCCCTTTGGGTTTTTAAATGCCTGGAACAGGAAATGTGAGGGGCAACCTCATATGACATCCGTTTACCCAAAACAGCACGCGCGCACCAACAATATCCCAGTGTTAAATTTGCTGTTGATTAAATATACACACTAATATAAGATGCAATCATTCAAACAAATCACATTTGCTCCGCTGCCAGAATATAAACTAAAATTATCAAGGAAAAAAATGGAAACCGTGATATCACTTGAACAGAAACCCTTGTTTTGCAGCACGTTAATATGATCAGGGCCTAAAGCAGGCGTTGGATTAAGTGATTTCAGATTCAGCTCTTTGGCATAATAAGGAGGATGCAGGTATTTCTCACAATGCAAATGGGAGAATTGATAGTGGAATCCTAAAGGTAGAATTAGGGTTTAGAATCATAGAATCATAGAATCATAGAGTTGGAAGGGGCCATATAGGCCATCTAGTCCAACCCCCTGCTCAACGCAGGATCAGCCCAAAGCATCCTAAAGCATCCAAGAAAAGTGTGCATCCAACCTTTGCTTGAAGACTGCCAGTGAAGGGGAGCTCACCACCTCCTTAGGCAGCCTATTCCACTGCTGAACTACTCTGACTGTGAATTTTTTTTTCCTGATATCTAGCTTATATCGTTGTACTTGTAGTTTAAACCCATTACTGCACGTCCTTTCCTCTGCAGCCAACGGAAACAGCATCCTGCCCTCCTCCAAGGACAACCTTTCAAACACTTAAAGAGGGCTATCATGTCCCCTCTCAGCCTCCTTTTCTCCAGGCTGAACATTCCCAAGACCCTCAACCTATCTTCATAGGGCTTGGCTTATTCACGAAAAACCCTGAGACTGGTCATTCAGCTAAATTTTAGTTGATTCTTACTAGAGCCCATTTTGTGGGACAGAGGCGGTATAAAAGTCTAATAATATTAATAATAAGAATGCATGTCTGTCATTTTAAGCATCGGTTGTTTTCCCAGTTGGTTATAATGATAAATGATATAGACTCTGTAGTTTTTTAGGATGGACAGCGCATTATCAGTGGACTATCTCCTAACAGTTTATAACCATTTAGGCAGTATTTAAAATCATTGACATGTCAAAAGTTTGCTTCCACTCACTGGAATGAAAATACAAGACATCAACGCACGATTTATACAATATTAGAGAATCCTTTCCCCCCCCCCCCCAGTGTGTTAGGTAGTCACGATGTGGCTAGAGTCACCGTCAGTGAACTAACCCATGCTCAGAGTAGCATCCCCAGTACTGCTTTGGTAAATGGCAATGAATTTGGGTGATGGTGCTGGAGAAGGTGGAGTTTGGGGAGGATATGATGTCACTTCTAGGCTCTCCTAGTTTCTATGGCCAACCTGGTGTAGTGGTTAAGGGTGGTGGCTTCTAATTTGGCGAGATGGATATGATAACCCACTCTTCCACTTGCAGCCAGCAGGGTGACCTTGAGCTATTCACAGTCCTGATAGTCTGGATAGAGCTGTTCTCACAGAACAGTTCATTCAAGGCTCTCTCGACCCCACTGACTTCGCAGGGTGTCTGTTGTGGGGAGAGGAAGGGAAGGCGAAGGTAAGCTGCTTTGAGTCCTTCAGACAGTGAAAAGTGGGATATAAAAAACAACTTTTCTTTTTCTTTACCATAGACACTAAAGGACATTCCTAGAGAGTCAGGTTTTTTTTGGGGGGGGGAGGACTTTTACTCCCACTCCTCGATTCTTCAGGGTTGGGAAACTGGGGCTGGAACAAATTAATTCCCTGCCCTAGGAGAGTAGATATGGGGCTTAGGCAAGAGGACTCCCACCCCATCCTCTTCTCCCCCCATGCTATGCAATCATCTTGGGTTGTTGCTCAGCATGAAGAAGTTCCTTTCCCCTCCTCTCCAGTTGCACAGCCTGTGGTTGGGTGGCTTGGGAAAACCGCCCTTCATCCTTAGATGCCACAATGTGCTTGCCAGTTTTCCCTCTCTATAAGATAACAGCAAGCATTATTCTTGATATTTCTAATTAGGGTCTAACCAGGCCCTAAAGACCAGACTTAATTATTTTTTTTTTTAAACACAACACAACACACCTAGACCCCTCCCACACAAAGCAATAGGCCAAAAAGAGCCTGACTTTCAAACCAATTTGAAGGAAGATCAAAAATTCCTAATAACCCCAGAGGCAAGCAGCTAACCCTACATTGCCCATCAGAAGGGACAAGCAGCTACAGCCTCGTTCCCAGCCGCATTCCTATTGGATGGGAGGCACAAGTCACATGGTCATGTCCTGCCTGACGGATCCTTGTGCTTTGTTCCTTATAGCTTTGAGGGAGGAAGAGGAGGAGGAGGAGGAGGAAGAAGAGGAAAAGGAAGAGGAAGAGGAGGAGGAAGAGGAGGAGGAGGAGTTGGTTCTTATATGCCACTTTTCTCTACCTGAAGGAGTCTCAAAGTGGCTTCCAGTCGCTTTCCCTTTCCTCTCCCCACAACAGACACCCTGTGAGGGAGGTGAGGCTGAGAGAGCCCTGACATTACTGAATGAAGAAGAGTTGGTTCATATATGCCACTTTTCTCTACCCAAAGGAGGCTCAAAGTGGCTTACAGTCACCTTCCCTTTCCTCTCCCCACAACAGACACCCTGCGAGGTAGATGAGGCTGAGGGAACCCTGATATTCCTGCTCAGCCAGAACAGCTTCATCAGTGCTGTGGCAAGGCCAAGCACAAGGATTTGCTCCCTGGGCTACATCAGAGCTCCTGATAGTGTAATTATTCTGAAGCTTAAATACACAGTGAGACAGAACGTAGCCAGAAATACTCTTCAGGCATCTTCCTTTCACATTAAGCTGGACACAAGGCGAACTTTGGGCCTGTGGAATCTTCACGCGCGCACACCGCACGCGCTCAGACCCATCCCTCTTGCAACTGAAATGTCAATTGGGTTGTCTTTAGTTGGTTCTGGGTAACAATCTTGACAGTGTCCACATCTTTGCTAATTCCTTGGTCAGGCGTCCTATCACCTGGGAACACTCACAGCCCCCACAACACTTAAAGCCTAAGGAAAAAAAGAAATAATTCTTGATTGCACCGTTTGACATGGCGCTATCCGAAGGACAATACGCAGACTATGCGCTGAACCAGAGTCAGCCTGGAGTGCGTTCTCATTAGTCTCTTCTTTTCAGACCAAAGCGCGGCGCGCTGTGCTTCAAACAATCATTTCCAGCGCCCGGCCCTTGAAAGTTCAAGCCTCGTCGAGGCGGCACGAAGGTTTGGTTCTTAATTAAACACTATTAAAAACATCTCCATTTGAAAGAAAACGCTTTCACCTCCGCTAACATTTCTGACCAAAAAAAAAAAAAATGGAAATGAGCACAGAGCGTATTTTCACCTCGCGGAAAAGGAGCTCGCGGTAGACATTTTTTTTTTTACCCGGGGATAACGGCTGGCAATAAAAAATATTGTGATTTTCATTACACTGTGCTCATTTATCACAGGGGGGGAAAAAAAGGCAAGGATGAGATCCTCCATGCAAGTTCAGACACATGCCCTTGAGAACTGAAGAATGACTTTACTATGCAATTCCAAATGCTAATATCCCCACAGGAATGCGGTTCCAACAGAGGAACCAGACCCAAAACGCAGCCATCATCTACACGTCGGTGAGCGAACGCCATGCATCAATGTGGCTTGATGGTTTGATTTGCTCCTTTCGGGAGCTAACGCTGCATAGCCGGCAACAAAGGAAATCGAAACGTCAAGCTCTGGGCCTTTTGCAATACAAAGGGAACAGAATCTGCTTTTCCCAAGAATGATAAGACTTGAGTGGTAGATTACTTTCCGTCCTCGGACAGCAGCCGAAATCTGATGCTTCCCATTTTACCAGGTCCTTGGGTTTGGCACGGAATGTCTTGTTCACCTCTGTCCTTATTTTGTTAGATATGACCATTGGTTCTCCGCCTTCTGGTTAAGGTCAACGGTGTGTTACATATGATCAGGAGAGAGCTGTACAAAGGAACTGGGGTGCTGGTTGGATTGCCAGCCTTCAGGTAGAAGCTGGAGAGAATTACACGTGATCTCCGGACTACAAAGATCATCTACCCTGGAGAACATGGCTTCTTTGCAGGGCAGACTCTATGACAGCCGTTCTCAATGTTGGCCACATAACCCTCTGGGAGGCCCTTGAGTATTTGAAGGGGGCCACAGGTTGAAAAAATGTGAATAGAGGAGCCCAAAGTGTTTATAGGGGGCCCAGGTAACTGAACTGATGCAGTACCCTTTTTGTCATGGATTACGCCGTTGATTGCTAGGAAGTTTAACTTTTGTCAAGGGAAAGAACAAGAGATCATGTAATCTGTTCCTTTGTGTGTGCTGGAACCAATACATTCAAAGCATGGGGGTGGGGGGAATGAATGCACATGCTTCTCTTGGTCAAAAGTTCTAGGAATCTGTCTCACCAGCCAGTTCCTCTGGATGGCTCACAACAAGGAAATACCTCAGAAAAGTCCACCACATTGAGGCACAGGTAAAAATACAGATTGCCTTAACTGCAGCCCTGTAGATAAAATGGAGCAGAACAGAATACTGTGAGCAAAACAGGGTTCTCATTGGGGAGAAAGGCAGAGTGTAAATGAAGTATGCAAAATAAATCCAGTTCTTGTTTACTCCAAATAAGTCCCACTGAGTTCAGTGGAAATTTACTTACAAGCAAGATCGCAATAGGATTGCAGACCTAATCAATTAATTAATCAGTTGGTTAAAAGGCAAATGATTAATCAACCCAAAGTCTTTTAATCAGTTTAGAGCTCGTGGGATTCTTCTTGTTGCCATTGTTGATTTTAAATTTTAGTAAAGGGAAACTGAAAAGTAAATAGGGGAATAAATAGGAAAATCACACACACACACAGAGGACTATTCATGCAATATTCCCCCCTCCCAAAAATTAAAACCTAAGTTCACTGATTTAAAAAAAAAACCTTCCTGTCACTTGAATCTACTGTTTCAAAGCTATAGCAATGATTTGTGCTTGATTTTTAAACCTATAAAGATTTGGCACTGATTCGATGCAGCAAATATTTCCATTCTCCCCCTGATATTTTTCCTTTTGTGTTGCTACCTCCCCTCCCCCAATGGGGAAAGAAAAATAGACTGTTTTGTTCAGAATCTTAAAAAAAAGAATAATGTTTTCAATATTAACACATTAGCCCATTGGAGACAGTCTGGAGTCCTTGAGCCCTTGAGCCCTATCACTTGTATTCCACCCATTCTCTTTCTTGTAGCTTGGAGCTTTATAGGGTCATTAAAAACAAAATGTCCATTTAGATGACAAAATATATGTTGCATGTAATGTCTGCCAGGCCCTGCTTTGAATGGTCCAGGCTTACCCTAATTAGACAGGAATCAGCCCTGATTAGAAGAAGAGAAGAGCTGTTTTTTATATCCCTGCTTTTCACTCCCCAAAGGAGTCTCAAAGCGACTTACAAGCACCTTTCTCTTAATCTCCCCACAACAGACAACCTGTGAGGTAGGTGGGGCTAAGAGAACTGCTCTGTGAGAACAGCCCTAAAAGAACTGTGACTAGCCCAAGGTCACCCAGCTGACTGCATGCAGAATCATAGAATCACAGAATGATAGAGTTGGAAGGCACCTCCAGGGTTATCTAAACCAACCCCCTGCATAATGCAGGAACTCACAACTACCTGCCCAACTACCATGACCCTAATTTCATGCCCAAGTGATTTATCCACCAAAAATATCTCCATAATCCAGCCTGGCCTGGAGGAAATTCACCTACCATCCCACAGCGGTAATTAGCAATTCCCTGAGTATGAAAGGAAGGGCCACATGAGACAAACATTGGCACATCCCTTCCTGCCCACCCACTCACAATCTGCCTAAGTTCATAAAATCAGCATTTCTGTCAGATGACTATCTAGCCTCTGCTTAAAAAACTTCCAAAGGAGAACCCACCACCTCCCAAGGAAGCCTGTTCCGCTGAAGAATCCCTCTAACTGTCAGGAACTTCTTCCGGATGCTTAGATGAAAATTCTTTTGAATTAATTTCAACCCATTGGTTGTGGTCCAACCCTCTGGTGGCAACAGAAAACAACTCTGCTCCATCTTCTATATGCCAGTCCCTCAAATATTTGAAGAGGGTTATCATATCACCTCTTAGTTCTCTTCTCTCTAGGCTAAACAGGCCAAGCTCCCCCAACCATACGTCTTGGTCTCCAAACCCCTCACCATCTTTGCAGCCCTCCTCTGGACATGCTCCAGTTTCTCTTCATCTTTCTTCAGTTGTGGTGCCCAAAACTGAACACAGTACTCCAAGTGAGGTCTTACCAGAGCGGAGTAAAGTGACCTGAACGCTATACTTTAGTGTAGGAGTGCGGAATCAAACTTGGTTCTCCAGATTGGAGTCTGCCGCTCTTTTGCCACTTCACCACTTAGATGGAAAACCAGCCAGGATGTCCCAGGTGACTACACAGAGGAAGGCACTGGCAAACAACCTCTGACCGTCTCTTGCCTTGAATACCTGACTGGGTCACCATAAGTCAACTGCAACTTCATTGCATTTAATGGACACATACAAAATGCCTGCCAGGTGTTCATTTTTAAGGAGTGTTGGTTTTTATACCCCACTTTTCACTACTCAAAAAAGTCTCAAAGCAGCTTACAATCACCTTCCTTTCCTCTCCCCATAACAAACACCCTGTGAGGAAGGTGAGGCTGAGAGAGCCCTGATAATAATGCTTGGTCCAAGCAGCTTTATCACTATTGGGGCGAGCCCAAGGTCACCCTGCTGGCTGCATGTGGAGCAGGAGTGGGGAATCAAGCTGGGCTCAGCAGGGGCTTGTAGTCAAGTAACCTGGGAGCCAAATGAGGTGGGCAAGCTTTGGTCCCCACACAAGTCACTTCCCCTGATGGAGATTCCAGGAGACAAAGGACTGGCTTTTCCAGCTGGGTAGAGGCTGGTCCCAGGGCACTGCTGGACTCCAGGTTGTGTTGCAGCCAAATGGCTGTGGGTTGTGAGCTTCCTGCTTGTTGCCCGGAGGGGGGGGGGACAACTCTCTTCCTCTGTTGGAATAAATAAAGCAGTGGCCATATTAATGTCATTCCCTGGTGTAGTGTCTTATTCAGCCAAAGTGCCAGCCTATATCAGTCTCTCCTTCTCTAGATAGGGACACTTTATGTGTTCCTCAGGCTAGCGGTCCCCAACGTTTCTCAGGTCAGGGACCGCCTCCGGAGTGAGGGAAGAGCCGACGGCCCGGGTGCTGCGAAAACGCGCACGCGCAATTGCTGCAAATGCATGTTTTCGCCACCAGGTGGCGCTAACGTGCATGCATGGCAACTGCGCGTGCGCATTTTCGCCACTAGGGGCGCTAACGCGCATGCTTGGCAACAACGCACATGCGCGTTTGCCTCTTCCCTTCCTTCTTGCTGCCGGCGGGGGAAGGCAGGCGTGGCTGGTGGCGGCCTGGTACCGTAGCCTTTGCGGCCCGCCACCAGGCCGTGGACCAGGGGTTGATGACCCCTGCCTCAGGCCACTCAGATAAACGTGCTTGTATTGTAATCCACTGGAAGGAGGGAGGGAGAAGGAAGAAGGAAAGGAAGAAGGAAAGAAAAAATGAAAGAAAAAAGGAGGGATGGAAGCTGCAATCTAAGCAAATGGAATCTAATAAAGCAGAATGTAGTAGTAATTTGTTTCTCTTCAAATTGAAGAAACCAGCCTGAGTTTATTGGGTTAATTTCTGGGCTCCTTATTACCAGAATGATATTAAGAGATTGGAGAGACTTTCAGGCAGTGGTTAGAGGGCTAAAGAGATTGATTTATAATGAAAGGTTAACAGGAATATGCATAGCACTCAACTGAGGTGGGGAGGTAATAACTAGCTACTAATGTGATAACAACCGACTACTTAGTTAAAACAGAACCGACTGGGGTTTGGAAGGGCCAGGAAAGGAGAAAGCCTCTTACATGTTCAGGTTAAGCAGATTCCTTGCTGTTTGGCTGCTCAGTTCTCCAGCTTCTGAGGATGCCAAGATAGATACGAACAAATCTACCCATTCCAGTCCCTTCTTATTTCTGCATGCTGCAGTTCACCACTTCCCCCCCCCCCCACGGTATCAGTCATCTGAACAGAATAGAACAGAACAGAAGAGAGGCCATGTTGGAAAAGGCCAAATGGCCCATCCATCCCACACTCTGTCCCACAAAGTGGCCAAATGCCAGGTGCCATCAGGAGCTCCACCAGCAGGGGCAGAACTCCAGAAGTCCTCCCATTCTTCTCCCCCAAAGTCCAAGAATACAGATCATCCCTGCCCCCAGCAATGTGGCCCCTCTATATCTTATGAGTAACAGCCATTTATGGACCTCTGATTGCAGAGGGATTTTAAAAACCCACAGAATCATAGAATCATAGAGTTGGAAAGGACCTCATAGGTCATCTAGTCCAACCTCCTGCACTATGCAGGACATTCACATCCCAATCGCTCATCTGCTGTAACCTGCCACCCCTTTGCCTTCACAGAATCAGCCTCTCCATCAGAAGGCTATCCAGCCTCTGTTTAAAAATTTCCAAAGATGGAGAACCCACCAACTCCCGAGGAAGCCTGTTCCACTGAGAAACCACTCTAACTGTCAGGAACTTCTTCCGGATGTTTAGATGGAATTTCTTTTGTATTAATTTCATCCCATTCGTTCTGGTCTGTCCCTCTGGGGCAAGAGAGAACAATTCTGCTCCATCCTCCATATGGCACCCTTTTAAATACTTGAAGATGACTATCAGATTCCCCTCTCAGTCATCTCCTCTCTAGGCTAAACAGACCAAGCTCCCCCAAACTTTCTTCATATGTCTTGGTCTCCAAACCCCTCACCATTTTTGTTGCCCTCCTCTAGACACCATTGTTATTTTGCAAAAGAATATAACTTATTATTGTGAACATGCCTGTCAAATGCTTAAAGATGCTCAACAGGCTTAAGTGGGATGCTTATAAGGAGCTCCCACCAGCTCACTTGCCTAGAAGAACAGCTACAGATGGATACAATATCCTGTAAATGTTGGGTTGCCAATTTCCAGTTGATACATGGAGATCTCCCAAGATTACAACTCATCTCCAGATTACAGAGGTCAGTTCCCTTTAGGAAAATGGCTGCTTTCAAGGGTGGACTCCTAGCATTATACCCTGGAGAGGTCCTTCGGCTTCACAAATCCTTTCATCCCCAGGCTCCACCCACAAAACCTCCAGATATTTTCCCATGCAAAGATGAGTGATTTCAACCAACTTGGCATATTGTCCTGGAGGGGGGTCCCAAACTAGGGTTGCCGGGAAATTTGGAGGGTGGAGCCTGGGGAAGGCAGGCTCTGGGAAGGAAAGAAGCTCATTAGAGATGGGATACCATAAAGTCCCATAAAGTTCTTAAAGAGATGGGAATACCAGAGCATCTTATTTGTCTCTTGATAATCCTATATGCAGGTCAAGAAGCAACAGTGAGAACCGAGCATGGAATCACTGATGGGTTCAAAATTGAGAAAGGAGTTTGGCAAGGCTGTATACTGTCACCTTGCCTATTTAACTTGTATGCGGAGCACATCATGAGAAAGGCGGGATTAGAGGAATCACAAATTGGGATCATGATTGTAGGGAGAAATATCAACAACCTCGGATATGCAGATGATACCACTCTAATGGCAGAAAGTGAAGAGGAACTAAAGAGCCTGTGAAGGAGGAGAGTGCAAAGGAGGAGAGTGCAAAAGTTGGCTTGAAACTCAACATCAAGAAAACAAAGATCATGGCATCCGGCCCTCTCAATTCCTGGCAAATAGATGGGGAATTAATGGAGATAGTGACAAATTTTATTTTCCTGGGCTCCAAGATCACTGCAGTTGGGGACTGAAGCAAAGAAATTAAAAGACGCTTGCTCCTGGGGAGGAAAGCTATGGCAAATCTAGACAGCATCCTAAAAAGCAGAGACATCACCCTGCCAACAAAAGTACGTTTAGTTAAGGCTATGACCTTCCCAGTTGCAATGTATGGCTGCGAAAGTTGGACCATAAGAAAGGCCGAGCATCAAAGAATTGAGGCTTTTGAACTCTGGTGCTGGAGAAGACTCTTGCGAGTCCCTTGGTCTGCAAGGCGAACAAACCAGTCAGTCCTAGAGGAGATCAGCTCTGACCGCTCCTTAGAAGGCCAGATCCTGAAGATGAAACTCAAATACTCTGGCCACCTCATGAGAAGGAAGGACTCCCTGGAGAAGAGCCTAATGCTGGGAGCGATCGAGGGCAAAAGAAGAAGGGGACGACAGAGAATGAGGTGGCTGGATGGAGTCACTGAAGCAGTAGGTGCAAACTTAAATGGACTCCAGGGAATGGTAGAGGACAGGAAGGCCTGGAGGATCATTGTCCATGGGGTCGCGATGGGTTGGACACAACTTTGCACCTAACAACAACACCATAAAGTCCAGCACCCAATGCAGCCATTTTCTCCACTGGTAACACTGTAGTCTGGGGATCAGTTGTAATTGCAGGAGATACCGAGACCCCGCCTGAATGCAGTCAACCATATCCCTCATTCTCTAGCACCAATTCAGGAAGTGTGTGCTAATGGGAGGGGAAGACAGTAAAACTTGCTTTTGTAAATTTGCTCGATTTGTTGATATCTCAAATACAATGCATACTATTTTACATCTGCAAGTTATTTTTTTTTTTAAGCATCAGTCAAAAGATTTGATTTGAATAGTTAAGAAATACTTGGCATCTGGGGCCCAGGAAATGAAATCGATGGGTCGAGACTCCCTCTGTGGATTCCCATCCTAGCCCAAGAGGAAAGGTCACAGATCACTACAAGGTCACTCAAGCAAATTCGCCGACTCAACCACACGACCACGGGCGGGCAACCCTGTTTATGGCGAAACAGCTTTGTGGGCTGAAAATATTCTTTTCTTCTTGCAGTAAATTACAGAACACAATTGAAGCCGAAATAAAAGTTTGGGGTGGGAATGAAGAAACTTAATTGCCTCAAAGTAGATGCAAGGAGAAGCAAAATGGCATGTTTCAATTGTATACAAAAGACTTGGCACAGGGAGCACAAGGACAGCTGGGGGAAATGTATGCTAACATCATTCAGTTGTGGAATTTGGTGTGTGGGGGAACCACAATCAAACACAGTTTCTTAGTTTTCCCTCAAACTGTCAATCTGCCTCTCTATTTTGTCATTATTTACAAGCGGAATGTCCATTGCCTTTTATTCTAGAGAGGAGAACAACTTTATAAAAATGTGTATCTAATTAGGTAATTAGATACAAGGTAAGGGTAGTTTTGTTCATATGGGCCTCTGCTAATTGGTTGTTTGGCTTTGGGCTTCCTTGGTTGACTGGTGGTATTATTCACACAACATAGGTTGACTAGTTAATTTCTTTCTTTCTCTGGTTTTGGAATTATGTTTTTGCTCGCCTGTTCCGCTCCACTTGTGTTAAATCTCTTTGCTCTGCTTCTCTCTGTTTTCATAGGGTGTGCGGAAGCTCATTTGTCAGTGCTTAATTGGGAGCTGTTCTCAAAATGATCACTGCTCCTAGTTTGCCTTAACCTGTTTTAGAGTTTTGTTGTTGATGATGATGCCGATGGGATTTTTGAATGGCCTTTCAAACCAGGGCAGCCTTTGTCAACCATTTCACCATGGAGATGCCACTAAAATATTTTGCAGGCTACGAGGTACCAGGAAGTGATGTCAGCTGGACATACTGCTTTGCCATGCCCCCTAGGAGGGAGAAGAGCTTTGGTCGACTAAGGTTTAAATGGCTAGGGCACCTAGCCACTTAGGGCTTTACAGAGTAAAGCCATAGAGTTTCTGGAGATTCCTGGAGTGGCCTGACTTCACTTCTAAGCTTTCCCCAGAAGCTGTGTAATGCTGTTGGCTGACAATGGTAACCCTAGTTTGGTGTAGTGGTTAGGAGTGTGGACTTCTAATCTGGCAGGCTGGGTTCAATTCAGCACTCCCCCACATGCAGCCAGCTGGGTGACTTTGGGCTCACCATGGCGCTGATAAAACTATTCTGACCGAGCAGTGATATCAGGGCTCTATCAGCCTCACCCACCTCGCAGGGTGTCTGTTGTGGGGAGAGGAAAGGGAAGGCGACTGTAAGCCGCTTTCAGACTCCTTCGGGTAGAGAAAAGCAGCATATAAGAACCAACTCTTCTTCTTCTCCCCTTACCACCCCCTCCAGTCCCATCACTGGCCAATTTGGGAGGGGGCAGGTCAACCTGCCCAAATAAAGTTAGAATATTTTTTAAAAATTAGATGCAAACCTTTCCCCCCCCCTTTTTTTGCTCAGAGCTGGAAATAGCAGGCACAGGTTGGGAGGGCTCTCTTCAACCACCATTTTGAAAAGAAAAAAAAACATAACAGTTGAAATTTTTTAAGAGACCCTTTACTGGCATACCAGGAGCATGCATGCACGACTACACTTTTGAGACAAGATGGTCAACGCCAGAAAAGATGTGGTGATCTTCAGCCTAGGAATTGTGCTCTATCTGTACCACATTAGAAACAAAGCCCAGTCAGACACAAACATGTGTGGTTCTGATTTTTGCCCCGTGACGTTATAATTTTCTGTTTGCCACAACTAAAACTTCACGCTGGTTAAAAAAAAAAAAAAACCCTGAGTTCATTTGTGGGGATGACCACAAAGAACAATTTACAATAAAAATGGTCTTCAAAATAATTGCTCACTTCTCTGTTTTGTTCCAAAAAGTTCATAATTCTTGTTCCAATAAGGAACGTGTGAAATCTTCCCATTTCTTGTTCTAACTATTTCTGAGTTGCCAAATACCATTGGTGGATATTTGAAACAAGGATCTGCAAGGTCCCATGTACAATTTTTCACAAATGGCAAGAGGCTCTAAACTGCTATTTTGTGCCCTTGATTCATGTGGATAACTGGCATAATTGTGTGCATCATGTTCCTGTGCAGCAGATGTCACAAGGAGCCTCTTTCTCGGAGCTGATCTTTGACACAGAATGTGCATACTTTGTGGAAAAGAAAACCAACAGAACTCGCAGAATCCCTGGTTTTCACAGAGGTGAAGACAAAACAAAATTTAACCAAAACAGGGTTATAGCTGTTCTGAAGAAGTTCTTAAAAAATGTGGTGGAAGTTTGTATCTACTTGCACAAGGATCATGTCCCCAGAGCATTTATCTTTTGACACATAGGCTCCAATGTACTCACAGATCCTCCCTACATAGCTAATGAAGTTCTCCATTTGTGTCTGCAGGGGGAGTTCATCCATGAAGGTAGTCCTTAAAATTAACAAAGCCCTATAGGCACATGATGTATTTGTGCATAAAAAAGCACAAAGAATACATTCTGGATCAAAGCACCAGGGCTCAAGCACGGAGGAAATATCCTTTACTAGAGTCTATGGCCCCAGTAGAACCATGCCTAGGCTGCGTGCTTATCTATTATGAATATGTCATTTCATCACTGATGTGTCCTCAGCTGACAGTCACATGGAAGGCTTGTTCAGGGCTACTCCAGTGTGAGAGTAGATCTAAGGAGTTTAGGTCCTGGAAAAAAATAGCTATCAGTTAAACAAGAAAAGAAATGTTCTCATGGCAAGAACACTTTAAGAGTGGAACAAATTACCTCGTGGGAAGACTTGGAGATCTTTAAGCAGGGTTTGACTGGCCATCTGTCAGGGATGCTGAATGACATGGCCTATAATGTCACTTCCATCTCCAGGACTGTAGGACTCTAGGATTCTGATCTGTATTTTCAGCTTGGGTCCAGGACTTCCTGGATGATGGCTACTACTATTTATCATAATTGGTGTGTAATATGGCCAGGAAATCCTATGATTGTCTGACAGCCAGGCAAGAGATGTTTGAAGGTGATTTGCCATTGTCTGCATAACCCTAGAGTTCCTTGGAGGTCTCCCATTCAAATACTAGCCAGAGTCAACCCTGCTTAGCTTCTGAGATTTGACAAGATTGGGTTTCCCTGAGCTATCCAGGGCCTAGTCTGCACACAATAGATAATGCACTTTCAATGCACTTTAGAAGTAGATTTTCCTGTTCTGCACTGGAAAATCCAGCTGCCAAAGCACATTGAAAGTGCTTTATCCTTTGTGTGCAGACTAGGCCCTGGTCAGGCATAGAAGCATAGAGCTGGAAGTTACCTCCAGGGCCATCTAGTCCAACCCCCTGCACAGTGCAGGAGACTCACAACCACCTGCTCACCTGCAGTGATATCAATTCCATGCCCAGATGATGCCCCCCTCAACTAGAATCCCTGGCCAGTCTGGTCTGGAGGAAATTCACCTCCCAACCCCAAAGTAGCAATTGGCATTTCCCTGATCATGCAAGAAAGGGCCACAAGAGCCAAGCCCTGACACAACCCTTCCTGAATACCCACTCACAATCTGTCTAAGTTCACAGAATTAGCATTTCTGTCAGATGGCTATCTAGCCTCTGCTTAAAAACTTCCAAAGAAGGAGAACTCACCGCCTCCCAAGGAAGTTATTTCTTATCCAGAAAGGCAATTTATCTCTACTAGGCCACTGGTTATCTTGTTTGTCCTTCAGATACTTCACAGAGACAAAACACATATGCTTAATTCTGTGCAGATGAAGTAAGCAGGACAGACTCACCCTATGAAATACCTGTGGTTAGTGGCTTCTTGGGCAGGAGACGAGCAGGGGGTACTCGCTTTTCATCAATGTGGTTGAGCAACACATGGCATTTACTTCTCCCCCACAGACAGATGCCCACACAAGAGTCAGCAGCTTTTAGATCTGCAAATGAGGTCCATTTTTGTTTTGTGTTTTTAGTTTGACATGCAGAGAATTTTAAAACGCAGACTGGATTCTGGAAAAAAAAAAAAAGAATACCCTACAGCTTGCCGGGAGATGCTGTATTTGAAACCACAGTTTGTTTAATGTGGATAAAATGATCTTGTCATTGTGGGTTTCTTTTTTCCCATACCACACTGGATCCGAGTAAGATCTCATGACAGAGCTATTCAGTCACATCCTCATTCCCAGCAAAACATATATATTTAAATATATTAGCCAGGAATTAAACATCTGTAACCTGAGCATCTAAATAAAAGGGGTCCTGAGAAGAGTTTGTGTTAAGGGTTATGGGCCAATCAGGTCTATCATGGATGCCTGGTATGCTACCCACACACTGGCTGCCCAATCAGAGTAGAACTCCCACCCCTAACCATCTTCCCACAATTTTTCTGCTTCTTTGCAGTCCCTGGCCCCTTAAATACCTCTCCTCAGGTGAGTGAGCTGCCAAAGTTGCATGGGGGCTCCTAGGCTTCTACCTCCTGAAGCAATGGCTCCTGCCTACAAAGCTTAGGGAAGCCAGCCTGTGTCTTCTCTGGGGGGGTCCACTCTCCCCCCCCCAACTGCTGCCTTCTCCCTCTTATGGACCCTGGGGCACACCGGCCACTAGGCCGTCCCTCCCGTCTGACATGAAGGCTGGCAGCACGTACCTCCATGCTGCCTCCTGCGAACTCTGAGGCCTGCCTGCAGGCCGAGAAAAGCCCGACAGCCCCGGCCTAAACCACAAACAGAGGGGAGGGCCAGGGGGGAATGCCAGGGAGAGGGGATGGCCCCCTAGAATTACAGCTCCAGACTAAAGAGATCAGTTCCCCTAGAAAAAATGGATGTTTTGAAGGGTGAACTCTCTGGTACTGTAATTGGGAGTGCCAGCTTGTTGCATACCTAGTCCTCCTCGGCACAGTCCTGGGTGAGTGTCAGACGCTTCCAAGACCACAGAGTCCATGTTACACCTGGTCCAGAACAGGGCATTCTGTTCCCACATTCAGACCTCATCATTACAAGAAATATAGTCTACTGTGAGATCCTCCTGTGAGCTACAGACAAAACAACTATACCACATTTGCCAAAGGTGAGTCATTACCCAATGCCAACAAGCGTTCCCCACCACACATTCCTCACACCCCTGTCTATCCCTCCACACCCTCATTTGCACGCACCCCAGCACAAACCCCCCATAAAAAACACCCCTTCGTCCCCATACATTCATATATACATGCGAGCCTATCCTCACCTTCCACTTCCCACCCTTAGGCTCTAGTGCCTGTTGTATTCCTGGATACAACGGGCTTTACCCCTAGTATATCATAAAGCATTAGTTCCAGTTTTTTTCTCTTAAAAAAAAAAATTAGTTTTTATACCCCGCTTGTCATGACCCAAAGGAGTCTTAGAGCAGCTTATAATCACCTTCCTTTCCTCTCCCCAGAACAGATGCCCTGTGAGGTAGGTGAAGCTAAGGGTATTCTGAGAACGTTAACTTCTACCTGGAAGTTTAGAGCATTATTTGAGCAGAGGATAACTAAATGATGGGGCATATTGCTGGCGAATGTAATAATGGCCAGTAACAAATAGATCATATGGCTAGAGGATGAATGACTGCTAGCCAAAATGCCTTAGGGAACATCTTTATTAAGACACACCAAACCTCTTAATATCGTCTTAGGAGGCAGAATTTGGAGGAGTCCTTGATATCTGTGTCCTGTTTGTAACCAATTCAGGAGAACTGTTTAGCCACTGTGTCACAGGATCCAGGACTAGATGGATCGCTGATCTGATCCAGCAAAGATCTTTTTATATTCTTATTCCTATGTTTTAGCTGAATTAAGCTCACTGTAATGAACACTTTTTAAACTTCTCTTTGGTGTTCTTTTGATCCTTGTATTCGAGGAATAGGTGAAAGACATACATGGTCAGGCTTGCCCCTTTCCTGCCAAAAGGCTGGGGCATTCCCACCCCTGACTCCCATTTCCCACTGCCAACAGGAGAAAAATGAGGGGTGGGGGAATCACCATTGATATCCCACCCCAGGGATATCCCACCCCAGTGCCCATTGCCTGTTAGCATTCCAGTGGCTTGCAGAAGGAGCAGTAACAGTGGGGAACAGTGACAGAGGGGAAAATATGAAAGCGATGCCAGTCCTCTCTAGCGATTGCTGGAAATTCTTTGGTGAAATCATAGTTTCCAGTGATTCCTAGAGAGGACTGACATCACTTCCAGGGGAAGAATGCCAGTGCTGCTTCCCAACACCCCAATGTCTGTCAGCATAACTCCTGGCTAGCAACCCTATACATTATACATAAAAATTGCTGTGTAAACACATGTAACGTGTGCTTCCGATAGAACAAAACCCACCAAATGCATCACCCAAAGCAGAGAACTGAAACCATTGGCACAAAACACAAACTGACTGGGGGGGAAAACAGCAATGAAACAAGAAATTTATGCTCATTCCTACTTGTTACTTTACAACAATTTTAAAACACCAGATCCACAAAACACCTGACAACATTGTCGACAACGTAACAAAATTCAGCGACAAGTTTGAAAACAGCCAACAGTCAAGCAAGAAAGCACGGAAGCCAGAAATAATACTGGTTTCAAACAACTGCTAAAAACAAACTATTGTTGCATTTTGAAACATTTGTTATTTTGCTTTGAAAAGTTACTTTTTTTGGAAGTGGGAAAAATGGAATACAGTTGCTGAGTAGCCTCTCAATGTGTTCATTTTCCTTTTCACAGTAAATTTTGTATAAATTTATCTCCCATCGCATGATGAAAAAAAAGTAAAATACAGTAAAATACATCATCATCATCATCATCATTGGACATTTTTAAACAGATAGTCAACTGACAGAAATGTTGATTTTATGGACTTAGGCAGATCATGAGTGGGTGGGCAGGAAAGGGATGTGCCAGGGTTTTGTCTCTTGTGGCCCTTCCTTGCATACCCAGGGAATTGCTGAATGCCACTGTGGGATGGTAGGTGAATTTCATCCAGGCCAGGCTGGATTTGGAGATTTTTGGTGGGGGGAATCACTTTAGCATGAAATTGGGGTGACTGTGGGTGGGCAGGTAGTTGTGAGTTCCTGCATTGTGCAGGAGGTTGGACTAGATGACCCTGGAGGTCCTTTCCAGCTCTATGGATTTTGTAAACCGCTGCAAGACATTTGAGAGCAGAGGTATATAAATAAAAAATAAATAAATAGATTTGATTCTATGATCTACAGATTTAGTATCCTTTGTGGTCTGGTGTGCAAGATTAAAGTTACCTACACAGATTTGTTTGAACTCTGATGCTGGAGGTTTCTGCAGACTCCTTGGATGGCAAAAGTCACAAACAAAGAAATCCTAGAACACATAAGACCTGATACATCATCAGTAAGGAAAATCACGACACTCCGGCTCACTTATTTTCTCAGCATACTTTCACATGCCAAAGGGGACAAAAGAGTGACTCCTTGTCTCTCCACATAGTCTTTGTGTGCACGCATCCTGCCACGCCAGAAATGAACTTTCCAGGGGTGGGAAGAGGCTGTAGCAATGTCGTGGAATGTAGGTAACCTCCACATTCTGGGTATGGTGGTCGGCTATGCATCTTTGCATGCACCAAGCCGACTTTTATCAAATCGGACCATCTAGCCCCATATTGTCAGTTCTGAGAGCCAGCAGCTCTCCACAGCTTCAGGCAGAAAGGAAGTTCTTTTTCAACCCCTGCTGAGGGAGATCCTTCGCCTGAACATGCAAGGACACTGAACCTGGGGTTTCCTGAAAGCCATGCAATGCAGGTGATCGATCACCATGCTGCAGCTCCCCACGAGCCTGGAGTGGTGGATCTGATTCATAGAAGGCATGCATGCCATCTTTATGTGTCTTCATATGCATATACAGTATACCTATCCTTCACTTATTTTTCAATAACGAAAAGAACAGGCTGGTGCAGCAGGCAATGGCTTTCTATATCATTAATACAAATAATTTCCATTAGGGAGAAAATGGATCATAAGTCATGAGGGGCAAAGTCTCAAGTGAGTCATGAAGGTAATTCCCCCTTCATTATTACCATCACTCTGCTCAATAGGCCTTTGATATATGGAGTCCCTCAGATTATTTCATTAGATAACTGATAGAGTGAAGCATGGTGTTTCCATACCATTCAAGGCACACCGTGTCAAGGGTTAATTTGACTTGCAGCAACTTATGGCTGGAATGAAATGGGCCTCCAAATGTTGTTCTTGTGAGGAAGGGATCCCCTTAAAATAGTGTGAATAGTCTTCCCATAATATGTAATCAGTGAGCCTCTTGTGGCGCAGAGTGGTAAGTGGCAGAAATGCTGTCTGAAGCTGTCTGCCCATGAGGCTGGGAGTTTGATCCCAGCAGCCGGCTCAAGGTTGACTCAGCCTTCCATCCTTCCGAGGTCGGTAAAATGAGTACCCAGCTTGCTGCTGGGGGGTAAACGGTAATGACTGGGGAAGAGAATGGCAAACCACCCTGTATTGAGTCTGCCATGAAAACGCTAGAGGGCGTCACCCCAAGGGTCAGACATGACTCTGTGCTTGCACGGGGGATACCTTTACCTTTCCATTTCTAATATGTAAACATCTTTCCTTTTATTCCAATCAATGTGGATTAGATCATCTGTGGATATTGGATCAATCATCAACATCTGTTGAAACATTTAAAAACCATTTATTCGTACTCGTCTAAAGACTCCTGGAAGGATCATTTCTGTGGCCGCAGGATGCTTGCACAAGAAGCACTATGTGGATAGATATGGGCAGGGGGAAATAATCCCTTTGCCCCCTTTGACAAGTGCAGGTAGGCTGAGGAAAGGGGTAGTCCAGAGGAGGTCTACGAAGATGGTGAGGGGTTTGGAGACTAAGTCATATGAAGAAAGGTTGAAGGAGTTGGGTCTGTTTAGCCTGGAGAGAAGATGACTAAGAGGTGATATGATCACCATCTTCAAGTACGTGAAGGGCTGGCATATTACAGGTTACAGTGGATGCGTGATAGGGTTGTGAGTGTCCTGCATAGTGCAGGGGGTTGAACTAGATGACCCAGGAGGTCCCTTCCAATTCTATTATTCTATGATTCTATATAGAAGATGGAGCAGTGTTGTTTTCAATTACCCCAGAGGGTAAGGCCAGAACCAATGGGTTGAAATTAGTTTAAAAGAATGTTTGGCTAAACATCTGGAAGAAGTTCCTGACAGTTAGAGAACAGACTTCCTCGGGCGGTGGTGGGTTCTCCTTTGGAAGTTTCTAAGCAGGGGCTAGATAGCCATCTGACTGAAATGCTGATTCTGTGAAGTTAGACTGTGAAAAGGTGGGCAGAAGGGATTGTGTCAGTGCTTGGTTCTTGTGGCCCTTTTTTTGCACGTCCAGGGAAATGCTGATCTCCACTTTGGGGTTGAGAGGTAAATGTCTCCCAGACAAAACTGGTCAGAAGTTCTGGTTTTGTTTGCAGAGGAGGCATCATCTGGACATAGAATTGGGGTCACTGTGGATGGGCAGGTAGTTGTGAGTTTCCTGCATTCTGCAGGGGGTTGGACTAGATGACCCTGGAGTACACATCCAAGCCTATGATTCTGCAGAAGATAAGGTTGATATAACCAAAACTATTTTGGCTTCCATTTAAGGTTGCCTGCTCCAGGTTGCCAAATACCTGGAGAACCTTGGGGTAGAGTCTGAGGAAGGAAGAGCTTGGGGAGGGGAAAATGTCCATTGGAATATAATGCCATAGAGTCAACTTTCCAAAGTAGCCATTTTCTCCAGGTCACCTGGAGAACAGTTGTAATCCCAGGAGACTTGCAGCCACTACCTGGAGTTTGACCACCCTACATCCATGGAACATCTGCAATGTCTTATCTCCCCCCCCCCAAAAAAAAAAAAATCAGCTGCAACTTCATTTTGAATTTCTCTTCCAACAAAACCCATAATTATCTCGGGAACTGCAGAGCGCCACTGTTTCTTAACAAATTGCCACTTTGGGGGGCTCATCCACCTAGTTCATAGTTGAGTTTCAGTGACATCTTATCAGCTTCCCCTCTACTAAGAGTGAGTGGAACCACTTAAGACCATAAACCCTTGCCAGGTCTTGCGGCTGTATCACTAGCAAATACAAATGGTGTACAATAATGGTACGCCTTCAGAAAAAAAAATTGCTGCCCATATTGACAGTTTCATGGTAACAGTGGCCCTGGCCTCTGTGGTACTATTAATGATTTAAGGCAAGGCCTCCTGTGAACTAACAGAAATTATAAAATGGCTGCTGGAGAGATTACAGTTAGGGCCTTTGGCCCAAGGTATGTTGTTGTTATGTGCGAAGTCGTGTCCGACCCATCGCAACCCCATGGACAATGATCCTCCAGGCCTTCCTGTCCTCCACCATTCCCCGGAGTCCATTTAAGTTTGCACCTACTGCTTCAGTGACTCCATCCAGCCACCTCATTCTCTGTCGTCCCCTTCTTCTTTTGCCCTCAATCGCTCCCAGCATTAGGCTCTTCTCCAGGGAGTCCTTCCTTCTCATGAGGTGGCCAAAGTATTTGAGTTTCATCTTCTATGGACAGTTCCAATAGGCCCAAGGTATATTACATGAAAATAAACATGTTGAGTTACTTTACGTAAGGCTGGGATAAGTTATTTGGGGACCTAGAAACTCTTCCTTATGTTCCCTTATTTGTTTAATTATATTTTATTGAAAATTAGCTGCCTTTCAGAATTCAGGAAGGCTTACAGTATAAATCAGGTGAAACACAATCAAACAAGCATGATCCAAACCCATGAAACCATCAGCTTTGCAGGCACAGGGTCCCGCATTCAGTCCCTGACAACTCCTTTTCAGAAGTAAATTGGATCATTTAACAGGTAACATGAAAGATCCTGGAGAGCCAATGCCGTTCAGAGGAGGCAACACTGGCCTTGATAGGCCAATGGCCTGACAGTATAAGGCAGCATCTGTGTCATCCCCAAACCTGATCTCCGAGCTGGGTTGTTTTTAAGAGAAGTTTCCCATAAAGTTTTCTATATACAGACATAAGGTTTAGTTTCCTCATCACCACCCCCACCCCCACCCCCAAGCACAATACATTTCAACTTTAATAAGGTTGCAATGCAGAAAGGACAATGAGATCTGTCTTCATTCTCCACATGTCCCTCGCCACAATTGGGAACACATTCAATGGCAAGTAAGTGTTGTGAAGAAAACCGCCAGCGCCTTTTATATTTCTTCAAGTTCCTTGACATCCCCAACAATCTCCAAAGTTGGATTTTGATTCATTTTTTGTACCGCATTAAATAATAAGTTTCCGTTCCTTTTCTATACCTTGGGAGGATTTGAAAAGTGTCTAATTGATGTCGCTCCCTGCTTGAAATTCTCTCCGTATTTCGGAATGCATTCGCATGTGGCTGAGCTCACCAGTCTGCTAACCAGCCATCTACCCGTCCATCCATCCATCCATCCAACCAACGATCTATCCATCCATCCAACAAGGAATTGGTCTCCCCGGTGCCAGCAAGAGTGAATTCTCCGGTTCTGTCAGCGACAGCCAAGGAGGCTCCTCAATATTTAACAACATCACTTCTAACGCAAGCAAGCTCCTTTGCCTATTTTTATTTTCTCATGAGAGCTTAAACCTTCCCTGTCAAAATATGTTCAATGGACAGTCAGTGGCTCACCTTCTAATGATGAACTTTTTAGCATTCTAAAAAGACAATGACTGCCACTGTCAGAAACAGATTTTGAAAACCCAGCCCGACGTGGTGCTCTCAGCTGCAGTGCATAATGTTGTCTCTGGGTTTGCAACAATGAACTTCCAAAAAAAACCCTTGTCTATTATGATGTTCTTTCTCTCTTTCTCTGGAGCAGTGGGCGCATAATATTGTTAAGTTAACTTCCCACCGCCAGCGTGATACTTAATTTTAATCACTTCCTTTGCTATTCAGTAAAGCCATTGATTATATTATGTCCCTCAGCACTGTTTATGCACTTTCATATACATGAGGAGAAGGGAGAGGAGAGTAGTCATCAAGAGCACTCTCTGTGTTTATACATTATTTCTTTAAAATGCATCCAATGGAATATAGTATTACAATCCCATTTGTCTAAATAAATGACAAAATATGGTCTAAAAGCACCCTTTTTCTCATCTAATGGGGAAAAACATTTGATGGGGGGGGGAAATCATGCATAGTACCTATCCAGAGGAGTATCTTTTATTTATTTATACATGCATATATACATGTACACCCATGGAATGAGTTTATGCAACTTGGAGAGACGAGAAGAAATCACACTTGCTGTAAACAAAGATTGCAGAGGAGAGTTCTGGGTCCTGATGTTTAGAGCATCCGAAGGAGTGTAGGAACGTGTCCCTAAGATTGAAGCGTGGTATTTTTTTTTCCAGTGGTAGGCTTCTCTGTAAAGTTCTTGTTTGCTTGTTTATGGAATGTGCATGGACAGTGCCACCAGGATAACACAGCCCTGAGTCCCTGCTGACATTTCCAATGCCACAGAAATATATACGGGAGATAAAAATTCAGGTGTAGGGTTGTAGATTGACTAGTTCCTCCATCAGCTTTGTGAGCTAGCAGGGACATTTTCTCTTTTCTTAAAAAAGAAGAATAAAAGAGCTAGCTTCAAGAACTAGCATCTTAGTTCTGGGATGTCAACAGTGATCTTCCACCAGGCCTCACTAAAGACATAGGACAAATACAGAAATGCAGATAAAACTAGGCTTTATTTGAAAGATCTGCAAGAGTTTATGAGAATCTAACTTGCAAACACTGGACATAGCATGTTGTTGTTAATTGCAAATTTGTCTCCAACCCATCGCAAGCCCATGGACAATGATCCTCCAGGCCTTCCTGTCCTCTACCATTCCCCGGAGTCCATTTAAGTTTGCACCCACTGCTTCAGTGACTCTATCCAGCCACCTCATTCTCTGTCGTCCCCTTCTTCTTTTGCCCTCGATCACTCCCAGCATTAGGCTCTTCTCCAGGGAGTCCTTCCTTCTCATGAGGTGGACATAGCATCGATGGCTTTAAAAGTGGATTAGGCACATGCACTGAAAACCAGTCCATCATTTGCTAAAGGGGACACCCATACTGAGGAGCAGGAAACCTCTCAATGTCGGCAAGATGTGCCTTGCCCTGTAAGGTGGGTTTGTTGGCTCCCTGAGGTACTGGAGGTATTTGGTTAGTATATCAAAGTTGGATGGTTAGGAAAGCATATATGTGGTGAAAGATTCTTCAAGCCAGTATATTGAGGAGGTAGAGGAGAAGATGAAGAAGAGAGCTGTTTTTTATACCCCTCTTTTCACTATCTGAAGGATTCCCAAAATCTACTTACAAACATTTCCCCCTTCTTCTCCCCATAAGGGGCAACCTGTGAGGTTGGTGGGGCTGAGAAAGCTCTAACACAGCTTTTCTCAACTTCTTTACCATTGAGGTACCCCTGAAACTTCCTTCAGGGTTTGAGAAACCCAAGCAGTGGTGCAGAATATGATTGAGAAGCATAGCTGTGTACACGTCCACTCAGTGCTCCTTCCCTTCCCACCCCCTCCAGGACCAGCACTGGCCATTCTGCGAGGGGGGGGGGCAGGTCAACATTACCTTATATGGTCATATCACCCAATACATGTTTGAGAAAGAGAGAGAGAGAGAGAGAGAGAGAGAGAGCCTCTTGTGGTGCAGAGTGGTAAGGCAGCAGATATGCTGTCTGAAGCTCTGCCCATGAGGCTGGGAGTTCGATCCCAGCAGCCAGCTCAAGGTTGACTCAGCCTTCCATCCTTCTGAGGTTGGTAAAATGAGTACCCAGCTTGCTGGGGGGTAAACAGTAATGACTGGGGAAGGTACTGGCAAACCACCCTGTATTGAGTCTGCCATGAGGGTGTCACCCCAAGGGTCAGACATGACCCGGTGCTTGCACAGGGGATACCTTTACCTTTACATACATACATAGACATAGACATAGACATAGACATAGACATAGACATAGACATAGACATATACGAGAGGGTAGACCCTCTCCTGAAAAAAAAAACACCAGCTACCGCCTGGTCTTGCAGTTCATGTTTCTGGGTCAGGTAGTTGAGAGGGCCACTGCAGACCAGCTCCTGGCTTTCTTGGAGATAATTTTGGCCCTTGACCCATATCACCCATCATGGCCGCAGGGTGGAGACCGCACAGGTCACCTTGACGATGATCTCCAGCACCAAGTTGGGAGGTTCGACTATCCTTGTGCTTCAACCACGTTTGATGTGGTTGACGTCGAGTTGTTAGCCCACCACCTCACCGGTACTGGGATTTTCTCCAGCACCAGACACAGTGGGTGAAGAGTTGTCTGGCCCCTTTGTAGGGTGCCATAGGGGGCAATACTCTCCCCCACACTTTTTAACATCTAGATGCACCCTCTCATAAAGCTGGTCTGGGGCTTTGGGCTGGGCTGTCATCAGTATGCTGATGACACCCAGCTCTGTCTCCTGATGGATGACCAGCCAGAATCCCCCTGAAAATATTTGCCAGATGTTTGGAAGCAGTGCCTGGATGGTTCAGACAGAGTCATCCTCACACACTACCCTCACACACTGTAAGAAAGAAAGCAACATTCACCAGTAGCTCCAGAGCAGGTACTTCCTCCTTCTCCCTGCTCAGCTGTTTGCTCCCTGACATCAGGATGCAATGGTATCACTACCGGTACACCCTGGAAGTAACCTAGACATGTCTCTGGCAATGTTGCCTGGGTCTCCCTCCTGGTCCTGGTCCATTCCCTGCCGGTTTTCTTGAGGCACCCCTAGTGGGGCCCACTGCATGCACAGCATATTGCCCACCTGGCTGCTTGTTCTCCTTCTAAGCGCTTACTTCTAAATGCTATAAATTGTGATAGCAGACAGTCTCCCCCTGCCCTTGCTCCATTAGCTGCAGAATGGTGGTGTTTTGCCTTTGCAAGTCCGATGGGCTGTACAACTCTCTGCAGACTCTTGACAGTCAAGGAAAATGATTGGCCTGATGAATGTTTGACAGCTATCAATAAATTGACTGACAGTTAGAAGTGTTGCTGCTGGTGGAGATCACATAATTCATTGGATTGCTGCCAGTATACATGCATACATACGTAGGCATTATTTTAAGCTGATGTCTGCAACGGAAAAGAACCTGTTAGGAAATCAGAACCACTTGAGGTCAAGGGATAAGCCTCCTACAATAATCATTCCTTAGGGGAAAATGTTCTGTATGTCAGGGCAATGAGATCTGATAAAGTGGACATTTTCTTCTCTCTGCATAAAATTTGGGAAGAGAGGATCTTTCAGGTGAGAAATAACAGCACTCGGTGAGCCTTCTGTTCTTCGGAACTAGAGTGTGATCTGGGGTGTCTTTTTGATAGGGAGGGTTCGGTAGATTTTACTGCTTCACTGGCAGAAGAACTCCATCTTGTAGGCCCTGCAGAACTATGTCAATTCTGGCAGGGCCTGGGTATGCTCTGGTAGCTCATTCCACCAGGTGGACCAAGGCAGAAAATGTCCTGGTTCTAGTTGAAGCCAGATGTACCTCCTTGGGGTCAGGGACCATCAGCTGGTTGGTATTGGAAAAGTGGAGTGCTCTTTGGGGAGTGTAGAAAGAGAGGCAGTCTCTCAGATATACAGGACCTGTACCACGGATGGCTTCATAACCTTAAACTTGATCTGGAATTCAACTGGGAGCCAGTGCAGCTGTAGGAGCACAGACCAAATATGTGCCTTCCAGGGTGTACCCATCAGGATCCTGACTTCTGCATCCTGGACCAATTTCTAGAGCAGGGATAAGGGTAGGTCTGCATAGAGTGAGTTACAGGAGCCCAGTCTAGAGCTGACCATTACATGGATAACTGTGGAAAGGTGTTCCAGGCCCAGTGAGGGCACTAGTAGCTTGGCTTGGCAAAGGTAGAAAAATACCAGCCACACTACTCTTGAGACCTGTGCCTCCATGGGTAGGGAGGCACCAAAGATCACACCCAGGTTTCAGGTTGAGGTGGTAACCAACAGTTGGACCCCATCCAGACAGGGTAAGTGTGCTTCCTCACCTGGTCCTTCCCTACCCAGTCACAGGGCCTCAGTCTCTGAAGGGTTTCAGAGTTTCAGACAACTCTGCTTGAGCTATCTATCTGCTTCTATGCATTTGGCATCTAGGGTGTATCCAGGCAGCCACCCATCCGGAAGTAGGTGTCCTTTCCATATTAATGCACCCAAGCCCAAACCTGTCATCTGAGCTAGACGTTGGAGTGTGGCTGGCACCAGTAGTTACCCAGGTAGGCCAGCTTACAGGACCCAATGGTTGCCTGTCCCCAGGTGAGACTTGGGGATCCCCCAGAATTACAACTCATCTCTAGACTAAAAAGACCCCTGCAGAAAATGCCTGCTTTGGAGGGTGGATTCCATAGCATTATACTCCACTAAGGTATCTCCCCGCCCCAAATCCTGCCCACTTTTGGCCCCCAAAGTTTCCAGGGTATTTCCCAAGCCAGAGCCGGCAATCCTATCTGCCTTGGAGCCAACTGCTGCCACTGCCAAGACTGGTTGCTGCCACTTATCTCCCTGCTCCACTAAGTATGGAAGTATAAGGCAAGGTCTCCAGCTTCTACCAGTCTGTTCTGTCCCCTTAGCCTGAAGGAGGACAGAACACGCTGGTAGGATACAGTGAACTGCTTTCCCTTGACCCTGACATTAGAACCTGAGTGGTTAGAGAGGAAGGGCGGAGCCAAACGGGAGGGCGCAGTGGGAGGGATTGGCTAGATAGGAAGGTTTGGCACCACAGGGGCACTTGCTCAGCATCCCAATAAGCCCTTTTGTTTTCAAGAATCTTTACGCGGAAATGGGCTTTTGAACGACAGTGTGGTCTAACGTTTTGCCAAGGGGGGGGGGGAAGGCTACAAAGCCCATGGTTCAGTACTACAAAGCCCATGGTTCAGGAATCCTGTCACTATCACACTGTAATCTCCCCATACCTCTGTCATTAATCACAGGCTAAATAATAAAACTGGCTTCTCCTTGAGAAGAAAAGGCATATTTTTCAGCAACAGACTGATTTTGATACATCTTTTAACTAACCAAAAGTAGCATCTTGACAATTTTAATAGGCTAATTATACACTGATGGTCATCTAGGAATGTGCTCATTTTCGGGCCTTTATGTCCCGACAATTGTAAAAGTTGTCAGCTGGAAAATTGGCACACAAACACAGAATTTCAATCATGGAGACCCAGCAGGACTTGACTTAAAAATGTTTCCGTTGCACAAAGGAAGTTCAGTCTGAGGTAGGCAGAGGAAATGAAAGGCTGCGTATCCGGCAGGCCCTAGGAAGAGGCGGTATCTGGATGTCAACACAATCAAAGCAACTTTACACCTGAGCGGTTTGAAGTGACTTTACCTCAGCAGTAGAGTGAAAGTTCTGTAATGCAGAGGGTCTCGTGTTCATTCCATATTGCCTCTTTTAAAAGGACAAGACCTTACGTTGCCTGAAATCCTGGAGACCTGGTGCCACGGGGGGAGCTGCTGTCCCTCTGCTCTGTCAGGCTTAAAGCCTTCTTCCACACTGGCCAGATCATTATACTACTAAAGGAAGCAGTGCAAGACTGAAAGACCCAGCAACAGCTGAGACATAGGATCACCAAGAGTTAGACATGACTGAATGGCGAACAACATCATCGTTGTAATTGGCTCTTTCTACCATGGAAGAGCCTTTCTCCAATGGCAGGGCCAGATGCTCAACAAAATGTCGTAGCCGGAGGTGGGGGTGTGGGTACCCCTCTGCCAGCCCCACTACTGACCAGCTGACCGGGTGGCCATAAGAAAGGGAAAGGCTCAGGCCATGTTGCCAACATTGAACAGGATGTGACATCATCACGTCTGGGCCATAGAGTTTTTGGCCCAATAGCAGAGTGTCGCAGTGTCATAAACTTCCTCTTTCCCCTGGCACATCTCCCGCATCCCCTACCATTTGCCAGGAAGGACCTGGCAACCCTAACAGGAGGAAGAGGTCATACTTTGCTGAGAAGAGTAAGGGCTATAGTGCCCTCTGATGCCTTTCCTATTGCTCCCCAAGTGTTAGAAAGCAAGCAGGGTCTGACAGGGCTTTTGCACAGTGAGGCTGTGAAGATTGCTTTGAGAGCAGCTGCAGCAGCAGCCATTTTATGGCCAGCTCTTTTTGGCAGCCTGCCCACCACACAGTGTAAGAAATCCAGAAGTGCCCACAGACTCAAAAAGTGTAGGCATCCCTGTGGTAAACAACGCTAGAGGGCGTCACCCCAAGGGTCAGACATGACCCAGTGCTTGCACAGGGGATATCTTTACCTTTACCTTCCTCTGCTCGAAGGAGTCTCAAAGTGGCTGATAATCACCTTTCCCCTTCCCACAAAAGACACCCTGTGGGGTAGGTGGGGCTAAATGGCTTCCCTCAGGAAATCCACCTTTTTTCCTGTCCTCGTGCAGTTGGGACGAGCAGGGAGAAGAAGGAGGACAAGTTCCCTCTGCCTGTTTTGGATGAATGTGTACATCGCTGCCAGCTAGCTGTAAAGAGGGAGAGGACCAACAACTGGCAAGACGGAGAGGAAGGAATGGGGCTTACTGTCAGACTTTGTCTTTAGCAAGAGTCAGCCACGGACTGTCAGAAAGAGGGTTAACTGTTTGTTGTCTCTTGTTTCTAGTGGGGACTGGCAAAGTGGGTTACGTGATTTGTTTATTGGTATGTAAATTGTTTCTGCCATTGTCTACATGTCCTGTTCCCACCTATGCAACTGTAAATGGAAGAGAAGGAATTCTCCTTCCTCTCTTTGTCTCCAAACTGCTTTAGGCAGAGAGGGAGATCCATCTTGGAGTTTAATCATGTAACAGCTAGGGTTAAAAGCTCCGTCATGAGCTATAGGAAGCTATGTGTTTTCTTACTTTATTTCCCAGTTCCCTTACCTTGGTCGTTCTAGTAAAATATGTTCTTATACTTCAACACTCCAGTGCCTGATCTCATCACTGATATTAACTCTGCTACTTTAAATACACAATAATTACCCAACACACACTGAGGAAAAGACTCATGTGGAGGGCATCTTGTCTAAGAGACCTTCAAAACCAGGAGTATGACCCCTGAGCTCTGCCAGTCTACAAGGACTCCTCAGTACCTGCAGGACTTTGTGCATCACCTACTGAGTGACCTCTTAAGGGGGGAGGGGTGTTGTGTATGCAGGCACACAGGTGATCCTGCAGAAGACCCAGCACATAGGATCGGCTAGACCTGGACTCCAGCTGTCATGGCCACTTTGAGAGCCAATCAGTTTAAATTAATCAAGGGGTCTGAGCCAATGGCTTCCTGCCCTGCTCAGCTCCATTGTTCTCTACATGTATATATATTGCTGTTTTCTGGGTGGTTTAGCAAATGAAGTCTTGGTACTTCCTGTATCATGCCCTTTCACGATTAAAGAGCTGCAAGGATTCCAGTGTCATGTGGTTCTTGAACCCACATATTTTACACAGATAGTGGCATACCAAATGGAAATGAAATTAGGAAGGGGGGGAGGGTTGCATTTGAATCTCTATCTAGTATCAAAGTTGTTCTCGTTCATTCAAATATGAAGAAGGGAGGGAGGGAAGAGTTGGCTTTTACCCCACTTTCCATTGCCTGAAGGAGTCTCAAAGTGGCTGACAATCGCCTTTCCCCTCCCCACAACAGACACCCTGTAGGGTAGGTGGGGCTGAAAGAGTTCTGACAGAACATCTCTGTGAGAATAGCTCTGTGACTAGCCCAAGGTCTCCCAAGTGGTTGCATGTGGAAGAAGAGGGAATCAAACCTGGTTCCCCAGATTAGAACCAGCCACTTTCAACCATTACACCAAGACAGCCAGCCAGCCAGCCAGCCAGCCAGCCAGGGAAGGAAGGAAGGAAGGAAGGAAGGAAGGAAGGAAGGAAGGACGGAAGGAAGGAAGGAAGGAAGGAAGGAAGGAAGGAAGGAAGGAAGGAAGGAAGGAAGGAAGGAAGGAAGGAAGGAAGGAAATCTGCAGCTGTTCATATTTCTCACAAGAGATCTTTATTATTATTTAAAATGAATAGTCACACCACTCCACACTCTTATATGGAAGAGGTAAACTGAGTATTGTTTCCTTCACTTCACTTTATAGATTGTTTTATGTATTGTTGTTTGTTCTTATGTGAACCGCCCTGAGCCCCCAGAAAGAAAGAAAGAAAGAAAGAAAGAAAGAAAGAAAGAAAGAAAGAAAGAAAGAAAGAAAGAAAGAAAGAAAGAAAGAAAGAAAGAAAGAAAGAAAGAAAGAAAGAAAGAAAGAAAGAAAGAAAGAAAGAAAGAAAGAAAGAAAGAAAGAAAGAAAGATTGGGCCAGGAGGGTCATTTGAGACAAATGGCTCTGGCAAAGCTTTCTAAATGAGAATGCAAAGATTCCTATAAAGACTCCTGGCCGATCCTCCTGCCTCCTGCTTTAGAAGCATTCAAATTCACCCACAAACGTGAAGGAAAAACTAAGAAAAGAGAAAGAAATGTAATGCAGGCTGATGATCTCCTTCGTGTTACATTATCCTGCCAGCCATTCCCATCCATCACCGTTGTTAAGAAGCCTGGTGACATTCTAAATGGCCTATGAATATTACTCTGATACTGAGACTAATTCCTTGGATGAATTTTAACTTTGCTCTCCCTCTCACTCCTTTCTTTAAATTGAGCTCTGGCTAACTGCAGTACTCTCACTGTCTCCTCGTCTCTTCCCCCCCTTCTAAATTTCCACGGGCACAGCTATCCTAGTGCTCTGTAATTAAATGGGCAAAAAGAGCAGGTAGAAAGGAAATCACAAAGTTTCCAGACAGTATCTTAAATCTTGCTGGGAAATGGATTTTGGCTGAGTCAGGGATATTAGTGATGCCCGGGATGTTCAGCTACTTTATCCCAAAAGAGAAGAGATTAAATCCCAGATATATCGCCGACCCCCTCTCTTACCGGGACCTGGGCATTGGGCACCCCTCCCTCGAAGAGCTATAATTAACACCAGATGCGTATCCCCCTCCCCCTCTCATAGAATGGAATTTTAATGTCATCTCTTATTTTATTCCAATGCACTGCTCTGGACTCCGTTATGGCAGAACAAGAGAACAAAATGTAAGAAAGTAAGAAGGAAGGTAGACCAGTGGGTGGGTGTTGTGCCGTGGACAATGAGGTGGGTGACCTTGGGCTAGTCACAGTTCTCTGAGAACTCACTCACCCCCACCTGCATGTTATGGGGAGAGGATGGGAATGTGATTGTAAGCTGTTTTGAGGTAGAAAAAAGTGGGGTATAAGAGCCAGCTCTTTTTCTTCTAGACAGATAGATGGGTAGATAGATGGTGAGTCCTGCTTGGGAGATATTAGGGTGACATCCTACCTAGAATCATAGAATCATAGAGTTGGAAGGGGCCATACAGGCCATCTAGTCCAACCCCCCTGCTCAACGCAGGATCAGCCCTAAGCATCCTAAAGCATCCAAGAAAAGGGTGTATCCAACCTTTGCTTGAAGACTGCCAGTGAGGGGGAGCTCACCACCTCCTTAGGCAGCCTATTCCACTGCTGAACTACTCTGACTGTGAAAATTTTTTTCCTGATATCTAGCCTATATCGTTGTACTTGAAGTTTAAACCCATTACTACGTGTCCTCTCCTCTGCAGCCAACAGAAACAGCATCCTGCCCTCCTCCAAGTGACAACCTTTCAAATACTTAAAGAGGGCTATCATGTCCCCTCTCAACCTCCTTTTCTCCAGGCTGAACATTCCCAAGTCCCTCAACCTATCTTCATAGGGCTTGGTCCCTATGATATAGCACCTAGATATAGCACAGGCCCAAATTTGATAAAAATTATGCAAAGGGTTGATATCATCTGTGGTTGCTATGTAATTGGTTGAAATGGGTTGGATCCCATGATTTGTCACTAAAAAGTGTCCATGGTTGTGGAGCTTTCTCACATGCCTCTTTGTTTCCCCAGTAGTCCTTTTTGAACCTGGGAAACTCTTATTTCTGGGGCTTCAGGTCTTGCACCGACAAAATTCAGGAGGGAGCAGAGGATGAAATCTCCCTTTCGACCTCTTCCATTAGTGTAGCTGGTTATTACTTCACAGAGGTACCAAGACTCCCAGGAAAAAAAAATTCTCCTGGGACGGAAGGAATTGGGAGGGCAGGAATGTCCCTTGATCCTCTTATCCATAGATCATGGGATCCAGTCTGCAATTTGTACCATCACCACAAAATGCCAGTATAAGACACCTAAATGCGACTGGGGACTTAACTTGCCCCCAAAGCCGCTATTGAAGAAGCGGCAGGCAGTGGAAGAGGACGCATGACATCCCGAAGGTGGGAGGGGCTGGACATGCGGGGGAAGTGTGTGCGGGCGAGGATGCCACCGCCCGCGTGAAGCACCTATTTAAGGCCTGAACGGTGTCGCCTCGCCCTCTTTCCCCTCCGGCAGCAGGCAGAGAGCGGATGATTCCCTCCCACCCACCCTGTTACCAGAACAGTTACAGAGCTGTTTATAGACTCCCCTCACTGGCAGTCTTCAAGCAAAGGTTGGATACACACTTTTCTTGAATGCTTAGGGCTGATCCTGCGTTGAGCAGGGGGTTGGACTAAATGGCCTGTGTGGCCCCTTCCCACTCTATGATTCTATATGTTGGAATGTTTTGTTGCAAGCCTCTTGTCACAGCTTTATGGGGGCGGGGATGGCACAGTTATGAGCTTCGATGTGAGATTCAAACTTGATACCTTGGGGCCTCAATCCTGAGGCAGCTTGTAGCGAGTTAGACCAACCCGGATGGGGTGGCCTATGTGCTCGGAGGTGGCTGCTTGCTCACTGGGCCAGGTGGCCTATGTGCTCAGAGGAGGTCTTTGCCTCTCTCTGGCACATCAGGTGGGAACATTTCCTGCAAGGGTAGCTCAGCGCCAAATGGGGTGACCTGCTCTCCCAAAGATGGAGGCAGGGGCACCCTTGGGTCAAGCAGGGTGGTTAATGCTGATGGGAAGGCTTATTTTGGTGCTTATTTTAATGCCATTGAGAGTGTGTTAACAATAAAGCTGTGGCCATGTTAAGGCCATCTGTGGTCGTGTGTCCTTCTTCCACCCATCCGGCCTGCCTGCAAGTCAAACTGTTATAATCTCACCCTGTTCCCTCCCTCACGTATGATTTTCCCATCTGTCTTCTTTCTTGCTGAACAGCCCCTTTATTTTCTTCTTTTTTGCACCTCTATGGCTTTCCCAATTAGTAGCTTTATTAGAGACAGAATCCGCTTTTTATATTCTGTTTTTTAAAACGGCACCCGAGAGGTTTATGAATGTTTAAATTAAACAAAATTGTTTATTTATCTCAGAGGATAAAAGAGAAGGCAAAATCAGGTGTAGGATGTCTGAAGTGAATCAAACTGAGGTAACATTGTAGTCACACAAACACTAGTAACTGTTACTGCTATTCAACGAGGTGTTGAAACTTTGAGGAGAGAGGTGTTCTTTTCAGTTTTTGTTTAAACATTTAAGAGGAATGGGAAGGCGACTGTAAGCTGCTTTGAGCCTCCTTAGGGTAGGGAAAAGCGGCATATAAGAACCAACTCTTCTTCTTCTTCTTCTTCTTCTTCTTTTTCTTCTTCTTCTTCTTCTTCTTCTTCTTCTTCTTCTTCTTCTTCTTCTTCTTCTTCTTCTTCTTCTTCTTCTTCTTCTTAAACATAGGTTTCTGAGTTTCACCGACACATAAAGTTTAAAAGATAGGAACATACAACGAAGTCCCCCAAATCCTTCTTTATATATGAACTGGAAATCACTCCTCTTTTCTAGAAGCTATTTCCCTTCTTAACTGGGCAGGGTCACTTCTCTTTACTGGAAGCTATGTTACCAACCAGTGTGATGTAGTGGTTAAAAGCGGTGGCTTCTAATCTGCTGAGCCAGGTTTGAATCCCCACTCCTCCACATGCAGCCATCTGGATGACCCTGATAGTGCTGTTCTGACCAAGCAGTCATGTCAGAGCTCTCTCAGCCTCACCTACTTCACAAAGTATCTGTTGTGGAGAGAGGAAGGCAAGGCAATTGTAAGCTGATTGAGATTCCTTTGGGCAGTGAAAAGTGGGGTATAAAAACCAACTGTTCTTCTCTTCCTCACCATCTTTGTAGCCCTCCTCTGGATTTTCTCCAGTTTGCCTACATCTTTCTTCAGTTGTGGTGCACAAAACTGAACACAGTGCTTCAAGTGAGGTCTTACTAAAATGGAGCCTCTTCTTCATTTTTGGCTTGAATGAGGATCCCCCTTGATCCATTCACTATCTTAGCCTCCTTCCCAGTCTACAGTCAGTGCTTCAGTCTCTCTTTTTCAACTGTCAGTTCCCAACTGCCATTTCTTAACTCTCTCAACAGAATTCCATTCAAACAACCTGTCGCTTAAATGTTCTCATACTCTGTTATGCATTAACACTTGACAGTCAGTCACAACTTAACCTCTCCCACTCCAGTGGTGGGACATAGATAATACAGAATTTAATGCAGGCTTGGAGCACAGTTTTGTCCTGCTGCCTCTTCTATTTGGTCATCCTTAATGTGGCTCAAGCCTTGTCACCACAGCAACAGCAGTACTCAGGGGCTGCTCAGAAGGGCCTAGCACCACCACTAACACCATGCAGGCCCTGACATCTTGCCTGCTGAGAAGGGCCTAGCACCACCATTACTTACTTACCATGTTGGAGGTGGGGAGTGGATGCCACATGTTTGAAGAGTTTGAAGCCTGCTTCACACCCTAACCTCCTGAAGTGGCAAGCTATTCGATACTGGAGCTGAGTGACATTTGTCTCTCACTGAGTTCATTACATAGTAAATGGTGACGTGAACATACAGAGAAGCTCTAGGAAGCCATTCTGTGAACCCAGCAAGAAGATGGGAATTGGAGGTTGGGATGAAAAAGGGTGGAAGTAGGACTAGAATTATCAGCCATGGCAACCGGTGGAAGGAGGGTGGGGACAGGGGTAATGCTTTACCAATGGCACAATGTAACTTCTGATGCAAACCTGGAAGTAAGGCCACCTCATCTGAAGATAGGGATGCCAATCCCCAGGTGGGATCTGGGGACCCTTGGAAATATAGCTCATTTCAAGGCAATATATATCAGTTTCCCGGAATAAAATGGCTGCTTTCAGCAGGGGTAGTCAACTTGTGGTCCTCCAGATGTCCATGGACTACAATTCCCATGAGCCTCTGCCAGCGTTTGCTGGCAGGGGCTCATGGGAATTGTAGTCCATGGACATCTGGAGGACCATAGGTTGACTACCCCTGCTTTGGAGGGTGGACTCCATACCATTATACTCCACCAAGGTCTCCAAATCCTGCCCACTCCCAGCTCCACCCCCAGAGTCTCCCCAAAGTATTTCCAAACCGAGAACTGGCAACCTGATCAGAGAGACACTCTAGGATTCCCTAAAACATTTTGCTATTACCAATCTACAGTTTTATCATTGCAATGTCATTGCTGCATCCCTTTCCCCGGCCATATTCCCTTCTCCATGGATCTGCCCAGTGGCCATGGAGACTGCAGGTAGAAAGTGAGAATTCTCCTACCATAGCAGGAGATCCAGTAAGTCTCTCTGTTAGTTAGACCTTTTGACATGTATACACAACTGATATTTCCATTTCTCCCAGGTCTTTCTTATATATTTGTTTGTTTGTTAAATTTTTTATACCGCCCTCCTGTATGGCTCAGGGTGGTTTACATGGAAAATCCTGGGGTTATTACATGGAACATCGTAGATATACGTACCAGTCATAATAACATAACATAGTCCGCTAAGGTGCAGCAATGCACTTCTAAAGTGATTGTATTTTTCAAAAGCTTTGGGGGTTTGATGAATCTCAGACTGTGGCAATACATCTATGAACAGCGACACCATGGCCTTGTTCTATCTGTTTGTATAATTGTGTTAGATAATATGCCTTTTTGATCAGTCTGGCCTACTTTTGTGGTTAAACCTCAGCGAGATCATAGGAAGTGGTCGCAGCAGCCCGATGTAAGAGCAACAGATTTGCATGTCATTCCTTCAGCAGACTGCACCCACGCATCCTTCTATACCTACCATCGTGGAACGTTTCTTCTACTAACCTACATAGTGTGGTTTGCCTGCTGAAAGACGGAGACAACTGAACCTGAAGCTAGTCAGTTGTCGATTTTTTTTTCTTTTTAAGGTACCTTTAAGTGGCCTTTCCCCCCAGGTTCTAGGACATCATAAGGGGCTAGAAGTCTGTGGAGTCCTCGAGTCCAAAAGTGTAGCTCTGATCCATTATGCAAGCTTCTCATTTTTATGACACAGATGTAGAACTCTGTACTTCTCCTTCCTGAATTGCATCTTGTTCTCATTTGCCCATTTTTCCATCATCTTCCCACCCTCCTTTTCTTTATGCCCAGATCCCCGAGGACTTCTTGGTTCATGGGGTATCAAAACAAGTGAGTTGGATCAATTCAGTGCCTTAATTGTGGTTCTGGTTATTTTCCAGTTCTGGGGTTGGTTTTGAATTGCAGTTATTGAGAAGCAAAGAATCCTCTCTCTTGGCACAGCTAACTCTCCCCAAATTGCCCCCCCCAGCTCCATGGTTCCCTCCCAAAATACAAATCCTGGACTACCAGATCCATTGGCCCCATTGTGATAGGCTGAGGGATGTCAGAGAACCAGGGTGAACACTAGGATGCAAAACCATTAGGGTTACCATTGTCAGCCAACAGCATTACAAAACTTCTGGGGAAAGCTTGGAAGTGACATCTGCCCACTCCAGGAATCTCCAGAAACTCTATGGCTTTACTCTGTTTTTCTCTAGTCCACAGTAGCAGGAAGTAGGAGCCAGTGGGTGGATTTTCTCTGGGGGGGACTTGGCAGCCCTAGTGGACCCAGGGCCTGGCAGCTCCTGCTGCTCCAATATGGGGGAGGAGCCATCCTAGAGAAGCCAGCAGCATTCTGGTTCTTGGCCAGGAAAGAGTGGAGAAGGGGGTGGGATTCCCCCTTACTGAGACTGCCCTGTCCTATGGTGAGCTGGATATGAGATTCAGGACCTGTGAGGATCCAAGACTGCCTCCATAAAAGAGGGCCAAGGGTTTAGATAGCTTAGGTAGCTGCCTATCTCTGTGGCTTAAGAGGCAGTAGCTCGTGAGGAAGAAGAGCAGGGATCTATGAGGGAAGCAACGCAGCTCTTCTGGTGAGCCTTCCACGCACTACGGCATCATCCCCACAGTGGAGGCCAAAACTTGGAGTCACCAGGAAGACCCCAGTTCATCAGCCTTTCACCCATCCTTTGTTTAGGGCTCCCGAATTTAGTAATTGCAATATGTTGGGATTTAATTGAAAGCTCCCTAAAACAGGAAAACTTGAGATATGGTAGGAAACAGGGAAGGATAAGAAGGAAGGGTCAAAGGACACACACCTGGGAATTTGAGGCTCATTCACCTCACAAACTAGAGATTGATTTTGAATACAGCCCAAATGAACTGGCAGGAGGTCTTTTAAAAAAGATCTTTGCCCTCTTTTTCTTCCCGGTTGCTGCTGGTTTTCTTCTAAAAATGAGTTTATGAGATCTGTTCGGCTGTTCTTGCCTAGGTAAAATATTGCAGGGCTATCAAGAAAAAATAAATAAGTGGTCAGCTTTCAACACCAATTGAGTGCTGGTTCGTCTGGGTTCTGGTGCCACTAGGTTTTCCCCTCCAGCAACATTTGTTGATGAAAATTTTGGGGATCCCCTCTCAGATGAAATGCTTGAAGAAATTCGAGAAAATTAAGGGTTTTAATCAGAGTTGGGGTATAAAGGTAAAGGTATCCCCTGTGCAAGCACCGGGTCATGTCTGACCCTTGGGGTGATGCCCTCCAGCGTTTTCATGGCAGACTCAATATGGGGTGATTTGACAGTGCCTTCCCCAGTCATTACCATTTTACCCCCCAGCAAGCTGGGTACTCATTTTACCGACCTCGGAAGGATGGAAGGCTGAGTCAGCCTTGAGCCGGCTGCTGGGATTGAACTCCCAGCCTCATGGGCAGAGCTTTCAGACAGCTGCCTTACCACTCTGCGCCACAAGAGGCTCTACAAGAGTATAGAGGCTGTGAATTTTCAATGTCTACATTACTGCTGTATGAGTGTTTATGTTTATGCACATGAAGGCTACGCATTTGAAACAAGTGAACAGGGCATTGTGCACCGCCACACATGGACTATAAATTTAAACCAATCTGGCACCAGTTGGCCCGTGCATTTGGCTTGAGGGTTTTAAACTGGGACTTTAGTTTTACCATTTGTTTTTGATATTGGAGGTGTTAAACGTTAAATCTTTATTGCAAAGGGCTTTGCGCACTCATTTGCGTGGAAAGGCAGCGCACCCTTTTTCCAAAGTAAATAGAATAAGTAGAAAGAACCTTGGGAACTACATTAAAGTAAAGCTGCCGAAAGTTCAAGACCTGTGACAGGCATTTCTTTCACCCTCATGGTGGAGAGGTGTCAATTAAAAAGGTTTGACATGGATTTAACTCTTCAGTGACGAAGAACCTGCCTGTGTATGCTTCTGTTACATTTTATGAAACCCGAATACAAAATCCAAAGTACTGGATTCGTGCCTACACATAACCCACATCACAACTGCTCTCTGTATGTATTTCAAAAGCCTGAAAAACCTCTGCTTAGAGAAGACCTACTTTTCGGATCCAAATCAATTATCTGAAAAATCCTGGAGTGACATGACCTGTTCCTCTGCGGGTAATTAATACATTCACTTGGAAAACTCTTCGCAATGCCCTTTTTATTTAAAAAAAAAAAGAAAACCGAGAGAGAAGAAGAAGCAAGCCATACTTTCCAAGAAACACAGATCAATGCTCTCTCCAAAGCCCCCCCACAAAGGGTTGGAGATTTGGTTGCATTTTGTTTCTTCCATAATCATGTTTTCCAGTTTTTCTCATGATGTTCCTCACTGTGGCATTTCCTATATTGTGTCCGTCATCCTATATTACATCAGCTGGCGTGAAAGACAAACTCCAAAGTGACAGCACAGCAACCAGGAAATTAGGAGGCGGGGCAGGGGCACACTGCCTTTTAAAAAGAAGTAACCCAAAAAAGGCCTGGGTTGATTCTGTCACCCCTCCTGACTGTTTCACACTCTCTCTCCTCTGGCTACTGCAATTCCTATTTCAGAAGCTTGGCCCTCAACCTCTATCAAAAACAAAGTTTGTTTGGGAAGGCAGCGTTCTGTGGATTGAAACCCCGTCATTCAATTTAGAAAATGTACTGTGTGTGGGAGGTAGAAGGCAGGGAGACGATGAATGGTAACCCACGGGACCATTTTAAAATTTAAAACAGCAGGCCAAAGTAGTTGGTAGAAATTAGGGATGACTCTGAAGTTCTCACCTCTGTTGTTTCAACCTCCCACCCCAAATCCCCATTTGGTTTCTGGAGCTTGCTCAGGCAAATATAATCAGTGATATATATATATTTTTTCCTTCTCCCGTGTTTGTTTCCCCGCATCTCTGTGCATATTCTTCAGTGTTCTTTCTGGGAAGATGACTAGCATGAAGACATGGGACATCAACACGTGGGCTGATAGAATCAGAGAGCTGGAAGGGGCCATGCAGGCCTTCTGGTCCAACCCCCTGCTCAATGCAGAATCAGCCTAAAGCATCCAGGATAAGGATCTGTCCAGCCACTGCTTGTAGACTGCCACTGAGGGGGAGCTCACCACCTCCTTAGACAGCCGATTCCACTGCTGAACTACTCTATGAATTCCCCCACACCCCAATATCTATCCATTACTGTTCTCCATGTAGCACAAACCCATTACTTGAGGTCCTATCTTCTGCTGCCAACAGGAACCTTTCCCTGCCCTCCTCTTAGTGACAACCTTTCAATACTTAAAGACAACCATCATGTCCCCTCTCAACCTCCTCTTCTCCAGGCTGAACATTCCCCAGTCCCTCAGCCTTTCCTCATAGGGCTTGGTCCCCAGGCCCCGGATCATTCTCATCGCTCTCCACAAACCTCCATTGGCTTTTTAGTGTGAGTTACTTCATGTGGGTTACCAGCAATTCTGCAACATACCCAGACATCCATCATCAGCCTGCATTGCCGTTGACCTTTCTTAATGTTACTCATGCGTGTGACAACTTTGAATGGACCAAGTACCTCCTTCCATGGCATATAACAGCTAGTGTTCTGCTGCAGATCCAGGGATGCACTGAATTTTAACATGAATTTGTCCAGCACTCAAACTTTCTGTGTTCAAAGGGATGATCGGGCCAGCCTTTTGGATGGATGCTGAACAGCCCCAAACACCTGTCAATTAGGTTTTCATCAGGTATTTACAGAGTTTTGTGTGCTCAAAGATGCTGCTGACTGAAACCCATTGACATCACTAGGGATACACTGAAGGGAAGACACAACACTTATTGATGATCAGTCTATTTGGCTTGTTGACTGTTTAAACACTTGTTTAGCACCAAGGATGGGGTGGCTAGCAGAACACAACTGGGATATGTAAGTACACATATGCACAGAAAGCCAACTGCCCTATACTTCGGTCTAGTGAGTTGGTTAAGAACAGCGGACTCTAATATGGAGAACTGGGTTTCATTCCCCACTCTTCCGCGACTGCCAGCTGGGTGACCTTGGGCCAGTCATAGCTCTCTCAGAACTTTCTCGGCTTTATCTACGTCACAGGTTTCCTGTTGTGGGAAGAAGAAGAGAAGGTGATTATAAGCCACTTTGGATAGTAAAAGTGAGGTACAAATAAACCATCCCTTATTCTTGTTATTATTAAAAGGAATAAAGCAACCTGTTGAGCTGGCATGTATGAACTGGCACATGCCTTGTGCTCTTGGTGCAGCCCGACCTCATAGAGTCTTGAGTTCTACTGTGAATGGGTGTGGGGGCAATAGTCAACAGTACCTGCAAATAAAATATATAAAGCCAATGATCAAACCCAAAGGAAATGGCAGAACATAATCAGAGCCAGTTTGGTGTAGTGGTTAGGAGTGCAGACTTCTAATCTGGCATGCCGGGTTCGATTCTGCACTCCCCACATGCAGCCAGCTGGGTGACCTTGGCCTTGCCACAGGACTGATAAAGCTGTTCTGACTCAGCAGTGATATCAGGGCTCTCTCAGCCTCACCCACCCCACAGGGTGTCTGTTGTGGGGAGAGGAAAGGGAAGGCGAATGTAAGACTCTTTTGGGTAGAGAAAAGTGGCATATAAGAATGTAAGACTCCTTTGGGTAGAGAAAAGTGGCATATATGAACCAACTCTTCTTCTTCTTCAGTAATATCAGGGCTCTCTCAGCCTCACCTCCCTCAAAGGGTGTCTGTTGTGGGGAGAGGAAAGGGAAGGTGACTGTAAGCCACGTTGAGCCTCCTTCAGGTAGGGAAAAGTGGCATATAAGAACTAACTCTTCTTCTCCTTCTTCTTCTTCTTCTTCAAATGTAAATACAGTAAAGGACAGTTGCTCATTCCCACTTAGAAATACGTCATACAGTATGTTTGCCATCCCTATTCTGAAAAGTGAAAGTGTTCTGCAGGTGAGTCAGAGGCCACAAATAAAATAACTAGGTGGGAATACTGCTTACACAGTCAGACTTTGAGCCTATGTAGTATAGCCCACTTTGACTTGTTGTGGGTTTCTAATGTCTCAGGAAAATAGCCTTCCCAGCCTGATAACTTGTCCCTGTTTTGCACTTGAAGAAGTGTAAGTTTTATGTCCCACTTTTCTCTATCTTAAGGAGTCTCAAAGTGGCTTACCATCCCCTCTCCCTTCCTCTCCTCACAACATGGGGAGATACATGAGGCTGAGAAAATTCCGAGAGAACATAGACTGGCTCCAGGGCCCATTCTGCACACGTCAGATAATGCATTTTCAGTGCTCTTTCAAAGTAGATTATCCTGTTCTGCACAGGAAAATCCAGCTACAAAAGCACTTTGAAAGGGCATTATCCAATTTGTGCAGAATAGGCCCTGGTCTCTCATTAAGCTGCGTGTGGAAAAGTGTGGAGTCAAACCCAGTTCTCCCAGGCAGAGTCTGCTGCTCTTAACCACTACAGCATTCTGGTCCAGCAATGTCTGTCTCCAATAGTCTTTTCTTCTACATCTCTTCATCACGATGACCCGGATCACGGCAATGTGAGGGACTGAACCAAGGATCTTCTGCATGCCAAGTATATGCTCTCCCACTGAGGCTGCGAATCCTAACAGAATAACACCATGAGAAGCAAACAACAGTATCTATACAGTTGCACTGTTGTCCTCGAAGTCCTGCTCAAATTGATCCGCCGATACAGCAAATGTCTGGATTATCCACAGTTTCTTGGGTTACAAGATGGTAACCTCGCATGTGGCGGCTTTCCAAGGATACACTGAATGCCTCTCAGCCCAATGAAACCAAAGTCTCATGGAATTATGCGCCGTGATGTTGGTTTGCCTTCCCTGACTCATCCTTTTAAATGAAAGATTAACAATGTTTTACATAAGCCAAGAAGTGTTGCTGGCCGTGTCCAGTGACCTCCCAGCTGGAGCAATGTCATCGCTAGAGAGTCATGTCTGTGCGCTAATGTCCTAGACCACGGCAGGGCACCAGCTGACCCTGTTGACTAGCAAAGCAGCATAGGAACAGAATAGATGATGAGAGAGTGGTGGGCAGACACAGGTCATTGTGAGTTCAAGATGTGGAAGGGAACAGGCTAGGACTATTGGAGCAGCATTCATGTATAGTTTTGTATCCATCTCTTTTCTCTTTCCTATTCAGTGATGCTTAAGGCTGCATTGAACAGGGGGTTGGACTAGATGGCCTGTGTGGCGCCTTCCAACTCTATGTTTCCAGGGGTGTGGAATGCTTTTGAAATGTCTTGCCTATGAGCCAGTTTGGACATAGTGTACAGGTATTGCTCCAGGTGAAATAAAAGGGGATGGTCCACATACCTCTCAAAAAAGCAGCAAAAAAAAAAGACATTCACAAACAACCCTCCTCCATGTCACTACCTGGCACTTCAAACGGAAGCTCAAGGAAGGCTGTACAAGCATGACCTGCCATGGGAGAACGGTAGGTGAGAGCCCTCCCACCCTGCACCCTCCCTCCCCTATCCTTTGCCTGTTTTTAAAAAGGGCTTTGCCCCTAGTTTTAAAACATGACAGAGTCAAGAAAAGTGTGCTTCACATTGCCTTTCTCAAAAGCAGGCCTTGTTCCCTGCCAAACAGTTTTACGACAGAGCATCTAGGCCTTTATAGAAAAGCGTTGAGAAGTTTACCCTTTCCTAAGACCGGCATGAGAGAAGAGGAGTCATCTCAGCATGGCATGGCGTAACATCTGAGGATAGTTATAAAGTTCCAGGGAAAATTTCACTAGGCATCATTTTGAATTTCTCATCCCTGCTGTTTCAAATTGAAAATCTTATTTATTATTTTTTTTTTTTACATCTTCTTTTGCCAAACAATAGCGGGGAAACTTAATTTTTGTGCCATTTGCTGTTTCTTCAGACAACCCCCCAACATTCCCATTTTCAACAATATTTGTATGACAGTAACCCTTCTCAGTCCTTATGATTAATTGCGACCTAGTGCTCATACCAGAAGAATTCCCTCTATGTGATAGTCCTTCTGTCTGAGTACAGCAAGTTTGCACATATATTTTTGCTTTGCCATGCACAAAAAGAAACTCTGATTTTTATTTTTTAGATGCACATTTACATCGACCTAACCAGGAATATCCAAGCACTGCCCAAGTCAGACAAAACAGAAATTTTGTGAATTGAGACGATCATGCATAGAGTCTGCAGACAGGTTGCAATGTGTAGTGGTTAGAGCACCCGGGAGACTCAATTCCAATCTCCATGCTGCCAGAGAAGCTTTCTGGATGGTTCTGGGCTTGCCCACTCTCAAACCAGTTTACCTCTCAGGGTTGTCCTAGTTGGAATATGCAAGATCTGCAGTGTGTATAACAGAGCAGAAAATAAAAGGTGTCCTGCAGGGGGCATTGGAAGAAAGGTGTGTTTAGCATAGTTAGGATAGGAACTTCCTGATGGTTTTCAAATTATCTCCTCCAGTGTCCTGATTGGCTCCATGGGAGACTTCCTGCTTTTTGAGCACACATCCTCCCTGCTTGCCTCCAGAACAGCAGTTAGACAGAAGAACGACTGCAGACAACAGCTAGCGAGCTAGACAGGTCTCTCTCTCTCCTCTTTCTCTATATAGTTGTTTCTCTTCTGAATAAAAACTATTTTATTCTTCATAAACAGTATGGTGCTCTGTTTTTTCTGCCTGTTCAGAGTCTGCCAAAATGAAGAAGACAAGAACAATGTAAACTGTTTGGGGTCCCCAGTGGCAGAAAGGTAGGGTATAAATGAAGGTAAGAAGAAGATTCCTGCAAAGGTACATCTGCATTCCCGAGAACTCGGCTAGATCTGAATTGCAAAACATCATCTACAACAGTAGTCCCCAACCCCTGTCCGGGGACCAGTACCGGTCCTTAGATCAGTCAGTACCAGGCCATGGCTCCTCCTCGTCCTCCTCCCTGGCTGCTGCCTCAGGGGCTGCCCTGCCACTCTGCTGCCGGCTCACCTTTGGTGCTCTGTGGTGGCCACCATGGCTAGGGCTCCCCCTCGGCATGGCACTACACAGCTGCTGCTGGCAGCGCCCTTAGTGGGCGGCGGGAAGTCAGGGGTGCCGGTGGAAAAGCAAGTGGAGCAGGGGCTCAGGCAGCGGCGGCGACATCCCTCGGCAAAAGACTAAGCCCCCCCCCCGGGCCTCAGTAAAATTGCCAAGCGTTGACCGGTCCCCGGTGATAAAAAGGTTGGGGACCACTGATCTACAAGTCAAATATCTGACCTTGACAAATAATAATAACAACAATAATAGAAAAAGGGCTAATAAATCAGTGTCGTGTCTTTTACATCACACAGGCTGCATGGTCCTTCAGAGCCAGAGAGTAAGTTTGTAGAAAAATTGGACTGCCCTTGTTTTCCTTATGAGATCTTTTCATGTATTTTTGGCCCACGGCAATGCCAGTTGCAACGCCGATGCGTGCATTCCAAAGAAGCGACAAGAGACAGCAAGTACAATGCCTCCCCCTGTCTAGGGGTCTACAATATCCTTTCAGTTCTGATGCCGGACCAATCTGCATTTCCCTGGCATTTTGGTAGTCATTGTCTCCGGAAATGTGCAAAGGAAATAATGAAGAACATGATAAAATAGAGCGTGGAAATGTCTTTCTATTTAAGGCAGCTGTTTGGGTGCCAGCTGCTTGGTTAACAAATACATCTTTAATGAAATCCAACAAACCGGCAGGATTTATTGATTGCTAACAATTGTTTTAAATACAGTCTGGTAGACTGGGCTGTTAACATCCTTTTTTGGACCAATTAGTTCAGTTGGTTTGAATTAGAGATACTTTGCTATTATCCGAGAGGAGGAAGACGGGGAGGGGGGAACCCCCCTCTGCTCGCAAGATGGTTCATCTTTCCCCTTTTTAGAATAAAATACGGCAGAGCCGCACGCAGAACAACAACAACAACAAAAAAAGATTTGGATATGCTGCTCCAGCTGTTTTGGGAGCAGGCAACTGCTCTTGTTATCAAGGCCTTTTCACCTCCGAAACTGCAGTTCAAATCCTTCCTGGGATCTGAAGGAAGAGACGGAGGTCTTTTTCTCTTTTTACGCCTTGGAAACCATCAAATAGCCAAAAGGACAGGGATCCCCGTGTATCCGTGGCACTTCAGAGCCAATTTCAGCAGAGGAAGGATAAGAAAGTCCTGTGGAAACTTAAATCTCCAGGCTGACCTCTATCTGCCTGTAATTCTATCCAAGTGACTGCTGGGAAAAGAAAGTCGGCATGATTGCAAGGGGGATGACCAAAAGGCACAGGAAGGCCTGGCTGTCCTGCTTGCTATGAATCAATGAAAATCCCCCTTTGACTGCATAATTCCTCCAGTTCTCTTCCTAGTCAAATCCCCAGCTTTGCACAGAATTATTTATCAGTTGTATCCAGAGTTCACTGGTCTTCTCAAAACAACATTTCCCACTAGAAGTTTGCCCTGCTTTTAAGAGACAGGCCTTCGAATGTCTCTCCCTTGTGGGGGGAGATGCTGCTGCTGTGGAATGAATATATCCATGGAGAGAACTGAAAGGTGTGCAAGAGCATATCGGCAAATGGGGAGTTTCTGTTTTCCCAAGCTGTGAGTCTGGTTTTCGGCCTAATCTTCTCATGACAATTAATGAACAGCAGTGAATTCGATACAGTCCTAATGATCAGTTGGACTCTTGCGTCATATTTTAGGCCCACTGACCACGATTCCAAGATATGTGCTTTAGGTGCTGTCAAGTCACTTCCGATGACATAGGGCAACCCGATGAATTAAGGTCCTCCAAACCATTCCATTGTTAACAGTCATGTTCAGGTCTTGCAAACCGAGGGATGTGGCTTCCTTGACTGAGTCCGTCCATCCCCTGTTGGGTCTTCCTCTTCTCCTGCTGCCTTCAACTTCCCCTAGCACGAATGTCTTTTCCAGGGACTCTTCTCATTACATGACCAAAGCTGAATAGCCTCAGTTTAGTCATTTTGGCTTCTGTTATTATCAAAATACAAAGGAAAATAGAGTACAGGGAAAATGAGTCTTCAAGTTCCCATGAACCTCCCAAACAGATCTAACGTATGTACCAGGTTATCCAGCAAGCCAATCCAGAATCTTCTTCACAGTCAAATTACATCAAAACAATAAACAATGTTTTCTTTGTTGTGAACCGTGAATCATGGCCTGAATTTTGCAGAGCTTAACAATCTAAATTCCTCAGAGGGAGTGAGAGTCACTTGTTCCTTTAAAAACATCACCACTTTTTTTTTGCAGGGGGGTATTTTTGAGTCAAACTATGTGGAGGGAGGGGAACCATCAGTCACTTAAAGCTAAAACAGAGAGTACATTTTTTTTCAAAATATCCGGGCTATCTTCCATAATTGCCAAAGAAACACAGGACAGCTTTGGCATCACTTCCAGGAACACAGATAAGTACTCTTCAGGTTGGAGCCATGTCACGGGGACCTTCTGAAGATCACAGAAGGTTGTCCAGATAAGGCCTTTGGATAAGGTCTTAGCTACCCTTCTATTCACCTGATGGATTAAAGGGGCCATCACTCAGCGGAAGGGGTCACAGCTCGGTAGCAGAGCACATGTTTTGTCTGTAGAATGGCCAGGTCTAATCCCTGGCTTTTTTTTTTTAGTTCAAAAAGGATCTCAAGTAACCGGGAGGAGGGAAATCTCTGCCAAACAGCTGCTATTGTCAGACTAGATAGACTAGAAGCATTAATATAAAGCAGTTTCCTATGAAGGAGGTTTTATTGTTGCTTTTTAGGTGTTGCATTTCTGTCCCTTCTTCCCTCTGGGGAGCTATGGGTGATCCCTGCTCCCCTTTCTTGTTGTATCCTAACCATAGCCCTTTGAGGTAGGCTATCAAACCTAGGTTGTGAAATTCCCTAGGTCAGGGGTAGTCAACCTGTGGTCCTCCAGATGTTCATGGACTACAATTCCCATAAGCCCCTGCCAGCATTTGCTGGCAGGGGCTCATGGGAATTGTACTCCATGAACATCTGGAGGACCACAGGTTGACTACCCCTGACCTATATCACAACCCTAGGTTGTGAAATTCCCGGAGATTTGTGAACAAAGCTTGGGGAGGGGTGGAATTTGAGGAAAAAAGGGATCATAGTGACATGTGGGATCACAGAGACCACCCTCCAGAGCTGCCATTTCCTCAGTGGTAACTCCAGGAGACCCCCCAGGCCCTATTTGGAGGTTGACAACCTCATCAGCCAAAGCACCAAGGGTGACCCAGTCAGCTGAATGGGAATTCGCACCTGTATGTCCTCTTTCCGGCATGTTTCCCACTCCACGACACTGGCTCTTCCACTCCAGCCTTTCTTTTCATCCTGATCATTGGGAAGATCAAAAAATGCCAATTGTGTTGGGGAAGTCCAGGCAATAGATTTAAATAGAGCTGAAGTAGAGTAGCCTAGAGAAAAGTATCTTCATCATATTCAGTTGAGGATCAAGGTCTTCTGAAAATCAGGGTGTCTTAGAAGACTAGAAATCTTTCTGGAATAACTTTGTGTACCATCACTGCCCTTCAGACCCACTGAGAATATCTTCCTCCTGGAATTCAGAGAGTTTGGAGAAAGACAAAGTCTTCTTGGCTGTTTCTCTGCAACTATGCTACTTGTTCCCTCCAAAGACTACACAAATGCCTCCTTCATAAGCATCACAGAACCCTTCTGGTTACTGGATTTCTATCCCACCCTTCCTCCAAGGAGAGCAAGATAATGGGTACCATTTTTCTCCCAATTTTTTAATCCTCACAATGATTATATGAGATACTTAAAGCTTAGAGGTAGTAACCTAGTGAGCTTCACAGCAGAATTCATAAACAGTACAGCAATCCTGAGCATACTGCCCTGTGACTAAGCAGAATCATCTTGAGCTAAGATGCAGAATAGAAGAAGAGGTATTTTTATACCCCATTTTTCACTACCCAAAGGACTCTCAAAGCAGCTTGCAATCACCTTCCCTTCCTCTCCCCACAATTGACACTCTCTGGGGTGGGTGAGACTGAGGGAGCTCTAACAGAACTGCTCTATGAGAACAGCTCTAACAAGACTGTGACTAGCCCTACGTCACCAAACAGTCTGAATGTTGAGGAGTGGGAAATCAAACCCAGCTCTCCAGATTAGATGTCATCATTCTTAACCACAACTCCAAGTAGACTTCTTTTAGGATTGCTGAGAATTTCCAGCCCTCCATTACAATACATTGATTTTGATGTGCTTGGCTCAGACTTTTTCAACCTTTTGAACCTGGAGGAGGTCCTGAAATAAGCCCCCTCCCTGACACAGAACCTACAAGATAACTCACTTATGCTCAGGAAGGCAAGAAGGGGAGCAATGGGGATGGCCAGTTCCCTAGCTTGTGGCTGTGTCAATTAAGGCAGGAGGGGAAAGGCTGCGGACCCCTCTGGAGCTCTGTGGATGCCCAGGGGTCTGCAGACCCCCGGTAGGGAATCCTTGGCCTAGCTCAACAAGAAGCCGGATGATTGGCTATCAGATGTTTCCAGATGTTGTTGCCAATTTAACAGCCGTTGTGGAAGACCCCATTTTGGATTGGGGTTCACTGGAAGAGGAAGGTGGTGGATTCAATTCTATTCAAAAGCTAAATCCTCCACTCCACTCCCTACCCTACCATCTCCCCTTAGTGTAAATCATAAATCAGCACTCCATTCAATTGTTATTTCTCTTTAAAGAAACTTCTGAGATCCAGTTCTGGATCTCCTTACATCTTCTTCTAATTAGCCCCTATTTAGGATTGCCTTTTGTAACCAGAATTAAGCTTGTTTTATTTATTTCAAGGTTCCCTTGCCTTTAAAATGTCGACATGTTCCGCATACTTATAATTAAACCAATATCAGCTCTCAGAGATGAGACAGAGTTAACACCTAACGGAAGCATTTCTCAGCATAAGGAATATCTGTTCCTCTTCCTGTCCAGTTCTTGCCAATATAATCCACTTCTAGCGGGTCTACAAAACAAGCACTTCTCTGTTTAGATCAGCTTTTTTCCCCCAGACCTAATCACATGGCCATTTAATTTATCCCAGACTATCGACTTCTAAACATTTAGCATTGCAGCTATGCAACAGTAGCAATCAGCCTGCCATCAAAATATTATAACATAATTAATTGAGCCTCTACATAACGCCCCCCCAGCATAATTGGCAAAGCATGGCATTATTAACATATTAATACATTGACCCTTGCTATCTGAGGCTCATAAATTGAGATGTGTTAGCGCTGCTAAAGGATGCTGCAATGGAAGGTGGGAAAGAGGAATGGAGGATGTTAATGGAGCCGATGTATCCTAAGGTAGTGTTGTTCAAAGGGAAGGATTTGGGTTCATCCTTTTGACCCCTGGGAGTGGTGTGGGGGGTAGGGGTGGGAAGGATCAAGATACCGTTAAGACTTTGTGATATGCAGAAAAGGACATTACGAGATGCTTATAAAATATAAGCAGACTGAGTAGCTCAGCTGAGTAGCTCATAAAAGTTTGGCCACTAAGCAAGGTTGTCCATGGTTAGTAGTCGGCTGGGAAACCACCATGGAAGCCCATGAAGCAAGGCAGTGACAAAACCATCTCTGCTCTTTTCTTGGATGTTGTTGCCATGAGCTAGTTGCAAATTGATAGCGCATGGTTCTTTTTCTTGTTGTCTTCTGTAAAACATGACTAAATAGGCACATGAGGACACAGGAGGTCAGAAACCAGAAGTGGACATGCTGCTTTGTTCCTCAGCATTGTCGTTCATGTAGGGAATGAAGGAAACAACATGGAACTATTGATTTGTCAGTGATGGATTGATGACCAGCTTGATGGTCTAATAAGTAGACCAACTGTGGCTCAGTTGTAGAGCATCTGCTTGGCAAGAATAAGGTCCTCATTTTAATCCCTGCATCTCAATTTTCAAAGGGCCAGGCAGCAGGTGATATGAAAGACCCGGAGATCCTGGAGAGTTGCGGCTACCTTGAGTAGACAAAGGACCAATGTTTTTTTTCCAATATAAGGCAGCTTCATGAGTTCAAGGAATGATAAGCAGATTACTATATTTATTATTATTATTAAAAACAATAACAATGCTTGGGAAGAAAAGGAAGCAGCTATGTGGAATATAGAATGTGGTGGGGAAAGATAATCAAAGGAGGTTAGTGTTGATGCTTTTTATGGATGAGAAGAAGAAGAAGAAGAAGAAGAAGAAGAAGAAGAAGAAGAAGAAGAAGAAGAAGAAGAAGAAGAAGAGTTGGTTCTTATATGTCGCTTTTCTCTACTTGAAGAAGTCTCAAAGCGGCTTACAGTCGCCTTCCCTCTCCCCACAACAGACACCCTGTGAGGGAGGTGAGGCTGAGAACTGTGAAGTGAGACAACAGAGAATGAGACAAAATACACTCAGTTGGAAAGCTTTTGTTATAATTTTTAAACAAAGGAATAATGGGAAGTTTAAGAAAGACCGTTTGCGCACTGGAGGTTTCATGCCAGGCTGCAGGCTGGAATTTTAGGTGAGGCAGGTTGCCCCAAATCTTCCTTCACCCACATGGGGGAGCATTTGGCCTGGTGCACCTCATCCGCCCCTGATTTGTGCTCCTGCATGGGAGCCGGGGCAGTGAAGTTCCCAGTGCATAAACGGTCAAAGAGTTACAGAGAAGGAATATTTACACTATTAACTCCTATGAGCCTAATGAATCAATAAACATATTTTCTTTGTGTCGTTTGTACTTGTATTGGTTCTAATGTGCATATATCTGTATATATTAGAGAGCTGCAGTGCTTTAATAGCCTGTGGGGAAAATAAGCTACTAATATTAGAATAGCTGCTATGTATGCCATTGTTCCTTCAAGTACACGGCTAAATAGTGTACTGAGGCCCTATCCTGTGACAATCAAAATCTTATTCAGGCTTCTGAAAATGTGTGTCCTATTGGCATAGTTTCTTGTCCCAATTCCTGAATTACACAGAAGTACCAACATGCAACGAACCAGTTACTGCAGTTACCAGCTGAGCACAAGTGAGGTTGCCATATGTCTGGTAGGAGTGGGAGATCTTCTCCCCCACACCACCACCACAGTGGGCCATCAGGGACAGAATGATGTCACTTCCCGATTATCCCTGAGAAAACCATAGATTTTCACTAAATTCCTATAGAGGCAACCGAAAAAGTGGAGAAACAGACAACCCTACATAAGAACCTAAAGGATTAAGACCCCCCCCCCCAAAAAAAAAAAAATTGAAACTAGAATATGGCTAAGTAGGAAGTGCTAATATAACAAATATTTCTTTATTTTTATTTATTTATTATATTTCTATATCACCCTCCCATGAGGCTCAGGGCAGTTTCCAAAAAAGATAGGGGTATACATTGTAACCATAGTGACAATTATCATAACATCACAGTAACAATGACAGTAAGAACCAGTATTGAGTAACAATAACATAACAATTAACAATACAATAGAACATTTTGAGCAGAGCCCATAGGGGGTCAGTTGGGTTCAGGATGTGGAACAATGTCTGTGGGGCCAGCTGAATGGTGTTAAGTCTAACAACAAATGTTACAATGGTCCTGCATGCAAGTGCCTATTCCTAGTATGGGAATGTTCAGCCTGGAGAAAAGGAGGCTGAGAGGGGACATGATAGCCCTCTTTAAGTATTTGAAAGGTTGTCACTTGGAGGAGGGCAGGATGCTGTTTCTGTTGGCTGCAGAGGAGAGGACACGCAGTAATGGGTTTAAACTTCAAGTACAACAATATAGGCTAGATATCAGGAAAAAATGTTCACAGTCAGAGTAGTTCAGCAGTGGAATAGGCTTCCTAAGGAGGTGGTGAGCTCCCCCTCACTGGCAGTCTTCAAGCAAAGGTTGGATACACACTTTTCTTGGATGCTTTAGGATGCTTTGGGCTGATCCTGCATTGAGTAGGGGGTTGGACTAGATGGCCTGTATGGCCCCTTCCAACTCTATGATTCTATGATTCTATGCCGACAAATGTCCAAATACAGGTTAAAAGGCACAAATTGTATCCTAGTACAAGAACCAAATGCATTTGGGCTAAAAGCCTTCCCTAGTGATAACATTCAAATTGAGCCCTCCATACAGTAAACAAAGATATATATCAAACTCATATCATATGCGGAATGGACCTAAAACTCATCATATACAAATTAGACCTTGCTCACAACTCTTCAAAATGTGTGATCATTCATTTACCCATGGCTCTGAAAAATGCATGAACAATATAACTAAACTATGGTACATTAAAAAGTCTACTAAATTTTATAATTAACTGCCAAAAACTGAATGGTAGCTCCATGCATTGGTTCTGAAATGAAACATTTAAAGACTTTCAATTGATATATATATATATATATATATATATATATATATATATATATATATATATATATATATATATATATATATATATATATATATCAATTATATATATATATCACACACACACACCCTTTCTTTTGCAGGACTGACAGTAAAGCTGAGGGGAAAATTAGTCTAATGAGATACAGCTGCAACCTCTAGGCTTCTGGAACATGTTTCCCATGCAAGAAGAGCATCGACTGACCTTAGTTAGGTCATAGAGTGTGGCATGATCTCAGCCCCAGGTGGGACTGTTTGCTCTGAGAAAAAGTAAGACTTCTGTCCTGCAGAGTACAGTAATCACTATGCTTAGCATATCCCCCCCCAACAATTAAATGTGTATCAGTGTATTAAACATGTGTCTTATTTTATAGGCCAATGTTTACCTTAGTGGCAAAAGATACAGCCAGAGAAGTGACATGGCATGCCTTTTGATGGCCAGGGTCATTTTTGGCAGCCAGTAGGGTGTAGCGGTTAAGAGCATTGGCCTCTAATCTGAAGAGCGGTGTTTGATCCCCTGCTCCTCCACATGCGGCCAGCTGGGTGACCTTGGGCTAGTCACAGTCCTTATAAGCTGCTTTGAAACTCCATTAGGTAGGGAAGTATAGGTTATAAAAGCCAATTTTTCTTCCTCTTTGACAGTCAATGTGATGTAGCAGTTAAGAGCTGAGGGCTCCAGTCTAAAGGACCACGTTTGATTTCCCACTCCTCCCCATGAAGCCTGCTGAGTGGAGAGAACTGGAGACAGCAGAACTCTTTAACTCCACCTACCTTACAATGCCCTGTTGTGGAAAGAGGAAAGGAAGGTGATTGTGAGCCATTATGGGACTCCTAAGAGTAGAAAAAGCAGGGTATAAAAATCAACTCATCTTCTAGATCACAGATTGGGAAGGGCATATGTTGGAATGTTCCTTTTTGTATTCTTTCAGGGGTAGCTGTGCTGGTCTGTAGTAAAACAATGGATTCAGGTCCAGAAGCACCTTAGGGACCTAGAAGAGTTTAATGACATAACGTTCTGAATGTGTGATAAAGGTAGTTTGACTCTTGGAGGTTTATACCCTGGAACTCTTACAGGCCTCTAGGGTGCTAATGGGCTTGGATTTAATATATAATCTACAATTTCCAGCCAAATGAAACTCTGAAGTGGGTCCTGAATGTAATTAAAAAACAAAACAAAAACAGAACCCCTGAGTTATAACATTATAATATCATAACACTGCATTGTAAGACTGCAAGACTGCTTTTAAAAAAAACTTAGAAACAGCGTTGTAACATGATCACCCCCCCCCAAAAAAGGCAGATCTTTTTGGAACAGGCAGGGAGTGGGAGGGAGGGTGGAGGGCGGCGCTAAGGAAAGAGGTGTTCCCAAACAACTCAAGATGCAGAGCATGGGGGAAAAATCAATTGCATGCCTTTCCGCATGGGGCAGCCCCGTATTAGACCTCATTAGTACCTGCTTTAACAAATGAAATTGGGTTTGCGAGGGGGCGATTTGGGTCTGTGCCCCAAAAGGCAGATTTCAGTTTGGAAATGGACGAGAAAACTCGACCCTTTAAGAATGCAAATCTGAATGAAATCCATAGTGCGGAAACAGTCCCAATGTTCTCGTAGCTACATAGAAGAGAGACAGTATGGATTCATCAACAGTGGGCTTTGTCAAGGAGGACCTAGAATAGTACACCTGACTGTTCATGGACTGAGTCAGAGTGGATTTGTCTGAAGTATGTGAGATCAGACCTTGAGTGGCTTTGACAGCTCTAGTGTAAACGCAGGAGAAAGTTGATATGATTTTACCTTCCTTAGAATTCCTCATAAGTTTTATCACTGAAGTCTTCAAATTGGGAGGTGGGGGTGAGGTTGGTCCAAGCTACAGGAATCCATAAAGTGTTTCACAACGATAACATGAGTCTTAAGATTTCATTTGAAAACGTGCATTCTCAGAGTGGGTCACTTTAAGAATAATTACCGGTAATCAGAGAATGCTGCCACACGGTAGAAGCACTTAGGGACTACCTGGCCCTTCCCTTCACAGCTTGCAAAGGGAGGCCAGATGTTTTCAGCCTCTGATGTGACCCACGGGAAACTGGTTTGCCCACCCTCTTAAACAAAGGGCTGTGGGTCTAACATGAGGCCACAAGAATGCAAAAGGGAGGAAGGTGGAATAATTGGATAAGGAGGTTGTGTGTGTGTGTGTGTGTGTGTGTGTGTCAGGGGGGGATCTCTGTAAAACCAAAGCACACAATCTGTGTCAAAGGAAAGCCAGTTTTGTACAACTGGAAGAGGGGAAAAGGGGAGGGGGGGACCATCCATTTCCCTACCAGAGAGTAACTAAACCAAACCGAACAGCTAAAACAGAAGAAGAAAGAAAATGCTTTGAGTTTCAACTTTAATGAGCACTTCACCACTTGCTTTTTACGATGCTTAAGCTAATAAACACATTTTATATATAAAGCGATGATGTCCTTCATATTTATGCGGCTGCTCATGCTTGGATTCTGATCACTTATCTGGATAATTAGGCAATATCAGTGAGGAGGCAGATACCAGGAATCTGATATTAATCCGTCCCTCTTAATAGCGACGCAAAACCACTGGGGTGGAAAGCGGCTTGAGCCGCCTTAATCCCCTTTTACCAACATTTTGGCATCAGCACATCTCATTTATTCTCAAAAAAGAGGCCAACACATACGATAGCTGGCTTATGCCTAATTTAGGGCTCTTTCAAAAAAAAATCAAAGTGTGCTAAAGGAATTGCAGAGAGAGAGAGAGAGAGAGAGAGTGGAGATTACAAAGATTACTTGTGGGAATAATTCATAGCTAGTTCATGGCTTTTCAGCAGAAAGAGGTGAAGTGTTTGGAACTTGTCTGCACAGTTCCCTGGCACAAATGCTCGGTTCAGAACTCCAAGGGCGAAGCGAGGGTCCCACAGAAGTTCCAGTTTATATATGGAGACCCCACAGGGGTTTCAAGGCAAGAGATGGCCATTGCCTGCCTCTGCATAGCATAACAACCTTGGGTCTCCCATCCTACAGCCAACCAGGGTTGACTTTGCTTAGCCTTCAAGATCTGATGAGATCAAGGTAGACTGGGCCATCTCGGTTCACCTATAATGGTGAGGTCACACTGAGGCTCTCCAGAGGTCCATGGACTGCAATGCCCATGAGCCCTTGCCAGCAGCATGCTGGCAGGGGCTCATGGTAATTGTAGTCCATGGACATCTGGAGAGCCTCAGGTTGGCCACTAGGCATGGAGTAAGCATTTGGAGCTGGTTTCCCATTTAAATGAGATGTTGTAATGCTTTCTCCTATTATTTTCAGCAATCCCCTAGCTCCAGTGTATTCTCCTGAGGACCTTCTATGTACTTCTCAAAATCTGTTCTGTCCCGCAAAACAGCTCAGGTAGTTTCAGAGGTCTGACAGCATTCTCTCTGTACAATATTTAATAAGCCACTGTGCAGATAGGGGAAATCTATCACTTTATTTATAAAATAATTAGTCTTCTATTTCAATGACAGGGAAGAGCGGCAGTGTGTAGGCAGCAGAAAGGGGTGCTACCTTTACCTGCCTGCTCATTTTTATATTTGTATAAAAACACTCCAATGTTTTTACAGGGTAGGCCAACAGTGCCAGAGGAACTGAATCGGAGCATCCTTAATTAATATGTCAGAATATAAGAAATGGGGAAAATATGTATAATTAAGTTCTTGCACTAAAAACAAGAATTAAAAAAAATGTGACTAAAATAGAGCACTGCCTCTTTTTATTCCTTAAAAAAGAAGTGCCACTTTTTCTCTCCCTTTCTCTCTTTGCTCTGTTCTGCTCAGGAGTAAGATGTGCCTCCTGCAAAAGAGCATGATACAGCTGTAGATATATTTGCATCCTTCACTGTGGCTCCTACCTTGTAAAATGAGCTGCCTGCCGAGGTCAGGAGGGCTCCCACATTCGTATCATTCCAAAGAATGTCCAAATCAAAAATGTTCATTCAGAAGGGTATTTCTACTAGAGTTATCAACTCCCTGGGCGGATGCCCTGCCCCTGGGCCCCTATCCCTGACACCTATCAGCTAGGCAGCAGGGACTTACTGGCAACATAGGGAGGCCTAAGCGAGCATAGTTATCAATGCAGCGACCTCACTTCCTGTGCACACCTGAAGTGATGTCATCGCATCACATGGGAAGTGTTGGCATTTGGCTAAAAACTCAAAGGTAAAAATTACTTCTACCATAGAGTTTTTGCCCAAATACCAAAGCGTTCCTGGTGACACAATGACATCACTCCTGGTGCACTCCAGAGGTGATGTCACCACACTGCCAGCAACTTTATTTAGGCTTCTTTTGTGAAGTTATTTACTGAAAATATTTCTGTGCTATCCACTCAAATAAGGTCCCCAAAGTGGCAAACCTCAAGACATTTAAACACAATTTAAAATAAGGCTAATAAGAATCCCTGGATGTCTACCTAACCAAACAAAAAAGTCATTGCCACTTGAGGGAATAGAATGATAGAGTCTCCTTGGGAAGGGAGTTCCAACATTTTGGCACCTTGAATGAGAAGGTCCACTCTCTGGTTGCCCCCATCTAACTTCTGAAGGCAGGAGCATTCAGAGAAGGACTCCAAAAATTACCTGACTTGATGGCATTCTTTCAGGTATGCTGACTCCAAGCCATATTGGGCTTCAAAGGTCAATGTCAGACCCTTGAATTGAGCCGGGGGAGGGGGGATTCAGAGCCACAACACCACTTTATTTGCAGTCATTTCATAGAATCATAGAATCTTAGAATAATAGAGTTGGAAGGGACCTCACAGGTCATCTAGTCCAACCCCTGCACTATGCAGGACACTCACATCAGTATCACTCATCCACTGTCACCTGCCACCTCCTTGAGCCTTCAAAGAATCAAATCAGTACAATAAATGCTGGGATAAATTCAAAGCTAGTGGAGATGGAACAAGACTGGAATCGTATGGTTCCTATGACCCACTCCAATTCCCATTTTGGCTGCCTCATTTCGTACCAACTGTATCTTCTGGGCAGCCTTCAAGGGCAGCCCCACATAGAGCACGTTGAGTAATCTAGTCTAGCTGTATCTATTCCGGAAACCTTCGAATTCTCCCCGCTGTACTAAAACACCAGTGTGGATTAGAGATGCTGAGATGTAGGATCACTTGTTTGTGGTTATGAGGTCAGCATGTTATGGCTTTCTCCACCCCGGCTGATGGCAGTAATTGATGCTACGCAGTGGCAAGCAACATTACAACCTCTCGTAATGGGGTCATCAAACCTACGCTTTACGATAGAGAACTTGACACTAGAGAGACCATTCTCAGAGGCATCCTCACATTATATGTCACACGTAGTTCTTCCACTAAGTGCAGCACAGCGTTAGTTTACCCTCTCCCCCACCCTCGGTAGCTAATATTTAAAATTATACAAGGCAGTAACCGAAATCCCGCCTCTATTCATTTCATCGCCCTCAGGTGACCTTGTGGTGTGAGGAATGCCACGGACCCTGTGTCATGAAAGAGAGAAGAGCTGAATGATAAACCAGAGTGGCAAAAGCCAATATCCCGATTGGTTAACATTTAACCCAAGAATAATCGTTCCTATCTCAGATGCCCAAACACATCATAACGTTTTTTTTTTTTTTTCAATTAGCTTGCAGTTTTGCTTGCTGCTGTCCTGAATAATTAGGGAAACAATTCACATTGTGTGGGGAAATGATCTGAAGTGTTTTTGCCTGTGATAATTACCACACTTCGCCTGCTCCCACCAGGTCATTAGGGCACAAAAGAGGACACCGAGAGAGCATTAATGAGCTCTCATTGAAGATGTTAAAAAGCTCGTATTGATCTGTTTGTCCAGGGAGGAGATATTTAAGCCATTGTGCAGAGGGCATGAGAGACAGAGATTGCGATCACAAAGCCTTTTATCCCAAAACCTTCTGTCACAGGCTACAATATTGTCCACCCTCAGCCTGTCTGGTCATACGGTGTTAAAAGGGTCTTTTTTTGGGGGGGGGGGGTTATGGCTTCTCTCTCTCTCTCTCTCTTTAAGGATAATACAGAATTTAGTTAACTTTTACCACATAGCAGGCTGTGCTGTACTTCATTTTGATTTCAGTTTCAGATAAAACAGGAATCTGTGTGAGGAGAAATTTGGTGAGTCTTTCAGACTCACAGTAACCCCCTTTCAGTTTGGAAGCCAGTTGAGTATTGTTTTGTTTTTGTTTGTTTTTTAAATTAAAAACCTGCTGTATTTTCAGTGTGTCAAGTGACACTATTTGCTCTTTGTATTTTAACATCAGATGGCTCAAGTACTGTAAAGATGACTGGAATCTCTGTATTTAAGTACAAATTGACTTTCAGGAGGCGACTGCCCCAGCGAAGACACGACTCCATGTTTGGCGAATAAATTGGCCGCAGCCGTTTATTAACACCCAACCCCCAACGGAGGGTTGGCCTTCTGCTGGTGAGGGAGCCTGACCCCCATCAGCCGTCCGGCTGCCACGAACAGACCCGGGGCAAAGGCTCCACGCCTCACTCCCAGCCGGGAGGATGGGACGCCTTTCACCCCGGATTCTCCTGGGAAGCGGCCACAAGGGGCCCAAAGGGCGTCCGCCTCCATTGGTCCCCCTTGCCGCTTGGCCCCCGGGCCCCTGGCCTCCCAGCCGGGTAGGCCGCGCCCAGGTACTGGTCGGTCTCCTTACGGAGACCCCCACCTCAGGGAGCCCCTCATGCAAACGGGCCTCCCTGCCAACAGGCTCCCCACCAAGCATGACCGTGCTGCGACGAAATTAACAACAACCAAAACTGGGAGGGTGGGAGGGTGACTGTTCCTGCAGCATCCAGCGCGAAGAGGGCCTGAGAGCGAGCGCCCGGCCTTTATATAGCCGGGCGCCCCCGCCCTTCTCCGGCCACGCAACGGCGCGGCCTGATGACGCCCTTGGAGGCGCGTCATCGCTGGCCGCCTCCGCGGCGTCAATGGCGGCCCCGCCGAGCCGCGGCCGCTTTTTCTCAGTGTAATCTAGTGAGTAGAGAAATGTGCTAAGAAGGGCCAAGCCTGAATTTCCACTCTGCCATGATAATGAGGTTGCCAACTCTGGGTTTGGAAATCTCTGCACCCACAAAGGAGGGGAGGACATCAGCAGGGTATAATGCCTTTGAATCCACTCTCCAAAGCAGCCACTTTCTCCAAGGAAAATGAACTCTGTCACCTGTAGATCAGTTGAAGGCCAGGAGATACCTAGGACCTACCTGGAGGTTGACAACTCTACATGTAAGCTTGCTTGGTGACCTTGCCCCTGTCAGATAGTCTCAGCTCAACCTTCGTCACAGAGCTGTTGTGAGGATAAAAAGGAAGAAAGAAGAATCACTACCCAAAGAAGAAGAAGAAGAGTTGGTTCTTATGTGCCGCTTTTCCCTACTCGAAGGAGGCTCAAAGCGGCTTACAGTCGCCTTCCCATTCCTCTCCCCACAACAGACACCCTGGGGGGTGGGTGAGGCTGAGAGAGCCCTGATATCACTGCTCGGTCAGAACAGCTACTCGAATTGGCCGCGTCTCTCCAAGGTCTTCAGTGAAGGTCTTTCATATCAACTTCTCCCTGATCCTTTTAATTAAAGATGCTGGGGATTGAACCCGGGACCTTCTCTACCACTTAGCCCTAACTCCTTCCAGATTGTTTTTCTGATGGATTCTATGTAGCCTGTACTAAGAACCTGGATGCTAATCTAACGTCAGTGCTAGAAGAAAGCTTGCAGCTTGCAATGCAACAAAATTAAGGGGATGGGAGGGGGGGAGAAAAGAGGGAGAAGGAAAAGCCACCCTGGACCGAGCCCTGCTTCTGATCTGGTCTGACAATGATTGGAAACCTTCAGAGACTGACAACCTTCCTCTGGTAATGACACGTTATTGATATGCTAATTTTTATATTAACAAACATGTGGTGGAAAGTAGTCTGTGATGTTTTCTTGCTTAGGAGAGGGGAAATAATAAAAATGAAGGCTGCATGGAGCATTCTAATCATGAGATGTTAATAATCCAGTCCTAGCATAGAACAGTCCCTGATCTTGCCGCTGTATTTATAGGTGGCCTTTCTTCAGAGGCATGAATGGATGACCTGGGAAGGTCTAGGATTTCATTACCTGCGTGACAGGCAGTGATGTCATCACAGCCACCTTTTCCCATTGCTTGTCCCGTTCCTTGAGGAGAGAACCTAATGGTTCCATGCACCATGCACCAGTACTACTAATGGTTCCATGCACCAGATCAGCAATGGTTAGGGTTATCTGGGCATGTGCAGAGCTCTGCAAAAAGCAGGAGGGCTAGATATAACTTTAGATTAAAGTAAAGCAAGTAAAACAAGTGTAGGCAAAGTGACAAGGGTTGTCATTTGGAGGAGGGCAGGATGCTGTTCCCATTGGCTGCAGAGGAAAGGACACGCAGTAATGGGTTTAAACTACAAGTACAACAATATAGGCTAGATATCAGGAAAAAAAATTCACAGTCAGAGTAGTTCAGCAGTGGAATAGGCTGCCTAAGGAGGTGGTGAGCTCCCCCTCACTGGCAGTCTTCAAGCAAATGTTGGATACACACTTTTCTTGGATGCTTTAGGATGCTTAGGGCTGATCCTGTGTTGAGCAGGGGGTTGGACTAGATGGCCTGTATGGCCCCTTCCAACTCTGTGATTCTGTGATTCTATGATTCTATGATTCTAACTAAGAATCACTGAAGCTCTAAGGTCAAACCTTAGAACTAAAAGCAATTTCTATAGATACCCACTGTCACTTTTGGGTTGTACCTGGAAGTAATGCAGAGACAATACAGAGGCAATTAGTGATGTTGCACCCACCCACCCATCCATTGCCCCGTTGCCATTTGCTAGGCTCAGCCTGGCAACCTTTGGTACAACTGAGGTCCAACTAGATGATATATTAGTCATCAGACGATAGCAGTGGGGGAGAGGTGGTCGGATCCCTATGCACTCCCTTGTGGGGTGCCACAGGAGGCGATACTCTCCCCGACACTGTTTAACATCTATATGGGTCCTCTGGCCCAGCTGGTTTGTGGTTATGGGCTCTATACCCAGCTCTATCTCCTAATGGACGGCTGGCTGGATCTCCCCCCGGATACATTTGCCAGTTGTTTGGAAGCACTGGCTGGATGGATCAGGAAGAGTCGCCTGAAACTCAGCCCCTCCAAAATGGAGGTCCTGTGGCTGGGGAGAAGAGGGCAGGAGTTGGAAGCATGATTACCCTATCTCGATGACATGCAACTGTCATCTGCACCGCTGGCTAGCAATTTGGAGGTGATCTTTGATGCCTCACTTACCATGGAGGCTCAGATCACAAAGGTAGCCCAGACAGAATTTTTCCATCTGCACCAGGCACGGCTACTAGCACTCTACCTGTCCTCGGAACACCTGGCTACAGTGATCTATGCAACGATCACTTCCAGGCTAGATTTCTGTAACTCGCTTTATGCAGGCCTACCCTTAGCTTTGATTCAGAAATTACAGCTGGGACAGAATGCAGCTGCTAGGGTCCTCACGAGATCATCTTGGAGGACCCATGTCCAGCCTCTGCTGAGGCAACTTCATTGGCTACCAGTCTGTTTCTGGATAAAGTTGAAGGTTTTGGTTTCGACCTTTAAGGCTATACGCGGTTTGGGTCCTACTTACCTGTGGGATCACTTACCTCCTTATGCCCCCTGCAGGGTACTTTGCTTTGCGGGCATGAATCTGCCGATGGTCCCCAGGGCCCCGGGAAGCATGCCTAGCCTCGACCAGGGTCAGGGCCTTTTCAGTCCTGGCCCCTTCCTGGTGAAATGAGGAGCTGCAGGCCCTGTTGGAGCTCTCAATGTTCCACAAGGCCTGCAAAATGGAGCTCTTCCACAAAGCGTTTGAGGCTGGGCACAATGAGTACCAGGACATTTCAAGCTCCTCCTCCCCCGGTTCTTGGGTATTAGACCATATAGAACTACCCTGCTATATTCTATATCCGTAGCCACTCCAGCCCACTGAATCAACCGCACTGGCGGCTGGGGAGATCTTTTAGTTGTGCCGCCATCTTCTTCTATTGTTCTACTGTATTTTATTGTTCATTTGTATTTTATTTTATTGGGGTAAGATTTGGAGATGTTATGGTTATAACATTTTTTAAAAAAACAATTTAATGTCATGGTGTGTTTATATATATGCTGTAAACTACCACGAGCCAGTTCGCTGGGAGCGGTGATCTAGAAATCAAATTATAAATAAATAAATAATAGATTTCTTTTTTTTTTTACATGACATATTTGTTTACAGGAGTTACAATATACATTTGGCTTGTTTGGCTTACAATTGTCTTCCTTTCCTCTTCCTACAACAGACACCCTGTGAGGCAGTTGGGGCTGAGAGAGCTCAAATAGAACTGCTCGATGAGAGCAGCTCTTACAGGACTGTGACTAGCCCAAGGTCACCCAGCTGGCTGCATGTGGAGGAGTAGCAGGGAATCAAACCCAGCACTCAAGATGAGAGGCCACCACTCTTAACCACTACGCCAAGCTTTACCTTCTTAAAAGAGAAGAGGTTAGGCAGATGTTTATTCAGGGCTAGATTTAGTTTATAGGTAAGGTAAATTTTAAGCTTTGGAGCTAGATTTAGTTTTGTTATGCAATCTTATCTTTAAAAAAAAGACAAGTTAGGCAGACTTTCAAACTTCAGGGCCAGATTTAGCTTTGCTATGCAATCTTTTCCTTTTCTTCAGCTCAGCCCTGCTTCCAGTTTTCAAGCTGTTAAATTAGTACTTGGGATATTGGGCTTTCTGCCGGTGTTTAATCAGCATGTGCATGGTTTCAATCAGCTTGTTCAAAAGATGGCTTTTGCAGGTGTTGCAGCATAAGTAGCACTTGACAATTTCCTCCCCGTTTCCAAACGTGTGCTACGCGGATCTTCTGGCTCATCTTTGTGTGGCGTGATAAAAGTTGCAGGAAACATACGCATGCACACACTGGCTTGGGACTGGCACTGCATAAACTTTCGAGCCTCGCCACAATTCACTTCAGTCTTCTTTTGACCATGCAGTCATGCCTCCATGGGTCAGTGGAAAAAGCATAGGGGTTGAGGTCCGAGGCCAGCCACAGCGGGAGGGGAGAATGGGCAATTGGGGTTGCCTCCTAGAAAGAGCACTTAAGATCTAAGGTGATCCACCAAGGCAATCTTTACCGTGAAATGGAATAATCTGAAACAGTCCTAATAGAATTTTTTTCCCAAATCTTTTAATTAAAAAGTTCCCAATTATGGCCTGGATCAGATTCAAGGTTTTGGTTTTGACCTTCAAGGCCACCCGTGGCTTGGACTGTATCTATCTGAGGGACTGCTTGTCACCTTATGCCCTCCCCAGGGCTCTCTGTGGGTGATAATCTGCTGGAGGTCCCTGGCCCTAGGGATGTACATCTAGCCTTGACTAGGGCCAGGGCCTTTTCGGTCCTGGCCCCAACCTAATGGGAGAGCTAAGAGCCCTCACGGAGCTATCGCAGTTCTGCAGGGTCTGCAAGATGGAGCTCTTCTGCCAGGTCTTTGGTTGAGGCCAGGACTAAGAACATCAGGGCCTCTTCTCAAGCTACACATTAATGTCTTGTATACCCCACCCCAGAGTGGACTGCTGCGGGATTAGGGGGGATTAGTCTTCGGAGAGTAGCAGGCTTGTTGTTGTTGTGTGCGAAGTCGTGTCCGACCCATCGCGACCCCATGGACAATGATCCTCCAGGCCTTCCTGTCCTCTACCATTCCCCGGAGTCCATTTAAGTTTGCACCTACTGCTTCAGTGACTCCATCCAGCCACCTCATTCTCTGTCGTCCCCTTCTTCTTTTGCCCTCGATCGCTCCCAGCATTAGGCTCTTCTCCAGGGAGTCCTTCCTTCTCATGAGGTGGCCAAAGTATTTGAGTTTCATCTTCAGGATCTGGCCTTCTAAAGAGCAGTCAGGGTTGATCTCCTCTAGAACTGACCGGTTTGTTCGCCTTGCAGTCCAAGGGACTCGCAAGAGTCTTCTCCAGCACCAGTTCAAAAGCCTCAATTCTTTGACGCTCGGCCTTCCTTATGGTCCAACTTTCGCAGCCATACATTGCAACTGGGAAGACCATAGCCTTGACTAAACGCACTTTTGTTGGCAGGGTGATGTCTCTGCTTTTTAGGATGCTGTCTAGATTTGCCATAGCTTTCCTCCCCAGGAGCAAGCGTCTTTTAATTTCTTTGCTGCAGTCCCCATCTGCAGTGATCTTGGAGCCCAGGAAAATAAAATCTGTCACTATCTCCATTTCTTCCCCATCTATTTGCCAGGAATTGAGAGGGCCGGATGCCATGATCTTTGTTTTCTTGATGTTGAGTTTCAAGCCAACTTTTGCACTCTCCTCCTTCACCCGCATCAACAGGCTCTTTAGTTCCTCTTCACTTTCTGCCATTAGAGTGGTATCATCTGTGTATCTGAGGTTGTTGATATTTCTCCCTGCAATCTTGATCCCAATTTGTGACTCCTCTAATCCCGCATTTCTCATGATGTGCTCTGCATACAAGTTAAATAGGCAAGGCGACAGTATACAGCCTTGCCGAACTCCTTTCTCAATTTTGAACCAGTCAGTGATTCCATGTTCAGTTCTCACTGTTGCTTCTTGACCTGCATATAAATTTCTCAAGAGACAAATAAGATGCTCTGGTATTCCCATCTCTTTAAGAACTTGCCACAATTTGTTGTGCTCCACACAATCAAAGGCTTTAGCATAGTCAATGAAGCAGAAATAGACGTTCTTCTGGTACTCCCTAGCTTTCTCCATGATCCAGCGTATGTTGGCAATTTGATCTCTAGTTCCTCTGCCTCTTCGAAATCCTGCCTGTACTTCTGGAAGTTCTCGGTCCACATATTGCTGGAGCCTAGCTTGTAGGATTTTGAGCATAACTTTGCTAGCATGAGAAATTAGTGCAATGGTGCGGTAGTTTGAACATTCTTTGGCATTGCCCTTCTTTGGGATTGGAATGTAAACTGACTTTTTCCAATCCTGTGGCCATTGTTGAGTTTTCCAAATTTGCTGGCATATTGAGTGTAGCACTTTTACTGCATCATCCTTTAAGATTTTGAATAGTTCAACTGGAATGCTGTCACCACCACTAGCTTTATTATTGCTCAGACTTCCTAAGGCCCATTTGACTTCACATTCCAGGATGTCTGGCTCCAGGTCAGTAACTACCCCATTGTGGTCATCAGGGATGTTAAGCTCGCTCTTGTATAGTTGTTCTGTATAATTTTGCCACCTTTGTTTAATCTCTTCTGCTTCTGTGAGGTAGTAGCAGGCTAGAAATGATTAATTAATTAAATGAATGAATGAATAAATAAATTAATAAACTGGTATTCTGATGGTGGAAAGTGCTGTCAACTCCCAGGCAATTTATGGTCATCCAGTCCAGCTTTCAAGGAAAGTGGTAAACAGAGCTGTTTGGCCAATTCTGCACAGCAGCCCTGGGACTTCCTTGGTGGTCTCCCTTGCCAGTACTAATCAGGACCAACCTTACTTTACATCTGAACTCTGATGAGATCAGACTAGAGATCAGCCTTCCAGGTCTGGGCAACAGATGCTCTACTTGGTTTGAGCAGATATTCAGGAATATTTGAAGCTTGTGAACATGTCCAATGTTGCCATTGAAATTTGAATTTGGAAAGTCGTACTCGATGGATGAGGGCTTTAGATACATCGGCGTATCATTATTGCTTTGATGCAGGTTCTATTTGTTTGGAGGTATTTTAACAGAGGCTAGATAGAACTGACAGAAATGCTGATTCGGTGAACCTAGGCAGATTGTGAGTGGGTGGGCAGAAGGGATTGTGTCTGTTCTTGGCTCTTGTGGTCCTTTCTTGCATGCCCAGGGAAATACCTAGTGCCACTTTGGAATCGGAAAGCAAATTTCTTTCAGGCCAGTATCCAGGTTTTTTGTGGGGGGGGAGGGTTGGGGGAGGCATCTGGGCATGGAATTGGGGTCACTGTGAGTGGGCAGATATTTGTGAAATTCCTACAGTCTGCAGGGGGTTGGACTAGATGACCCTGAAGTTCCCTTCCCACTCTATCTTTCTATGATTAAACACTGAATTCCCATATACTACAACAATCAAATCCTGTGAAATCTTTGTAATTTCTAAAATTTGTCAATATACTTAATACTATTGACACACTGCTGGCTGGTTGTTTTGTATGTTTGTGCTTTAACTGGAGCCAAAATAAAAAGTTTCTTCTTGCCTGACTTGACTTTGTCTGAACATTTTAAACAAGGCCTGTCCTGTTGCATGCAGCTTGCCAAAATGGCAATCAACCACTGTGCCTAAACAAGCACTTCTTGTCTGTTTATTTCACACCGGTGTTAGCACAGCGGTCGCACTAAGAGAAAAAGAGCAAAACCTTGGCAGAGGCAAAAGAAACTTCCCAGAGATCCTGGAAAACGAAACCTGTAAGGCAAATAAATAGTATATATTTGTGTGCGCAGCAGCTGAGAAGATAATAGAACTAAAAGATAGTCTTACTTCCAGTTATTAAAATGCATATTTAACTATCCCAGGGTGTTTCTGCACCAGTCAATTGTGGCTCAGTTCCCATCAAGACCACACGCAGTCAAAGCAGTGGTTCCAGAAGACACTATTAGCAGGCTGGAGTTGTAGGGAAGGGTAACCATGTACTCGATGGGCGGGAACAGGCTCATGTACTTACCGGGAGTTGATACAGGAAGTGATGAGAGATCGCAGTAAACTCTATGGCAAAACTCAGTGGCAATTTCTAGATCTATCAATTGTAGGCATGCACAAAACAAAAAATCGTACAGTTTCTGATTCAGCCAGAAAAAAATTGGCATAATCTGAGACGCACAAATATGCCTCCACCTCTTCGGATTCAGCTGAATCCAAACAGTTTTGGGTCTTTTTTGCGCACAAGCTTCTGTTCTTCCCTTTCCAGGCAGCAGCTTCTCCTCTACCTGAGAAGGGGTGGGGGGGGGGGAGGAGAGAAAGCACAAAACACCTGTCAAACAGCTAATGATGACAGGCATCCTGCCTGCTCCCTTTAAATCTCTTCCCAGCTGAGGAGGGATTTAAACGGAGCAGGCAGGGCATTGTCATCATCAACTGTTCAGTACACTGGCTGCTCCCTTTAAATGTTCACCTGTTAATCACATGATCCTGCTCACCTTCTCAGGTGCTGCCTGAGAAAATGGGGGGGGGGAGGGGGAGCACTTAAATAAATGAATCTAATTCACACCATCTGAATGCAGGAAATGGTGAGTTCGGCTCAGATGAACCAAAAAAGTACCCAAATCAGCCTTGAATCAGATAATTTTTGGCTTATCTGAGCCAAAGAACCCATGCCTGATCCATTGTTACATCCAGTAGGTATAGGAATCTTCATTCTTAGATTTATTTCCCCCAGTGCTGCTCTAATCAGCAACAGGACCTGGGAATAGGGAATGCCCTACCCCCACTGGGGACGTGGCAGCTCTCAGTGATGTGTAACACAAGGGCAGTTTCTGTAGTGTGTGTGGCACAGGGAGCTCAACTTGCTACTCCAATGCTTTCATTCACACTATTAAAGTCCAAATCTCTCTCAAGCTCTGCTCTTGGGCTACCCCAAGCACTTGTTTGGGTGGTTTGGCTGCAGAACTTTTCACGATGGAGGGGCTTCGAGCAAGCAGGCAACAGCTTTTGCCATCACCTCGTTTGCTTGCTTTTTAAATGGCAGTATTAATGCAATTTAAGCACCATTTCTTATTGTGTCATTTACAAGAGGTAAATTTGAATGAGCGAGGGAGAGTTTCTGGGCTGCGAGAGCCAAAACTGGGATGCAACCATAAGGGGGTGGTTGCTTCCTCCCTGGGAATGGTATGGAGTAATAGTGGACTTGCTGCTTCATCCCAGCATGAAGGTATATCTCCAGTGACATTGGTAGGTGATGGGAATGCCTCTCTTCCCCATTTATATTATAGTTGACCAGAATATTGAATCCCACCTAGTTAATGGAGTCAAAAACCAGAGGGCAGTGATATTGGGGTATGGGTTTTGTTTATATTTCTCCAAGTGGCAGGAGGAAAATTGGGTTGCCAAGGTGTAGGAGGAAGGCCTTAGACTCTGTGCCCTGTTTGCCTGGCCATTCGGGACAGCTGGTTGGTCGCTGTGTGAAAGAGGATACTGTCAGGATTGTAGAATCTCTGTCATAAATTAGCCTGAGTTCCTCCATGTCAGTTATACTGCTTAATTGAACCTGGCGCCTGCTAGCCCCGGCCTTGTAGTTTGTAGCAATAAAATAGAATAGTGATGTTATTCTAACCTTATCTTGTTATGGGCACACAGGGTTGTTGTCAATTCTCTCAAGGATGGGAGTTTGGAATCCTGTTGTTGTTTCACATATGTCTTTTCTCACTAACCCCCCTCCTTGGGAACTGTCAAGTTTTGGGCGGGAGAAATGTATTGATAAGCTGAGGCAAATCTGGCTTCGAGTCAGATTTGACTTTCAGTCCAATGCGTATAGTGCTAATCAATAAAACTATTTTCTTTTGAATAAGTTTTGTTGTGAGTTTCCTGTGCGTCTGACATCAAGTCAAATCTGACTCGAAGCCAGATACCAGCCTGCGACGAGTGAGTGGTGGGCTTGCACTGCGGGAGCACGGCATGGCGGACACGCAAGCGGCAGCGGATGCTGAGGCGTTGGCCAGGGCCAGGGCGCAGCTGGAAATCGAGGCGGAGGCAGAGGCTCGAGCGAGAGCGCAACGAGAACAAGAGGGCGAGGGAGAGGAGCGAGAGGACGAAGGCGGCGCGGGCGGCGATGGAGCCGGAGGAGACGGCGCGGACGGAGGCGAGGACGCAGCGGCGGCGGCAGCAGCGGCGGCGGCGGCGGACGTTGCGGGAGCCGAGGCGGCGGCGGCAGCAGCGGCGCGCGAAGCGGCGCGAGCGGCAGCGCGAGCAGCGGAGGCAGCCCGGGCGGCGGAACGAGCAAGAGTGGCAGCGGGGAGAGGACGAGGCATCGGCCGCGGTGCAAGACCCCCAGTACCGGCCCCGGCACCGGCGGATTGGGGCCCGGGGCGCCTACCAGCCCACCTCCGGGGTGTGGAGATGCGGAGCACCTATAAATTCAAGGCTAAGTTTTCCGGAGACCCCTCCGATTTTCCTACGTTTCTGGTGCACCTCCAGGCCTACATGATGGAAATGGGGTTCACTTTCCAGGACGACGCTGAGAAAGTGCGTTTCGTGGGCCAAGCCCTAGAAGGCAAAGCAGCCAAGTGGTTTGTGGACTTGTACCGCTATCACCCCCAAGCCATTCGTGACTACAACCATTTCATGAGAGCCCTGCGCCAGATGTACGTGGAACCGTTCGAGCGAGAGACCGCGGAGAAGAAACTCAGGGCTCACCGGCAAGGGAAGTTGTCAGTGGTCGAGTACGCCAGGGAGTTTAAAGAGCTGGCTTCCTCGGTGCCGGACTGGACGGAGCCCCAACGCGTGCTGTCGTTTGTGGGGGGCCTCAATCCTACTCTGGCAGACAAATGCCTCCTCCTGGAAGACCCGCTTACAGTCGAAGGGTGGGTCCAATTGGCTGGGGAGATGGAAAATCGATTGGAGCGAGCTTCGATGGTACAAGTCCTGGCAGGCAAAACCGTGGCGAAAACTTCCACCCCGGCGAAAACCAAGCCCCGAGCCAAGTTGGAGCCGTCTGAGCGCACCCGGCGCATGGAAAAAGGGCTGTGCTTGGGTTGTGGCCAAGCGGGGCACTTTCTCGCAAATTGCCCCACAAAAGCAACAGCGACCCCGAGGGCCGTGAGCAGCGCCCCACCGAAAGCCCAGCCCGCCAAGAAAACCACTCCCAAGAAAAGTGCCAAGTCTCTCCTGGTGCCAGTGGCTGCCGTGCCAGCAGTGGACGACTCGGAGGAGGGAAGCGGGCTGGAGGATGAGGGTCAAGCCGAGGAGCAGTCGGGAAACGAGGACGGTCTGCTGTAAAGGCGCCCCGCCAGCAGGCCGCCAACAGGGGCAAACGCGTGGTGAGTGATTCCCCCTTACTACTCCTACCTGCCAAGCTCTCCAACCCCAAGTCGGGGAAAACAGTGGGAGTCCGGTGTATCGTGGACTCAGGGTGCACCCAATCCCTAGTGAGCCCGGCACTGGCCGAGACTTTGGGGGTGGGAAAGGTGCCGCTGAGGGAACCCTTGCCCATCACCCAATTGGATGGGAAATGTGCTCCCGGAGGGGAGGCCACGGCGAAAACGCGCCCAATGGACTTGGACATAAAAAAACATTGGGAGCAAATCCAGCCTTTGGTAGCCCCTCATTCTGCCTTCCCTTGTGTGTTAGGGTTGGATTGGCTGAAGGAACATGACCCCCTAGTGAAGTGGAAAGAAGGGACTGTGGACTTTACCTCTCCCGCCTGCGAGCAGCACGCTCGACCGCGGGATTCCCCACTGACGGGGGTTGTGGCCGCTTTGGGATCGGGGGGGGGCAGCGCTCCCTCCTGAGTATCGAGACTTTGCTGATGTGTTCGCGGAGGTAGAGTGCAACCAACTGCCCCCCCACCGTAAAACTGACTGTGCCATTGAATTAAAGAAAGGGGAACCACTCCCCAAAGCCAAACTTTATTCCATGAGCCCCCGGGAAATGGCGGAGCTTAGGGAATTTTTGGATAAGAACTTGGCGAGGGGTTTTATTAGACCGGCCACATCTTCATTGGCGGCCCCGGTCCTTTTTGTAAAAAAGAAGGACGGTTCGCTACGTTTGTGTACTGACTACCGTGGGTTGAATGCGGTCTCCACCTGCAATGCCTACCCGCTCCCCCTGATAAAAGACTTGTTGGGCCACTTGGGGAAGGCACGAATTTTTACGAAATTGGATTTGAGGGAAGCCTATTACCGAGTTCGGATCAAGAAGGGGCACGAATATCTAACGGCTTTTAACACCCCCCTGGGGCAATTTGAGTACACCGTAATGCCGTTCGGCCTCGCCGGCGCTCCGGGCGTGTTCATGAATATGATTAATGAAATTATGCATGATTTATTGTACCAAGGGATGTTGGTTTACATTGATGATATTCTTGTGTATTCTGAGAATGTTGAGAGTCATGCTGATCTGGTACGCGAAGTGCTCAACCGCTTGCGGAAGCACCAATTGTTTGCTAAACTGTCTAAATGTGAGTTCCACCGCGATGCGGTGGAGTTTCTGGGGTTCCGTGTCTCCCAAGCGGGGATTGAGATGGACCCTGGCAAGGTGCGTGACTTGCTGGCTTGGGAACCTCCCCGCACCAGGAGGCAACTGCAAAGCTTCCTAGGGTTCGCTAATTTTTACAGGACTTTCATCCCCAATTTTGCCAAAGTGGCGTTGCCCCTCACTGACTTGTTGAAAACCAAACAAGGGGGAAAAACGGCGAGCCGCCCGGGGACGCCCCTTCTGTGGACTCCCCCCTGTCAAAACGCATTCGACAAACTAAAGTTGTTGTTTACGTCCGAACCAGTACTGGCCCATGCTGACCCTTCTAAGCAATTTACTGTACAAGTAGACTCCTCGGACGTAGCAATGGGGGCCGTGATCCTCCAAGAGGGGGAGGACGGAAAGTTACACCCGCTGGCCTATTTGTCAAAGAAATTCTCGGGGGCAGAGCGAAATTGGGCAATTTGGGAAAAAGAGGCGGCTGCAGTAAAATTGGCCCTTTCCACCTGGAGGCATTGGCTAGAAGGATCCGCGATCCCATTTGTAGTCTGGACGGATCATAAAAACCTTCAGGCACTTAAGCAGCCCCGATCGCTTTCCGCCAAGCAAATGAGATGGGCAGAGTTTTTCGCCCGTTTCAACTTCTCCCTAAAGCATCTGCCGGGTAAAATGAACTTTTTGGCAGATGCATTATCACGCCTGCCCCAGTACAACAGCAAACGAGACCCATTGGTGGACACCGTTTTCACCCCCGCCCAACTAGGGATGGCCGCCGTGACGCGCAGCCACGTAAAGACTGATACGCCCATCCCAGGGGGCTGGGTCCAGAAGGAGATGTCACAAGATCCGGAGTTTGGCTCCCTCCGCCCTGATCTGACTGAGAAGGGGGGGCTCTTTTTTAAGGGTGAGAGACTCTTTGTTCCTGTTGCGGCCAGGGGAAAAGTTTTGAAACTTTGCCACGACGCAAAAACTGCTGGACACTTTGGTTTTGTGAAAACTCTGCACCTAGTCAGGAGACAATATTGGTGGCCGTCCCTGCGCAAAGATGTGGAGAAATATGTGCAGGGATGCCCTATTTGTATTGCCTCAAAACCGGTTGGAGGCAAGAAAAAGGGGCTATTGCAACCACAGCCCACCCCCTCTCGTCCATGGACAGATGTCACTATGGACTTTATTACGGACCTCCCTCCCAGCCATGGGAACACCGTTATATGGGTGGTAGTGGATGCTTTTTCCAAACAGGCTCACTTCATTCCCTGCACGGGAGTGCCTTCAGCACCAAAATTGGCTTCTCTTTTCATTGAACACGTGGTACGTCTGCACGGGATCCCGACACGTGTCCTGACGGATCGGGGCCCCCAGTTCGTTTCTAAGTTTTGGAGGGAACTCCTGAGACTTTTGGGGGTGGAGCAAGCCCTCACTTCGGGCTATCACCCTGAATCAAATGGCCAGACCGAAAGGGTAAACCAAATCCTGGAACAGTACTTACGTTGTTTCATCAATCACCAGCAGGACAATTGGGTCTCTTTATTACCGATGGCTGAATTTGCCTACAACAATGGGGTTCACGCCTCAACTGGGGTATCACCTTTCAAAGTAGTGTATGGGACTGATTTAGCAACAGCCCCCACCTGGGAGCTCAACTCCACTGAGGCTCCTGACATAAATAAATGGGCAGCCACCATCAGTACAGGTTGGCCAGAAATTGTAGCTAGCCTCAAGGAGGCAAAACAAGCCTATAAAGCTCAAGCGGATAAGAAAAGGGTACCTGCACCTGACTGGAAAGTGGGAGACCTGGCCTATTTGTCTACTAAGAACCTGAGGTGCCAGCAGAAATCAAAGAAACTTGGCCCTAAATACGTGGGGCCATTTAAAGTGATAAAACTGATTAATACTGTGACTGTTGAGCTAGCTTTACCAAAGACTTATAGGAATGTGCATCCGGTTTTTCATTCCAGCCTGCTGCGGAGAGCTCCGGTCCCTGACGAGTGGCACCCTCCTCCAGACCAGCCTGTGCCAATTTTCATCGATAAAGACACCCACTATGAAGTCAACCAAATTTTAGACTCTCGTTTGCACAAGGGTCGCCTTCAATATCTGGTCGATTGGAAAGATTTCCCCTCGGGGGACAAAGAGTGGGTGGAGGCAGGGAATGTGAAGGCACCCCGCCTTCTCCGGGCTTTCCATCGAGCATTTCCTGATTGTCCTCGCCCGGTAGATGCCGGCTAGATGGAGGAGTGAAGTTAGTTTTAATGCGGAGGGATGTCAGGATTGTAGAATCTCTGTCATAAATTAGCCTGAGTTCCTCCATGTCAGTTATACTGCTTAATTGAACCTGGCGCCTGCTAGCCCCGGCCTTGTAGTTTGTAGCAATAAAATAGAATAGTGATGTTATTCTAACCTTATCTTGTTATGGGCACACAGGGTTGTTGTCAATTCTCTCAAGGATGGGAGTTTGGAATCCTGTTGTTGTTTCACATATGTCTTTTCTCACTAACCCCCCTCCTTGGGAACTGTCAAGTTTTGGGCGGGAGAAATGTATTGATAAGCTGAGGCAAATCTGGCTTCGAGTCAGATTTGACTTTCAGTCCAATGCGTATAGTGCTAATCAATAAAACTATTTTCTTTTGAATAAGTTTTGTTGTGAGTTTCCTGTGCGTCTGACAGATACTGGATAACTGTCCTGATCCAGCAGGTTCAATTTATGTTCTTGCCACCCTTCTCACTCTAGAAAATACATGTTTTATGCTTTTCCACTTATTTATTTCATTCATTAAAGGTAAAGGTAACCCCTGTGCAAGCACCGAGTCATGTCTGACCCTTGGGGTGACGCCCTCCAGCGTTTTCATGGCAGTCTCAATACGGGGTGGTTTACCAGTGCCTTCCCCAGTCATTACCGTTTACCCCCCAGCAAGCTGGGTACTCATTTTACCGACCTCGGAAGGATGGAAGGCTGAGTCAACCTTGAGCCGGCTGCTGGGATCGAACTCCCAGCCTCATGGGCAGAGAGCTTCAGACAGCATATCGCTGCCTTACCACTCTGCGCCACAATTCATTAAAAACAACAATTGGGGTCACTGTGGGTGCAAGTCTTAATTATCCCTGAAAATACCACTTGAAGCAGGCTCTTGAAAATCCTGGTGATAATGGAGGAACTCTTCAGGTCTAGGTCTTTCTGAGGTTTGTAGGACTTCATTAGAAACATGCTTGCCAAGGAATTCTCCCAATGGCTCTGAAAGACCAGATCGTTGTGATGGTTCTTGCCATCAGGAACTCATAGTAGCCTGACGACAGTCCAAATGATGCCATCCTTCTCCAGTTTCGCAGTGCCCCAATTGTGTGCTTTGAAACCAGGGATTCTAGTCGGAAATGTTTTGGCCTGTCGTTAAACACAACCAGCAATGCATGGATTTCAGGGGAGCCAAGGAGTTAAAGCTCTGTCCTAAATGACCTAGGCTACCTCAGTCTCTTCATGTCCCAAGAAACTGGGCAGGGTTACTTGGATGGGAGACCACCAAGAAAGTCCAAAATTGCGAGGCAACATCAAAACACCTATGTTGTTTGCTTTGAAAATCCTACAGAGTTGCCAGAACAGCTGTAACTTCAGGCCATTTCCCACCACCAAGGAGTTGAGGCCATTGACCAAGCCGGGGATGATAGCAGTCTCCTTCTATAGGTGGAAAGCGAACAGTTTCATGGTGCTATTGATTTGAACACATACAGCAGAAAGCCCTTATAGCTAACAGGCTGGCAATGCAGATCATAATGCAGCCTGATTTTTAAAGGGGCTGAAATGAACAAGGACTCATCATGTTCTAAGTGAAGCTGCCGAGAGCAATCTAATGCAACTTCCCCTGATTTCATGGGGTGGTCTTGAATTTATACCAGCTTAAATAAAATTTGGAATTGCCTCATTGACTGAGACCTTTAGAATCAGAGTTGGAAACTAAAAATTGCTCGTCTGTAAAATGACGACGATTCTAAGTCTATTGCTTAAATATTGTTTTATGTAAAATGCAAAATAATAAAAGCCCACAAAAATAGCAATAAAACCTGATCATTAAGCGTTCTCCCGCATTGTGCTTCTGCACTGTTCTCTCTACACCAGCTGACTTCCAGGGGAAACATGCTGCATTCTAAGTGTAGCCACGACTCCTGAGCATCTCTGCAGCACTTTGAGAGTCCATCGGTGTAACAGCTGTATGAAGAGTCACTGTCTTGCATACAGAAGAGTGGGGAGGGTGCAGTATATAAGCTGAATAATAACAACAATAACAACAACAATAATAATAGCGGTGATAATAATAATAAAAAGGTAAAGGTATCCTCTGTGCAAGCACCGAGTCATGTCTGACCCTTGGGGTGACGCCCTCTAGGGTGGTTTGCCAGTGCCTTCCCCAGTCATTACCGTTTACCCCCCAGCAAGCAAGTTGGGTACTCATTTTACCGACCTTGGAAGGATGGAAGGCTGAGTCAACCTTGAGCCGGCTGCTGGGACTGAACTCCCAGTCTCACGGGCAGACAGCTTCAGACCGCATTTCGCTGCCTTACCACCCTGTGCCACAAGAGGCTCTTGTGAATGAATCATGAAGAAATGGGGGCTGCCCATCCCCTGGTGAGGGTGGGCAAACCCCCCACTTCACCCTGGCTCCTATTTACTGCCACACTTCAGAGCAGTAGAGGAAACTTTTGGTTGGGGCGCGTGATCAGTAACATCAACTCCTGGGAAAATCCCCACCATGAATGCCACAACTAGGGTGTAAACTGCACAGAGCTTTTATTCCAATCCCAGGTCGATTCAGTCCCTGCCCTCTACACAGAATGCAATTTCTGTTTGGATTTTGGGCGATTTAAAATTTCCTTCTGCAGCAAGAAGGATTGATCCGGAGTGACCCTACCTTTATTGTGCGATATCTTAGTGCTTTTAACCCTCAATATTTAAAGGCTGTTCTGAATCTGGGCTCTCCTCCATGGTAGAGGACCCATGATTGGCCACAGGTGGTCATATGACAAACTTGCCTTAAAGGAGAAGCCCCTAATTTCTCTCAACCTCTGTCCATCTTGGATTTTTTTTCTGCCTTCTTCGATCCCCCCCCCTTCAAGAAAAGAGGATTTTCCCCTTCCTCCTCTGAATTCTTTAATCCTCTCCCCCCTTCAAGAAAACAAAGAAAGCGTCTCCATTGGCCTCCCCCCCCCCTCTTCTGAGCCTCCCTAACCACGTGCAGAAGACTTTCCTGTTTCAATGGGGGGGGGAGAGGAATACTCGAGTTCAAATCGATCTGAATTCAACAGCATTGACAATGGAATAAAAAAGGTAAGTGCAGAATCAGACTAGGTCTACCTGGAGATTATGTGGTACATTGAGACGGGTTAATGCTTTCACTGAGATCATTATTGTTTAATGTTATATGGTTTTAATAATATTTATTTAAATCTAATTGGTCACTATTTCTGTTGGTCACTATTTCTGTTGTACATTGCCCTGAGCCGCTAAATCTAGGGAGGGCGGTATATAAATTCAAGATGATGATGATGATGATGATGATGGGCCATTGAGTTTCCAAAAATTAGCAGTTGTCACTGCGTCCCATAATTATGCTCTGTATATATAGAAAGGTATATTAAGAGAATAATAAGAATATCTCTGTCTTGCTCCTCCAGCCTCATAATTTCCACATTTTGTTTGCATTTTCTGCATGTCCCCTTCAAACAGAGCCTATTGAGGGGAAGGGGACATGTACTAGAGTGGGGGGGGGTCTACTTCCTATACATAGAATCCTAGAGTTGGAAGGAGCCATACAGGCCATCTAGTCCAACCCCCTGCTCAACGCAGGATTATCCTAAAGCACCCAGGATAAGCATCTTTCCAGCTGCTGCTTGAAGGCTGCCAGGGAGGGGGAACTCAGCACCTCCTTAGGTAGTTGAGTCCACTGCTGAACTACTCTGACTGTGAAAATTTTGTTGCTGATTTATTGCCAATATCATTGTACACATAATGTAAACTCATTACGGCAGGTCCTATCCTCTGCTTCCAATAGGAACCTTTCCCTGCCCTCCTCTAAGTGATAACCTTTCAAATACTTAAAGAGAACTATCATGTCACTTCTCATCCTCCTCTTCTCCAAGCTGAACATTCCCAGGTCCTTCAGCCATTCCTCATAGGGCTTGGTCCCCAGTTTCCAGATCACTCTCATCGCTCTCCTCTGAACCCTCCCAATTTTGTCCACCTCCTTTTTGAAGTGAGGTCTCCAGAACTGCACACAGTACTCAGGTGGGGTCTGACCAAAGCGGCATAATAAAGGACTGTGACATCTTGAGATTTTTTTGTGATGCCCCTGTTGATACAGCCCAAGACTGCATTTGCCATCTTTACCACTGCATCACATTGTCTGCTCGTATTTAGATTACAGTCCACAAATAGTGCTGTCCAGAACCGTATCTCCCATCCAGTATGTATTCTTCTGATTTTTGCGACCCAGAACTCTACTCTTCTTATTATTGAATTGTATCCTTTTCCCATTTATCCACTTTTCCAGCATGTTCAGATCTCCTTGAACTCTATCTTCTGGGGTGTTCGCTACTCTTCATCATCTGCAAATTAGAACTTTCAGCTTTCCGTAGAGCCTGTAAAACAGAGCTGCCAGGTTTATGGTTGGGGCTAGTGCTAGAGCAAAGGGTATGGGTCCCCCTTGGTATTTTGCGCTGGATAGCTTGGCACAGTTTGGTTTCCCTCATGCTGTCCTCATAAGGGCCTTCCTATTTGGAGGTTTTTTGTAACCCACCATGGACTGGTCTCCGAGAGCGGTGGGATATAAATCCAATATTTATTTATTTATTTATTTATTTATTTATTTATTTATTTATTTATTTATTTATTTATTTATTTATTTATTTATTTATTTATTTATTTATTTATTTATTTATCATACTTTTATACCGCCCTCCCCGGAGGCTCAGGGCGGTTTACATTATAACAGAGAACCATACATAAAACAGTCTGTAGAACATGTACACCAATAACCAACAATTGCAACCAAACACAACACAGTATAACAATAAACAATCATAACACAAACAGGTCCAGGGCTTGTTGATGGGATTCTGAGGGGGGTGGCTTATTGATTGAATTCTGAGGGGGGGGTGGGGGGGAGCAGGGGCCCTTGGTCGCTGTAGATTACATCTGGTCTCGGCCAAATGCCTGGTGGAGGAGCTCCTTTTTGCAGGCCCTGCGGAACTGTTTAAGCTCCGTCAGGGCCCTGATCTCCTCTGGGAGCTCGTTCCACCAGGTAGGGGCCAGAACAGAGAATGCTCTGGCCCTGGTCGAGACCAGACGGACTTCTTTAGGGCCAGGGATCCTTAGCTGATTGGAGGCAGTAGAGCGCAGAGCTCTTTTGGGGGCATAGGCGGGGAGGCGGTCCCTCAGGTACACTGGGCCCTGACCGCGTATGGCCTTGAAGGTAATTACCAGAACCTTTAGTCTGATCCGGAATTCAACTGGTAACCATTGCAGCTGATGGAGAATAGGCCGGATATGGGACCTCCACGGTGTTGCCGTGAGGATCCTGGCTGCTGCATTTTGAACTAGTTGTAGTTTCCGGGTCAGGGCTAAGGGCAGGCCTGCGTAGAGCGAGTTACAAAAGTCCAGTCTAGAGGTGACCGTCGCATGGATCACTGTGGCTAGGTGTTCCGGGGCCAGGTAGGGCGCTAGTAGTTTGGCTTGGCGGAGATGGTAGAATGCCAGCCGCGCTACCTTTGTGATCTGGGCCTCCATTGTCAGGGAGGCGTCCAGAATCACGCCTAGGTTCCTGGCAGAGTGAGCCGTAGAGAGCTGCACGCCATCCAGGGTAGGCAGGCGCGCTTCCTCGCATGGGCCCTTCCTACCTAGCCACAGGACCTCCGTCTTTGAAGGATTGAGCTTCAGACGACTCTGCTTGAGCCATCTCGTCACTGCTTCCAGGCAGCTGGCTAATGCTTCTGGGGGAGAGTCAGGGCGGCCATCCATCAGGAGGAAGAGCTGGGTGTCATCTGCATATTGATGGCAACCCAGCCCAAACATCCGTACCAGCTGTGCGAGAGGGCGCATGAAGATGTTGAATAGGATAGGAGAGAGGACCGCTCCTTGTGGGACTCCACAAGTAAGTTGCCGGCGGCCTGATGTTTTCTCTCCTATTGCAACCCTCTGTCCACGATCCTGGAGGAAGGAGATCAGCCATTGAAGGGCTGTCCCTTGTATTCCAGCATCGATGAGGCGGCGAGCTAGAAGCTCGTGATCGACTGTGTCGAACGCTGCTGAGAGGTCTAATAATATCAGCAGTGCCGACCCGCCTCGATCCAACTGGCGACGGAGGTCGTCCGTCAGGGCGACTAGCGCTGTCTCTACCCCATGGCCAGGCCGGAAGCCAGACTGGGATGGGTCTAGGACCGAAGCTTCTTCCAGGTATTCTGTCAGTTGGTTTGCGACTGCCCTTTCTATCATCTTGCCCAGAAACGCTAAGTGAGACACGGGCCTGTAGTTGTTAGGCTCTTGTGGGTTTAGAGATGTTTTTTTCAACAGTGGACGTACCACAGCCTCTTTCAAACCCTCCGGGAATTCTCCTGTTGTTAGAGATAGGTTTATTATCTCCTGGAGGGGGGCCATTATCTTTATGCCAGCTGTTTTCAAGAGCCAGGATGGGCAAGGATCTAGTGGGCATGTAGTTGGTCTTGTTGTCGCTAGAATCCTGTCCACTTCGGTCAGCGTGAGTCGTCTGAAGTTACTCATAGTTTTCTCCAAAGATGGCCAAGGGGCCTCTAGTTCACTTTTTGTATCTAAGGTTGGAGGGAGGTCGTGGCGGAGTGTCGAGATTTTGTCCGCAAAATGACTCGCAAATGCCTCGCAGCTGATGTCCAATTGGCTACTGTTTTGTTGCCCTTCAATCAGGGCAGTGAGGGATCGAACTACCTTAAACAATTGAGCTGGGCGTGAGTCTGCAGATGCGATAGTAGCCGAGTAAAAATTGCGTTTTACTGACTTCACCGCCATCTCATAGGCTTTCATCTGCATTCTATAAGATGTTCTCGAGGCTTCGTCACGAGTCTTCCTCCAAACTCGCTCTAGCCGTCTCAGTTCCCGTTTCTTGTCGCGAAGCTCCTCGGTGTACCAGGGAGCTCGCTTGAGATTAAATAATAATAATAATAATAAATAAATTTAACGAGGGGTCCACCCTTGTCCAGTTCATTGATAAAAATGTTGAAAGGTACTGGACCCAGTACTGAGTCCAGTGGCAACCTGCTGCTCACCTCCCTCCAACATGATAAATACCACTGACAAACATCCTTTTTTCACAGAATCATGGAGTTGGAAGGGGTCACACAGGCCATCTAGTCCAACCCCCTGCTCAACGCAGGATCAGCCCTAAGCACCCTAAAGCATCCAAGAAAAGTGTGTATCCAACCTTTGTTTGAAGACTGCCAGTGAGGGGGAGCTCACCACCTCCTTAGGCAGCCTATTCCACTGCTGAACTACCCTGACTGTGAAAATGTTTTTCCTGATATCTAGCCTATATCGTTGTACTTGTAGTTTATACCCATTACTGAGCGTCCTCTCCTCTGCAGCCAACGGAAACAGCACCCTGCCTTCCTCCAAGTGACAATCTTTCAAATACTTAAATACTTTTGGAGGGGTTAGAAGGGTTTCATCTGCTATGGCTTTTATTGTTGGAGTCTATTGTGTATATCAACATGTCCAGTTTGGTTTTTAATGGGATTTGAATGGGGTTTTAATTCGGACAAAAATGTAACCCGCCACGAGTCAGACATGAGAGTGGTGGCCAATAAATCCAATAACAACAACAACAACAACAATGATGATGATGATTTTGATGTTGTTGTTGTTATTATTCAGGTGCGGTTTTCTCAACAGTTCCCTATCCACCTAACCATCCGAAAACCCTCCAGATTACCCATCAGAACATAAGGCACACACATGTACACATGAATCTGCATTCTAATGAATCAGACTGCTGGCCCATCAAGGTCGGTATTGTCTACTTCAGGGGTAGTCAAACTGCGGCCCTCCAAATGTCCATGGACTACCATGGAATTGTAGTCCATGGACATCTGGAGGGCCGCAGTTTGACTACCCTTGGTCTACTTCAACGGGCAGTGGTCTCTCACGATCTCAGGCAGAGAGGGCTTTTACATCATCTGCTTCCTAATCCTTCAACTAGAAATGGCGAGGGTTGAACCTGGGACCTTCTGCACACAAAGCAGAGAGTAGGGAGTCCCCTCACCAAAGCAGCTGTTCTCTCCAAGGGAACTGATCTCTGCCATCTGGAGATCAATTGTAATTACAGGAGATTTCCAGACCCCCGCCTGGAGGCTGACAGTCGTAGCCCCCAATCAAGGAGGAAAGCAGGTTAGGAATATCTTAAATAATCACTTCGAACCTGTCCCCCTCAGAGTGGATTAGAAATATTCATAAACAGAAGGAGGAGGGGACAATCTCTGAGGGGGGTGTTGTGATTTGTCAACTTTATACCCCAGACTAAATTGAGAAACAAGAAAAAAAAGAGAGGATGGGTATCCGGTAAATGTGCACGCTGGAAGGAAATAATAATAAAGTTATGAGTGTTCTCTTACACTCTGTGCCTGTATAACCTACCTCCACAGCTCAATTGTCAGGAGACATAATCCAATGGAAATTACTCCTGTGCAAGCCCAGTGAAATAAATGGGAGCTGCACAGTACCGTATTCTTGCAAAGCAGCCACGATTTCAGTGAAACCTGCGCAAAAGACATTCTTAAAGGATCATGCCCCCTTTCTCTGCTCTTTCTTTGTTGCAGGGTATTTTTTTATTATTATTGTAAACAAAAGCTTCCCGGAACTATAGCTTCAAGCATTTTTTTTTTAAGCTCACAATTCATCTTTAAAGTGGGAGGCAGGTTTACAAGTAAAATCTACAAATTGATTCATTCAAAAGGGCCTATTCCAGTTGCCATGGTGACAGATTACTATAAAGTAACCCGAACCAGCCCTTTGACATGGAGGGAGTTCAAAGGTCGGCCCTGCCTGTGCTGCGACTCTTTTGACAACTTCCTGTATAATTTGACTGTTATTTGCGTGTCTGGTCACTGTCTGACCCTCAAGTCTGGAAAGAATTGAGAGGCAGGGTGTACATCTGTATCACAGGGACCTCCAAAATGGCACTATTAATCACCTCTTTTTGGTGAGAAACTTCTGCTCAAAAGCGAGCAGAAGTAGCAGCTCAAAGAGTGGCTGAAATCCTGCTGCCTTAAGAGCTCTCTTCCATCAAAACTGGGATCAGTTAGTCTACCTAGGAGGTCTTTTCCCTCTTCAGCAGGATCACTGCCTTTGTTCATTAGATGTGAGAATGTGCATTTCATTGGCCAGTGAAATTAAGGTGCCACACAAGAGCTTGTCATCATTGAGCAATTGGGTTGCGAGGTCTAGACAGGGGGTCATAGTGCCACTGAAAGTGAAGGATTGCAACCTAGATGTGGTTGAGCTCAGCTTGAGATTGTCACAGGTAGGAGGGGGTAGATTTGCCAGTTCCAGGTTGAGAAACTCATAGAGATTTGGGACTGGAGGCTGGGAGTGTGCAGACGATGCCAAAAATAATTACCTCCCAAAGTTGAAAAACAAAGCATGCCTCTCTAAAGTCACCCTCCCTCAAAATCAGGAATTAGATTAATTTTTTTAAAATATCAAAACTCATGATTCCATAAGGAGTGGTGTTCAAAAAGCACTATGCATCTATGATTAGATGCATAGGCATTTGAATGGAGAAGTATGCATTAAAAAAAAATAGCGGGCATCGTGGGACCTTTAAAATATAGAGAAAGGGGGTTGACTGCCCGGCATGATTGACAGGCGGAAGAGAATTGCATATAAACTGTGTTGTTCTCTTCCACCATTTCCAGCATCACTTGTGGAGGGTAAAAGCACAAAAAGGCGTCAGAACTCGAGCGAGACTGCAAAAAGTTGTGGAGTGGCCGGGAGGAGCGATAATATTTAGCACTACGCCATTCAGCTAGCATAATGCTATTTTTAATGATGTGCGGAAATTCCTTCCTCCTCCTCCTCCTCCTCCTCCTCCTCTTCCATCCTCTATACAAGCATTCCAAGCAACTCCACTACATGATGGTCATAACATAAGAAAGCAAAGCAAACATAACAAAGTCCAAATGAAAGAACATGCTATCACAGGCCAAAATAAAAAGTTTACTAAAAAAAAATGATTTCATTCCTTTCATTTAATGTATGTATCTGAAACTGGTAATCATTTTTGAAGGAACAACAGAAACCTCTAGACAACAGCCTTTTTCAACCTTTTGACCATGTAGGAGCCCCTGAAATATGTTTTCAGGCTTTAAGAACCCCAGAAGTGATGTCAACTGGTCATGCCTCCCAGCCCCACCTCCATAAGTGGCATAAATACCTGCACTCTTCACTTTCCTTCTGCTCCCTCCCCATACCTTTACTATTATGATGACTTCACCTCACATAGGCAGGAAGGAAGGGCAGGAGCAAAAAATGCAGCCCTGCCCCCCCCCCCAAATGCTACAACCATGTTTCCCCTTTGATTTTACAACCACGGCCTACCCATTGAGCCCTCCAAGCAGAGGCTTGTGGCCAAGTCTCTTAAGGTAGTGGTGGTGGGGATAGTCTGTGGACCCCTGGGGGTCCGGGACTCCAGGTTGGGAATCCCTGATCTAGCGCAACTGAACAGCACAGTTAAAAGTGTACCAGTTTCAAGATGGACTGTAGAGCAGTGGGCTAGAAGTATTTATTCACATTGCACATAGTTAATTTGCGGGACTTTATGCCGAAGGACATGGTTATGGCTTCCAATTTGGATGGCTTTAAACGGGGAGTGGATGATTTAATGCGTAACGGGGATATCAATGGCTACTTATCATGATGAATGTTTATTCTCTCTGATACTAGAGGTGCCCTAAACTAGCCCAATGTTGACAGATCTTGGAAGCTAAGCTGGTTTTTGCCCTGTCTAGTATTTGGACATGAGACATCCAAGGAAGTCCCTGGCTGTGACATGGAGGCGGGCAATAGCAAACTACCTTGAAAACCCTAGGGAGTCACTATAAGTCAGCTATCACTGGGTGGCTCCTCCCACCACTGCCACCTTTTAAAACCAGTTTCGAAATGAAGTTATTACAGTCTTTCTCTTTGAGGGCTTCTTAGGGGTAGCTGATTGGCTACTGTGCGAACAGAACAATCGGCTTGATGGACTTTAGGTCTGATCTAGCATGGCTTGTCTTATGTTCTTACTAGGGGCCAAGCCCGTTGTATCCAGGAATTCAATGGGTGCTAGGTTGGGGGTGGGGGTAGAAGAACTCTGTGGATGGCCTCCCCCTCCCCTCAGGACCTGGAAAGGCTGCAGGCAGCTGTTAGGGAACTCACTGGCAGGGGCAGCTCTCACACAGCAGGAATCTGCAGCCTCCGTGCCTCGGAGGGAAGTGGAAGGAGGAGGGGTGGTCAAGGATGGGAAATGGAAGGCAATTGGCTGGCTGCTGGACAGACAGGCAAGCTGGTTGGAGGAGGAGGCACTCAGGGGTGGGACAGATGCCCTGAGTGGGTATTAAGCACTGAGTGGCACTTAAGCCATGAAACATGCTCCTCTTACAAGGCCTTACCAGAAATATATTATGTAGAACAGATTACTTCTAACCCACATTTTAGGCCAATGCTTATTCAGTCTGAAGGTTTATATTGACTTGCAGGAGGGCATTATGTGCTGGAATAAGACGCGACACCAATGCTGGGATGAACAAGGCCACAGCTTTATTATCTCCCCATGGGAGGGTTGGCATAGCATGGGAGAGGGAGCCTGAACTAGCAGTCAGCACACTGCACCAACAACCCACGGAGTCCAGAGGCGCCCTGGGGACCCGCACCGTTCCCAGCCGGGAGAGCAGATCCCCTTGCCTACTGAAGTCCGCCACTAAGGGAAGCGACCTCTGCGGGGGAGCCACCAGGCGCCAAGCTGCTTTGACTGCCCCCAGGCTGCCTGGCAAACGAGCCCCTGGCCTCCCAGCTGGGTAAGCCACGCTCGTACACGGGCCGCCTTGTAGAGGCCCCAAACCCCAGGGAGTCCGATCGCACACTGGACTCCCTGCCGACAGGCTCCATCCCATGCAAACCCACAGCTGTGACAATTATTGACAAAACATCCACCTCAAAACCCTGAACAATGTGTATACAACATAGGGTGGGTGGGAGGGAAGCAGCTCCCGCGGCGTTCCCTGGCAAAGAGGGCGAGACCCGCGCACGTGGCAACTTAAATAGCTGCCACGGGTCCCGCCCTGCCTTTTGACGCTGTGGGTGCTGCGTTCTGGCAGCACACAGACTAGAGGGCCTCTGGGTGGCCGCCTCTTCCTCTCAGCAAGCGCTCCACTGCGTCAATGTTTGGCCGAGGTAAGTCTCGGCCGGGTTTTTTCAATTACTGTTTCTACCTGTTCAGGATGGAGCTGCAGCCATCTTTATTTCTAGACCATATTCATAAAACCTGCAAGAAATGGCACCACTGAAATGGATGCCTGTTACTGCGCAGGTTGCTTATAAATGACATAAAAATGGGGTCAAAAAATGGCATAAAAGACGTTACCAAACGGAGAACATTTCCAAAAGACATAAGAGAGGGGAAAACCCTCTGTGACCACACACACAATTTAAAAGGAACAAGCAGCAATATTTGTGCATTCCTATTGTACGTTGTTCAAAGCAGTACTAATACAGCAAAGGCAAATCCGACCCAGGAATTTTGCAATGACAGCAATCCCTTCTTGGAATCATCAGGCTGCGGTAGGATATGAACACAGAGCAGGTACACCTACTGCAGAGATCGTGTTTGGTCCACACTTATACACACTAAATGCCAGTGATGGAAAGTATTGCACTTAGTAGGTGAGCCGTCTAATCTTGCCCATGGAAAATCTCATCTTTGATTATAGAGTACAGCTTGGCCAATGTTCCTTCCGAGGATAAAAAAGACATCCCTGCATAAACAAGGTTGGAAAATGTGTTTTCTGTCCATGTCCCTTTTCTTCTTCTTCTTCTTCTTCTTCTTCTTCTTCTTCTTCTTCTTCTTCTTCTTCTTCTTCTTCTTCTTCTTCTTCTTCTTCTTCTTCTTCTTCTTCTTCTTCTTCTTCTTCTTCTTCTTCTTCCTTTCTTTCTTTTTTTCTTTTTTCTTCTTTGCAAGCCATTCTACTTAAAGCTAGTAAAATTACACAGGGAAAAAGAAGTGGAGCTATTACGTGTTATTTTTCCATTCAGTTAATGATGCATTTCAGTTCACTCAGAAATAAAGAGACACGCTTGAGTCAATAAACAAGGACTAACTGAACAGAGTCTCTCCAAAAGGCACTGTCTGAGCTTCTAGCCTCAACATGATATCTCCTCAGCAAGAGAGAGAGAGGGTGGGGGGAATGGAAGCCTGTGCTTGGATCCTGCTATTTATTTATTTGGGAAGCATTGCGGTTACTCAACAGCAGAAACAAGTGTGCTTCTTCAGGAATTCAAGTCCTGTTTATAGCACCTAATATGTTCCCGTTTTGTTTCTTTCTCTACCACTCTGATTAAATATGTCTCATTCTGAAGCACATGCAAGCAGGAAGTTGCTCTTACCACTGGGAGAAGAGTTGATATTAAACTGCTGCACTTCTGCATGCTGCTTCCTGAGCTTTGAGATATTTGGATAGCCAGGTCAATGTTCACTGGTCAGTCCTGGGCAGACAACAGAAAGCGATGTGGTTTACATAATGTATAGCTAACTTGTGGGACTCACTACCATGAGATATAAGTATGTCCAAACCACATGTAGTTGAGAGAAACTGGTGGGGGAATGGTCCACTGAAGACTATTGGCCATGATGACTAGATTAAACTTTCATGTTCAGAGACTTTAGGAATGTCAGTTGTTGGAGGGCAAAGGTAGGCTTTGATCGGTGTCTTTGGGGAATCGGTGCATTTGGTTAGACCAGTGGTTCTCAACCTGGTGGTTGGGACCCCTTTGGGAGTCAATCGACCCTTGCAAAGGGGTTGCGGCAGGGCGAGGTGCTTGGTGGGAGTCACCGCCATTGTTGACATTCCTCCTGAAGGCACCCACCAATTTATATACAATTTATAACCAATTTATATACAATCATGAACAATGGATCTTCACGCCATTGGCCAGTTTCAGCTTAATTCCTGTGAAAGAACCCTTGCATAATTTTATGGTTGGGGGTCACCACAGTATGAGGAACTGTATTAAAGGGTCGCAACATTTGGAAGGTTGAGAACCACTGAGTTGGACCACGCTAGAAACCTGATCATGGACTAGATGAGTCTTTGATTTGATTATGTAGGACTCTTCATATGCTCCTGTGATTCTTTCTCCCCAAAGGGAGGAAGGAAAAGCATACCAACAATCCATTATGCACTTGAATTACAAATTAGGGGCAGTACGTAGGGGCACTTCTTGTGCAACTTCCTTACCGTACAGTCTTATGCACTGACTTCAACAGATATAAAAGGTGCAACTTTGCTTAGGATTGTCCCTGTCTTGTGACAAAGATGGACACGTAAAAAGAAAGGCTGCCGGGAAGTTTTCACTTCCTGTCCCTCAGGCTCCCAAACTTTTAAAACAGGAATTATCATGAAAGGATGGATGGGTGAGTCCTCAGTGTGAAAATGATCTGGGTGTCTGTTGTGGGGAGAGGAGATTCGGCTCGCCAGATTAGAAGTACGCACTCCTAACCACTACACCAAGCTGGCTCTTGGTGTAAAACCAAAATGATGTCTGTGCTAATAGTAAGACTTCAGGTCTGGGTGTTTAACCTGGTTTGGACCATAACTACCCTCCACGCCCCCTTTAAAAATCAACGATGCAAAATCCCTGTCTTGTTTATGCCTCATATAGCTATCCTCCTCTTCAAAGGCTTAGGAGGATAATGAACCTTAATCTGTAGCCCAGTGCTGTGGCACATGCTATGCCCCCCTATCAGTGCTTGGCATCTCCAGGTAAGTATGGTCTCAGGGACAATATGATGAATGAGCTCTGGCTAAGATCTCAGAGAGTAGCTGCTAGTGAGTGCCGAGTGCTGAACTTAATAGACCAGTGGGGCTGATCCTGCGTAGAGCAGGGGGTTGGACTAGATGGCCTGTATGGCCCCTTCCAACTCTATGATTCTATGATTCTATGATTCTGTGTGTAAGGCGGCCTCGTAAGTTGCCGTGAGTACCACCTTTTTTGTTGTGCAATGCTAAAAAGTTTTTTCTCTCTCTCTCTCTCTCTCTCTCTCTCTCTCTCTCTCTTTTTGTTCCTACTTAGGATGAAATAGAAAAATCAATGCAACTTTGGAGCACAGCCCAGTGGGAGAACCCCCCCACACACACCATCCTGATCCTGTATTGTGGGATACATGAAGGCGTTTGTAGCCCTGGTCTCCCACCTGACCATTCCTTTGGGTCTTCCTGGCCTCAAGCAATAAGAAGAAAAAGGGGGAAAAAATTAGAGACATGTAAATAAGGAAGGAAGCTTGCCATTTGTCACTTGAAAGTCCTTATTTCATGGCCTGTTCCCTGTACTCTTGGAATTTTGTGTCATTATCTTCTGTTAAAAGGATTCAAATGACATTATTTGCATGGGAGCTCGCATACAAATTGTGTCGCCCGTGTCACAAAGTTGCATTACAATGAAGGGAGTGATGGCTGTGTCACATATACGTGACATTCTTTGTGTCATTAAATTTAAAGTCAATGCTGGCAGTTATAAACCACTCACGTCTCCGGCAAATACATCACTTCTGATCCAAAATGAATATTTTAAAACGCCAACTGCGACGGCATCAAAAGGCAGTAACCTGCAATGTCATCTTTCTTTCCTTCAATTTTATTTTTGGGGGGAAGCCGAGATTCTAAACAAAGGTGGACTTAGGGGACTGTTGTGATAATGCAGAAAAGCAAAACAACTCACACACACTCACACTCACACACACCCAAACACAATTTAAAAAAAGAAAGAAATAACAGTCTCAAATAAAATAAATACATGAGTGGATGGTGCAAGGGTTTGGGAGATGTTTTAAAGCCATTATTATTATTATTATTATTATTATTACTACTACTACTACTACTACTACTATTACTACTGACATATGTGGTCATAGTTTCTGTAGCTGTTTTGTCAGGAAATCTGATAAATAACTGCATCTTTGAGATCCCAGAACAGGCCATTGTAACCACGGGACTATCAACAGCAGGGGTTTCTCAACCTTCCTAATGCCGCGACCCTTTAATTCAGTTCCTCATGTTGTGGTGACCCCCAGACATAAAGTTATGCAAGGGTTCTTTCACAGAAATTAAGCCGAAACTGACCAATGGTGTCAAGATCCATTGGTCAGGATTATATATACAATTCTCCCCCCCCCTCTGGGTTTCTCAGTTCAGTTCTGCCTCTTGTCCCACCAAGCTGCGCTACCACCTGGAGTCCCTGACAGACAAGTGCAATCTCCTGCAGGAGGAGTGGCAACAGTGGCAGCGCCCCCCGCCACGCTGCTCGCCCTGCCGTGACCCCTGTGAAAGGGTCATTCGACCTCCAATGGGGTCCCGACCCCCAGATTGAGAACCGCTGATCTACAGCCTTTCCAGAGTCCGTTCCTGTCAATGTGACAAGTTTTGTGAACTCAGTACGACATAGTGGAAGCCACTGGACAAATTCCTTTAAAAAGAGGATTAGACAGTTCCATCATCAGTGACTAATAATGACAGTGCTGAAAGAGAACTTCCACTTCCAACAGTAGTATATCTGAGCTCCTTGGATGAAGAGTAACTCTCAAATTGGACCAATAGAAAGTTTGGGGATAAGAGAATAAGTAGTACCCAATGCACAAGCATTACATATATCTGTATTATTTTTAGAAAATTAAACATAGAAAGGGGATACGGAAAATAAAAAGGGAGTGCGAAACACAATCATGTATCATGTATCCAAGAATAGTCACATATCACAGAATATATAAAACAGAGAGCATTTCCCCCCAATACTCCCTTCCTTATGGTTTTTAAAACACTGTCTATAAAATTCAAGGATGCTTCCTTCTGTTGAGGTACAGTTTTAAACAAGCACATTATGGGGAAATGCTGCTGATTTTTAATGAACAAAAACCCTGGCAGCAACATTTCTGGTTTTTATAAACAAAAACGACAACTGGTCCATTGGTTAAAAAAGAAACAGAAGAGCCAGCTGGGTTATCTTCTGGTTTTGCACAGATGTGCAGAAGTTTTGTAGAAACGTGGGGGGGGGGGGGAGAGAGAGAGACTTGGATGTTTCAAGCCCTGAATTCACCCCACAAGTGCTAGTGAGATCATGCATTACAAAATTCGGTATCAGCATATCGGTGTTTTCATGTGGGAGGAAAATCGGACAAGCCACCCGTGACACATCCATGAGTACTAACCGTAACAAAATGAAGACAGATGGTTCCCCCAGCAGCATTCACTTCTCTCTGCAGTCCAGGGGTCATCAAGACCAAGGGAAATGGGAGGACACAAGGCAACCTGAAGCCACAGAGGCCTGTAAGAAGGCTTCTAAGAAAGTAAACAATAGAGGGTTCTCGGACTGGACTCTAAACACAGATGCAGCTTCTGGAATCGTACTGATTGGGATGGGGATTTAGGACCAGTCGATGCAGGAAACAGCCAGCTTGGCAATCGATAAGTAGATCTTCCAATGTTTTAATTTTTACGTGGGGATGCCTGTTCCCAAGTAGAACCAGCTCATCTCCAGGCAACAAAGATCAGTCCCCCTGGAGCAAATGCTTTGGACTCCATAGCATTATACTCCGTTGAGTATACTCCCTCCCCTCCCCAGCTTCTACCCACTCCCTGCTCTACCCCCAAAATCTCCAGGTCTTTCTCAACCCAGAGCTGGCAACCATATTTTTTACTTCAGAAGGGGCAAAGGAGGTAAGATTCCAGCACTGACTAGAGCAGTGGTTCCAGCAGATTTTGTCTTTTAGGCTGTTTTCTCCATGTCATTCTTCTCCCCCACATTGCTCCCCGAAGTGGCTATTTGCTCCGCAATGGCGGGGGGGGGGGGTGAAAGAAATATTTAAATCAGGAAAGGCACAGGGGAAACAGCATTGAGGAGTGTAGGGTTTGGGATGGGGAGAAACTTGACTGTGGTATAATTTCTTTATTTATTATATTTATATACTACCCTCCCCTGAGGCTCAAGGTGGTTTACATGGAACTGGAGAGGAAACAGTACAAATAACATGAAAAACTGAACAATAAACAGGAGAACAGTGACATAATGGAACAAACATGACGAGAACATCCAATTTTAACTGGAACATACTGATGGCCCCGTAGGATCGACATGTCAGTGGTAGGTTTCATGGAAGGGGAAGGGCTCAGGGACCAATGGCAAGTGATTGAATTCAGGTCAACCACTCCACCTTCAAAAGCAGCCATTTTCTCCAGGTGAAATCTGTTGCTTGTAGACCAGTTGTAATTCCAGGAGATCTCCACCCACCATCTGTAGGTTGGCAGTTCTATTCATAGGCATGAACAGAGGTTAGAGGGTATATCATTTCACACAGACAGGATTCCACCCAAACTAAGAGTCAAAATAGGTGGTATGAGGTCTGTTCATTCCCGGAGAGAGGCCTAACAACCAGATACTCAGTTCTCTCCCACACATAGAGCTAAACCACTCTGCCATGCTACAAGAATTACCCTTCTCACAGACTGCTTTCTTACTGAAGTTAAGCCAAACTCTGACTGCCCTCTTCCTGGGAGGCAGATCTGAACTCGCTCCTGTGCTTTTCTCCAACATTTCATTCCCCCTCCCTCTGAAAATTGACTGGATGATGTACTTCCAAGTCACAGGGATGAAAGAGCTGAGTGGCTATTTTTCCCATCAGGGACAGGACTGCTGCTATCTGTCACAGAGGCCCATGTAGCACTTGGATAACCATCACTGGTGCAAAACCTCATACAACATGCTGTTGGACACACTTATCATCTTTGTTTAAACAAGGAGGCCCTTGCTTGATTCACTTACTTCTTCAATAAAGATAATTCTTTTCATGCCCTTTGCTTGTTGACAGGTCACTAAGGATCTGCTTATTGGGAATTTTCTCTGATTCTTACTTTCTAGAAAACTTGTTCCATTAGGTCTTTGGCCATCAAAACCAGAGTCCATTTCAGTTCCACGTTGAAAAAAAATGCCTCATCTTGATAACAATAATATTTGGTGAGCAGGTGACTCCCCAAAAGGCAAATGTCATGCCAGAAATTAAGATGGTGACTGTTCAGCCAAGTGTGGCTCTCGGCCCCAAATCTGCCCGCTCAGCTAATGTCAACTGACTTCTACTTGCGTCCAAGGCCTACCAATGCTTTCCCTTCCCCTCCCCAATACTGAGTAGGCCTGTGGCAAAAAAGAAGACGAGTGGAATTGGGAAAGAGGGAAAAGAAGCTGGGGGGAACTGGGACGAGCACAGAGTTTTCTGCAGTTTTATAGAGGAGAGAGCATGAAAACAGTGCCCAGTCAGAAGTGGTGTCTGCAAACACTTTTTCCCTGGAGTTGCTTTAATGGAGCAGAAGACTCTGAGTAGGAATGCAGTGAACAACATCTCTCTAGATAGGATTGCTGGCCTCCAAGTGGCAGTGAGAGGAAAAACCATCTGAGGCAAAATAAATCTAATACTAAAATGTCTCTTCCTGCTTCTTCTTATTTTTTCAAGAGAAAGTTGTGTCAGGAAATCCATTAACCACAGTCGGTTACAGTCAAACCGGCTTCCGGTCATAGCCGTTTTCAAATTATCTTTGTCAGGACCGATGTCCAAAATTAATATCCATGTCTCTAAAGCTTCTACCTTACTCTGAGCCCAAGATGTTAACCTCCAGGTGGTGGCCGAAGATCTCCTGGGTTACAACTGATTTCCAGGTAATAGAAATCAATCTATCTGGAGAAAATGGCCACTTTGGAAATCAGACTGCATGGTGTTCTACCTCATGGAAGCTCCTCCCCTCGCCAAATCCACCCTTCCTCTCAGTCTCCAGGTATTTACCAACTCAGAACTTGCAACCTCATATCTAGGGTCCCACCCCCTCCAGGTCCATAATTGGCCATTTTGGGAGGGGGCACGTCATATCAGCTGATAAATGTTCAACAAATATATTTAAAAATCATTAACTCCCACCCATTCAGGAAACCCTTCCAGGACCATCAAGAAACCACAGGGTTTCACAAAACCCTTGATGAGAAAGCCTGATCTAGGAGACAAACCTGTCGCCACTTGAATCTGCTGTCAGATGATTAGCACTATTGACTTCACAGGTGCAAAAGCAGTACCAACGTAGCTATTTTTAAATCATGCTTATAAGGAAGTTGGGTCAGAAAAGATCTTGCCACTGTGAGGCAAGCTCTGGTGATATCTACCTAGGTTTGAGGACTGCACTCTGTGTGATGCTGCCCCAAAGAATGTCCAGAAGGTACAACTGGTACAAAATTGGGCTGCCATAATTTTGAGGGCTAGAGTGGCTATATAACTCCACTCTAGGTCCACCATATGGTTTGTGTTGAAAGACTACTGTCTCCTTTATGAACTTCCCCAATGACTACAGTCATGTCTGTGGGTCCAGTTTCAAATTCCCCTGCCTTTACAGATTAGGTGGGTGGCAGCCCAAGAAAGGTCTTTCTCAGTTGTGGCACAAAACCCAGGGAGATTCCTCTGTCTCCTTCTGCTTCAATCTTTTGACAATGTGTGTTTCTGTGGGCACTCACATAACAAAATGCATCATGGGAGCCGTAGTTTGAAAGGCAAAACATTCTTCTGGGTAGGCAACCATGCATTATTATGCGTATGACGTGCACGATGTCTTGCCCTGTAATTCTGAGCTTGAGTCAATAGCAGCTACCAGTTACTGTGATGCTGAATATCAGGCAATCCTTGAAAGACAGATCATTTCGAATTGCAAACCGATTTGCAGTTTAAGATTAGAAATGATAAACTTGAGAGAAAACAGGCATTTTGAGCAAAGCATGCTAAAATGTTGAGCATGTTACTTGGGTACACTGAAGCCTCGTTACTAAGACCTAGGGCCATTCCGCACCAGAATCCATGTTGCAAATTATTTGCGGAATGAAAAATCGCCATTTTAAATAGTGGAATTCGTCATTATGCACACCTGCCTTTGTAGTCGAATCCAGTTGCATTTCTATCGTTTCCCACAGGTTTCCGGTCTCGGCAAAAATCGCTAGCCAGGAAGTGATATTGCTGAGCTGTGTCCCGCCCCTGGCCGTCAAGCAGCTAATGGGCGGCCGTTATAACGCTCCCAAACAGCCCCTTTCCCTTTAAGGAAGGTTTAAAAAAAACACACACGTTGCAACAAATCTGCGTTGATTCGTTGCAACGGAGAGACCCATCCAGCTAGCAGGTGGTGTTTGAGCTGCTGTTTCATCGTTGCCACGCTCCCCCCGAGTGAAAAAAAAAATCCCCCCCCCACGGGCGCGATTTTCGGCCAAAAATAGTCTGAAAAATAAAGGGAAAATAAACCAGCAAATGGGCCTCTGTGTTACTTGGGCTTGGTGACTTTAAACAGAGGGACTGCAGCCAGGGAAGCTTCGCTGGGTAAACGAAGGCTTGCCGGTGCGTTGATCTCCGCTCGCTCAGAGAAAAAAAATGGTGATCGCTTTGCCGGAAGATCAGAGGAGAGAGCCAGGAGGAGGGACTTTGCAGAAACCGCAACAATGGTAACGCACAGAACTTTCCCGCTAGTGTTGCAGATTGGATGCAGGAGTGTAGCGCTTTCCGGAGGGTGAATCCACTTTTTGGGATTTCCCTGAAAGCGCTACAACGAAGCACTTTTTGTGGATCGGTTTCAGGAGTATTGCAGATTGTCAACGATGTTGTGCATAACGGCAAAACTGTAGCGATTTCAATTAGTAACCATTGTGCTATTTTGGACGAATGCGGAACGGCCCCCAGTGTCTCAGCCTGCAGGGTAGGCTCCAAGGGCCGCACCCTTCCAGAGAACTCTGGAAAGAGTCAAAGCAACAAGATGGCTGCAGTGAATCATCTTCTCCCCAACCCTTTCACCTCTTCTGCTTTGGCTGGGCTACAGTTTGCTTCAATCCCATTTCACCCAGGTGCATTCAATTACAAAAGCGATCAGGGATAAATCAACATTAATTAGTTTAAGATAATATAAGAACTCTCATTACTTTGCTCGTAGGAAGATGATTGGATTGCATCAAGGCTGCAAAACAACTGAGGATGAGTCGGCGAGGTAGGTGGGCAGAGGGCTCACTCCTGCCTGCTGACGGCTTCCTTCTGCCTTGACAGTAGATGGGGCTGATCTTTGATGTCAAGTTCAGCCGTTCTGCCTTGTAAATAGAAGAGAATGAATGTTATAGTCAAGCCACTTCAATCAAGAGAGGCTGTGGCATCTAAGGGGCCTTCTCGGCAGTTGTTTAGAAAGGAGGGGGGAGGAGGGGGGAGAGAAACAACACGTCTCTGTGAGCGGAACAATTCAAGAGCCTTGAGCATCGAGCGGAGAACGTTGCACGTTCTTATTTTGGAACACATGCCAACAGCCCATTGGTAGGTCCTTTGTACAGTGTGAATGAGCAACCACAGGACGTCAACAGAAGAAGAAGAAGAAGAAGAGTTGGTTCTTATATCCCGCTTTTCCCTACCCGAAGGAGGCTCAAAGCGGCTTACAGTCGCCTTCCCATTCCTCTCCCCACAACAGACACCCTGTGGGGTGGGTGAGGCTGAGAGAGCCCTGATATCACTGCTCGGTCAGAACAGTTTTATCAGTGCTGTGGCGAGCCCAAGGTCACCCAGCTGGTTGCATGTGGGGGAGTGCAGAATCGAACCCGGCATGCCAGATTAGAAGTCCGCACTCCTAACCACTACACCAAACTGGCTCTCAGGTGTCTGCCAGGCCCAAGCAATGGACAGCTCAACACAACATGGGGAATGCTAAGGGCCAAACTACATAAGAGGGAGTTGAGATCAGACCCATGACATGAAGTAACTGGGGAAGATCCTCTTGTGTTAGATGAGGGCCATGGTGCTGGGAAAGAGGGGTGGTCTAACTTCCCCTCCTCCTCTGCTGCATTCCCAATAAAAATGCTCCTCACTCCATATCTTCCTTAAGTTTCATTATGGAAACAAAATAAACAGGCACAATGTACACAGCTGTTTGTTCTCTCTCTCTCTCTCCCCACATCCCCGTACTGTTCTGTGCTGGGACCCAGCTTGGTGTAGTGGCTGATGGCCTCTAATCTGGAGAATTTGGTTTGGTTCCTCAACTCCTCCTGGTTGACCTTGGGCCAATGACAGCTCTCAGTGCTCTCTCAGCCTCGCCTATCTCAAAGGGTCTCTGTTGTTGGGAGAGGAAGGATAGGCAATTGGAAGCCACTTGGAGACTCTTTCGGGGAGAGAAAAATGGGGTACAAAAAATCCAGCCAGCTGTCTCTACTAGGGCTCAAAACAGTTGAAGGGCATTTTCCTCTAGGGCAGGGGTAGTCAAACTGGGGCCCTCCAAATATCCATGGATTACATTTCCCATGAGCCCCTGCCAGCGTTTGCTGGCAGAGGCTCATAGGAATTGTAGTCCATGGACATCTGGAGGTCCGCAGTTTGACTACCCCTGCTCTAGGGGAACTGCATGGCTGGGCAAGACCAAACATCCTCTTAATATATCTCCCCAGGCTAGTTTTTGCAGTTAAATGACTTGGTCCTTACTGAGAGGCTGAAAAAAGACCGAGTAATTCGAAAGCTATTCTTTGCCTCCCCTAGTCATATCCTTGACTTTCATTTGCCTTTGCCTTTTCTTATTTCCAATCCAATCTGCCAGATGTTTGCTCAGCAATAAGTTCCACTGTGTTCAGCAGGGCTTGCCCCCATGTAAGTGTTCAGAGCGTGGTCGCCATAAGAGCAAATTCAAGCATGAGAAGAACCAGAGGGAGACAGAAGTGGAAGAAACACTTCACTTTTCTCCATTTCCTCAGTGGAGAATGAAACATGAGATCATGGACTTCCCCTTAGTCGAGAAGCCTTCTATTGTAGTGTTATAGCAAAAGCAGAGATTACTCGGTGACTGAGGCCTTTTCACGTGACAATCACAGTCTGTAGGGCTTTCCTTTGTTCAGTCTGCCTGTTCTAAGTCAGCTGCATCAACCCATAACCAGAAAGTTCCATGTCTAAATGTGAATTTGTGGAGAAGCAAAATCGACCCTCTCCCCACTGGATATTTATGTCCTCACCAGGATGGCCCAGGTCACGATATCTCAGCTGTGTCTTGACGGCACATTCCACCACCACCTCCACAATGGCAGGGCCTGCAAGATGGAGTTTTTCCACCAGGTTTTTGGTTGAGGCCAGGGAAAGTGGAATCATGGACCCTCCTCAAAACGGTTGGAACAACTGGCCACCCCCATTTAGATCAATACCCCATAATACTGGATGGTTGAGGTCTGTTGGGTGGAGGTGTGGGGAGGGTGTTTTTTTTTTAACCACCTGGAGATTTTTTTAATCACTTGGGGACTGACTGACTGACTGACTGACTGACTGACTGACTGACTGACTGACTGACTGACTGACTGACTGAATGAATGAATGAATGAAATAAACAGGACATTGGCCTCTTCAGATGACAGAAAAACTTTTTCCTAGCATGGCGCAAAACAGCTTTGAATGCTTTATTTACTCAAAAGGCTCTTCCAGTTGTGCCATCAAGAAAAAAAGATGGGTTCATCTTACCTTTACATTCAAATTAAAAGTGCAGAAAGAAATAACTTTTGCAATGGGGGTCATCTTACATTCAGGTTAGCATCCTTTTTCGGGGAAATATGATAGCTGCCCTCAGCCATCTTTGTTTCTGGCGTTTTGTGATTCACCAGAGAGATTTCCACATAGCTTTGACAGTCTGCAGAGGCAGCTCCAGGGGTTTTCATGCCCTTTGCTTGTTGACAGGTCACTAAGGATCCATTTATTTGCTGATGCCGATAGGGTGGGAGAAACCCCAAGGAGCTGAAATCTAAATCAGAAGTGATGTCATTTCCAGGCAACACTCTAGGAATCCCCAAAAGTTCTGTAGTCTTTACTATAGTTTCTCGGGGATTCCTAGACCATCAGCGTTCGCTTTTGGGTTCAGATAAAATCCCCCCCAGTTCTTTTGTCCTAATATGTAGGCATCTGCTGGAAAGTATGCCCAAGGTTGATTGGTCAGCCAGGTAGCTGGGGCAGCAGCACTCAGGCTGGGGATGCCAGGGGGCTGCCACCTTTCAGCGCATCTGCTTCCCACCTTTTTGTACTATAGGCATGTGATTAGGGCTGCCTAGGCATGGGTGATTTGGTTGGCCCCAAAAGTACCTGAATCACCCAAATAAAATCTGAATCTCCATTATGCCATTAGTTTAAAAGGCCAAAACGAGCCAGTCCAAATTGCCGAATTGCCATTCGCTGAATCGTGATTTGCCATGATTTGGCAATTCAGGCAAGTAGTGCGGCCATCTACGATTTAAAGGGAAGCAAGAAGAGAAATGGGAACACTTTTAGCTTTCCCGCTCTTGCTTTCCCACCTTTCCTGAGTGGGGGGGGGGGATGGGTGGGAGGCATTCTTTCCAGACCAATGGCTAAGCTCCCACTTGTAATGCATTTTTTACCAATGTATTCTAATGAGGTTTTGCAGTGTGCAAAACTTTTTGCATATCTAAGCCAAGCTCTGAGGGGAAGGGAAGGCTTTGGGGGGCCATTTTCAGCTAATAGGCATTGCTTTTCTGGGGAGGGAGGCTGTTCTTGGCCAATCACACAAGGCTTTTCTTTTTCTTTTTAAACCAAATAGAAAACCCTCTCCTTGCACATGCCTCGGGCTGCCTAGTGAATGAGCAACCCTTGGCAGCAGGCTGACAAAGTTGGTTGTGATGCCATGATTGCTTTACTACATATATGCATTTTCAACACTGTCTTGGGATTGTCTCATTCAGAAGCATCTGGCCTGGCTTCCCTGCTGTTGCTCAAGTCTAGGGATGTGTAAGCTGTCCTGAGAAAATCTACTAGTCATCTTGACATTCTTGGAACCTCCTCCCACATCTCTCTCATATCTTTCATCAGGAGAACACCCACCCAAATCTTTATTTGGGGCCAGATTTGGTGTCAATAAAGCAGAGAAAGCTTCTGAGAACTTTGCAGGCTTTCTCACTTTCATTGGGCTTTCCCCTAAGCCCCTCAGGGACCACCTGGGTTGGCCTCCCAAATTCAGCTTCACATTTCACTTTAGTCTAAAAAGTTGGAGACAACTCCACACATCTGTTGTCAGAATCTTGAGGACACCTCAAAGGGTCCTAATTTCCCAGCCTAAGGGGTCAAGTAGAGAATTAAGACAGGAGCCCAGGTGAATTCTCCTCACCTTGTGCTTTCATTAGGAAGGTTTTTCCTCCCCCCCCTAAATATCTTCTTAATTGTTCTCAAACATCTGCCCTTTTGAAATCACCTTCTTCTGATGGAACTGCAAAAGGCATGGCTATTTGAGGTTCTTTCAGTGCTAAAGCTGAAGCAGTAAGCTGGGGACTTTCAGATGAGATTGCACGGAAATGTCAACAGATGGCTTGCTAATCATATTGAAAAAAAAATACTCCTTGCTGTTCTAAAATGGCATTTTTTTTCCCAGTGACTCGATCAGAAAGGAATGTTTATGATATAAAACATATTACTCACAACGTCTTTTAATTATCATACTTAATCATCAAGGTCAGGATGATAATTGTTTCTAAAAATTAGCACCTAATTTTTCCATGAAGCTTACCCAAATGCATGGTCAGATTCATGGAATTCCCTTGCACAATTAGGGGGGGGGGGGAATGCATTTGCTCCTCCACTGAACCAAATGCATGTGCAAATACAAAGGAACCTTTTCATAGGCATGCCCATTAAAGGCACAGCCTAATTAATCTGATTGCTACCTTGTGAATGTACATGGGCTAACCGTACGCCCCAACTGGGCTGCTGTGTGGGTTCCTTGTAACAATCCACAGTGGAGATGCTCTTGCCACAAGAGAATTTCACTCAGTGCCTGCAAAACTGGGCCCATAAAACCCCTCTTCTTTGGTGGCTTGATAGGTGTTGCTCCTTAACTGAGGATAGATGAGTAATCTTTCTAGAGTAGACCTGCATTTCTTTCTTCCTTTAAAGGTAAGCACAATGTCTGGTCTAGAGCAGGGGTAGTCAACCTGTGGCCCTCCAGATGTTCATGGACTACAATTCCCATGAGCCCCTGCCAGCAAATGCTGGCAGGGGCTCATTGGATTTGTAGTCCATGAACATCTGGAGGACCACAGGTTGACTACCCCTGGTCTAGAGCATTTCTTCCGCTTTGTTTTAACTCCAAGCCTGATAGCTGAAGTGAAGTCCTGCTCCATAAATATGATAAAACAGCCCTTGTGGGTAAGGGCCTCCAAGATTTTTAAACCAAATGGGCATGGGCTTCAAAAATTCCCTAAAAGTTTGATTGTTTGGAATTGAATTTCTGTGCATTTTAAGAATATACAATCCCTCTCCCGCAAAGGTTAACTTTGTAGTCTTGGTGATTCTTTACAACAGGCAGACCACCAGGTGAGTAAGGCAGGAGAGGAGAGAGCAGCAGGTGGTGCGACAGGTACGCAGGAGAGCTTGGGAAGCCTAATTTCTCCAGCCTTGCTCCCATCTGCTGATGACTGAAGCACCCACAAGGCAGAGGCAGTTTAAAATACACTACTACTATTACTACATGCCTATTACTACTACTATTACTACTAGTAGTAGTAGTTCTCAAGCTGGTGACATGAATATGTCTGTGATCTGGTATGCATGCATGTACTCAAAGGATTTTTGCTTATCTTTGTTCGACATGAAATCAAAAATTAAGGCGTAAATCTTTTTCCTTCCTTCCTTCCTTCCTTCCTCCTAGAATTCAATTACTCACTCCTTCCTTCCTTCCTTCCTTCCTTCCTTCCTTCCTTCCTCATTTGCTTTTAAAAAAAATTAAAACCTGATGCAGAAAATTATGCCTGGACTTCCAAACTATTCTGCCATGACAGGAGAATAGATATCAATGTCTTTGTTTTATATGCCTTATTGAAATTTGATGTCCTTTGAGGAATATTTTTTCATAACCCACTGTTGGCTGCCCTGTCTATCCAATTATTCAGAACAAGCAATCTGTCATTTTATTGTTTCTCTCCAATTATATAACTTTGGTGACAGTTGTGACAGAGTTTTCGAGCACGGAGCCAAACATTGCTGTGTATTGCAAAGGTTACTCTTTATGTGTGTGTTTTCACAAGTCTGGGTTCCTTTTTTGGTGGTTAGGTGGGCAGAAGGCCTCGGAGGTAGCTTATGTGCTTATGTGAGCAGCACTTGATGAAAGAAAAATCACCTCTGAACTATAAATAGGACAAAAGAGAAATCAAATGGTATCATTTTGTGCCCTATCTTCAATGTATAGAAACAGGAAACAAAGGATCATTGAGTGATTGTCTAGAGTTGCTAAGTCCCTGTCTATGAAAGGTGAATTCTCAGTGATTCTCAGTGATTGCCACTGTTGCCCATCACCACTCTGAATGACGGCAGGAGAAATCTTTGTAAAAAATGTTGCCAGTTGCCGTGCTGGTGCACTCTTTTTCAGGGACAACCTGGAAGTGGTAATAGGTCCCTCTAGGAATTGCTGAAAATTCTGTGCTTTCACTGTAGAATTTCCAGTAATTCCTAGAGCAACCATTTGCCACTTCCTGGTTGAACCTGGAAAGGATGCAGTGATGTAGCTGATGTTACCCTTCTATAGAATCATAGAATTGGAAGGTATCTCCAGGGTCATCTAGTCCAACCCCCTGCACAATATCCCTGTCCCCATCACCCAACCCTGCTATTGCCTCATTAGGGGAAAAGTAGGATATAGATAAATGAATGAAAGGAAGAAAAATATAGTATGAGAAGCAAATCTTCAGATTTGTGAGCAACAAGGCTTATACCAGCTTTTCACTTCTGTTCAGCCAACCATTACAGTCTGGCATAGGCAAAAAAAATGTCTCCCTGTGGAGGTGTGGGTGTGCTGACAAACCTAAGGAGGTTCTACTTAGGTTCTACCTAAGGAGGTTCTACCTAAGGAGATTCTACAAACCTAAGGGTTCTACTTAGACAGACACCAGGGGTAGGGGGAGAAGCCACATCCGAGGAGAGCCAAGGCTCCCCTCAGACCTGACTGGCAGCCAGCTGCACTGACTGGAAGGTGATGATAGGCCTGTTGCTTGCTCCCATGCTGACTGATATGTCTCCTCTCTTCATTCTTCATCTGCCTTCAAGGCAGATCACACAATTAAAACAATGTAGTGATAAGAATGGTATAAAACATCCAACCAACAGTGAGTAAGACGCGATTACAAAACTGGAGAACCGGGCACTGAAAAGTAGCCAAGTACCACCAGCACCTCAGAGGTGTTCTTCAAGGTCAGATTTAGGATCACCAGTCTGTAACTGGCCAAATAAATAAATAAAAGACCAGCAGAAATTTGGAGCAGGAATGGCAACATCAAGCAGATGTGCCTTTCCCACTTCCGCTAAAAACCTGAAGTCACATGACAAATGTCCTGGCATGGTGAAACTACCCCCCATTTCTCCAGCTGGTACCTGAGTAGGAAAATAAATGACATTAGCTAATAACAAGTAAAGGCTGTGAAGTCTCTGTCTGTTCCCTGGCATCTTACTGAGATGGTTTCTGCTTTAGTTTCATGAAGCACAACTGAGGCGGAAAGAAAAACACAAGAGAAAATGACGGAGCAACTATGCCGAGCAACAAGACGAGCTTGGCAACGTGGAGGTCCCTTCCAACTCTATGATTCTATGAATGTATGGACTGATCTAAATCATCCCATCTGGCTTTTCTGTGTACCAGCTACTTTCCCCCAGCTCCTGAACTTTCTCAGTCTTTGAGAGAACTTGCTTTGTGCAGGTCCTGCTCTCATGGGCACTGAGGCTTCCGGGTCTGCTTCTGCTAGGCAAATAGAAAAGATTTTGCCTGTATCCACTGGCAAGCCAGGCAGATGGGTGTCGGGCTTCCAAGTCTTGAGTTGGGGCAGGGGACACTCCACTCTTGTACTCCCATTGGCTACTGCTGCTCCAAGTGCGTATGGGGGAATTAAAAACTCATTGGAGTTGTGAATACAATGACTTCACTTCTGGGGAAAACCTGGAAATGGCCATGGTAGCAGTAACTCTAGGAATCGCCAGACGGACATGTGACATATGAATCTGCCTTATGCTGAATCAGTCCATTGGTCTATCAAGGTCGGTATTGTCTACTCACAACACCTACTGCTGGGCTATTTGTAACTAGAAATGCTGGGAATTGAAACTGGGACGTTCTGCATGCCAAACAGTTGCTCTTCCACTGAGGTACAACTAGGAATGTCAGTACCCTCTTTAATATTCGAAAGGTTCCTTCTCATTTAATATTTGATAGCCCTCTTTAAGTATTTGAAAGGTTGTCACTTGGAGGAGGGCAGGATGCTGTTTCCGTCGGCTGCAGAGGAGAGGACGCGCAGTAATGGGTTTAAACTACAAGTACAACGATATAGGCTAGATATCAGGAAAAAAAATTCACAGTCAGAATAGTTCAGGCTGCCTAAGGAGGTGGTGAGCTCCCCCTCACTGGCAGTCTTCGAGCAAAGGTTGGATACACACTTTTCTTGGATGCTTTAGGATGCTTAGGGCTGATCCTGCGTTGAGCAGGGGGTTGGACTAGATGGCCTGTATGGCCCCTTCCAACTCTATGATTCTATGATACCCAAGTAGGACCTGGGGTTCTCCAGGAATTACAGCTCATCTCCAGGCAACAGACATCCATTCCCCTGGTACGGGGGGGCCTGCTTTGGAGGATGAACTTCCTAGCATTATGCTGTACTGAGATCTCCCTTGCTTCTAATCTCAACCACTCTTAGCTCCACCCCCAAGTCCCCAGAGCTGCAAATCCTTGCTACAACCCCTCCTTGTGGAGGTTTTTGGTATCTCCTAGAGCTATCAGTTCTGGGTTTTCCCTGGAAGTGATGTCAACATGCTCACAATCATAGAATCATAGAGTTGGAAGGGGCCATACAGGCCATCTAGTCCAACCCCCTGCTCAACGCAGGATTAGCCCTAAGCATCCTAAAGCAATACCACCCCCACCCCCATCCCTAACCCTCCCACTGGTTGCCAGGCTCAGCCAGACAACCCTAGATGGGGGGGAGGATAAAGACCCAGGATGCAAACATTTGATTAGGAATATATTGCTGGCAGGCAGGAGTAGGAACCATTGGGGTCTGCCTGTTTGCTTTGAGTGGCAGCAACTCTCCAGATGGAGGCATTTCAGACCTCCTACCTGATTGGTTTGTGTGTGTGTTTTTTTTTAAATGTGAGGTAGTAAGGACTGAAAATGGGACCTGACCAATGCAATGCAGATGCTTTCCCCCCTTATCCCTCATGTGAGACCCAGGTTAGTAATGAGTTCTGCCTTAATGTGACAGAGTGGCTGATTAAGGATCTCAGCTCTCTCAACCCTTTAGTCTTAGTAAAGTTACTAAGCAACTGCACCATTTCCATCCCCTTTGCATGAAAAGAAAATGGAGTGGGGATTGATGGGGGGAAAGGGTATTTTTAAATGAAACTGGAATTCATGGCGAAGCAAGTTAAACTCTATAAGACCAACAAAGATTTATTCAAGGCATGAGCTTTCGTGTGCAAGCATTCTTCGTCAGGCTAAGAGTCTTAGTCTGACGAAGAGTGCTTGCACTCGAAAGCTCACGCCTTGAATAAATCTTTGTTGGTCTTAAAGGTGCTAAGGGACTCTTCTTCTTCTTCTTCTTCTTCTTCTTCTTCTTCTTCTTCTTCTTCTTCTTCTTCTTCTTCATTCATTCATTCATTCATTCATTCATTCATTCATTCATTCATTCATTTGATTTGTTACCCACCACTCCTTGATGGCTTGTGGTGGATTACATACATCTGAATAAAACCCCATTATAACCCCAGACATAAAATCACAATCATAAATCAAAAACCAGAAGATACGGCAGATAAACAAAACCCTTGCTATTCTCATTCCCCCCCACCAAAAAAAAAACATAGAGGGGTGTGAGGGAGAAGGGTGCAGATGTCACTTGCAAACGGTCACTCATACCGCTGTCCTGGGATTATTAATATTATTTCAATTACTAGCCTGCCTTATTCCGAATCTCAAGGCCGGTTACAGAAAACCCTCCCCTCAAACCGACACCCCAATAAAACATCAAGATAGCAAAGTCCCTCTCCTCCCACACAGTCAACCACCAGGGCTAAATAACACAGCATAGCTGATTATCAGTATAATAAAAGAAACTTGCATGCAATCCAGAAGAACAAAACCCCACTGTGCACATCCCTGCCATCACGCCGTAACATCGGGTTAAAATGTCAAAGGAAAGCACCACAACAGCATACACCCATACAAGACTCACTAAATCAGAGCCGTTCTATTTAAACGTATCTCCGTGTGTCTCTTGCCTTCCCCTGAATGCGATGGAATGCATTGACTTCACCTTGGTGATGATGATGGCTGTTAAATCATCCCTACCTTGAGAGACAGCCTGCTTATGCATAAGTCAACAGGGAGGGCATGTTATTATTACAGGAAATCACAGCACTTCTCCGGGATGAACCCGAGACTCGGCTAACCTGGTGGTCGGTCAGCTCTTTCTCTCTCTCTCCCGGGCACTCAAATCAAAGCGTAACGCCTGCCTCTACTTTTTTCAGGGAAGGTTCTCCTGGTGGAAATTGCCCATGCGGTCCTGATTTGCATGCTGGGTGTAAATTTTCTAGGACATTTCCCAGAAATCTGCATTTAGATGGAAAGTACTTTGCAAAGTCTAAAACCCAGATTTTATGTGTATCCTATTTTTCTCTCCCCCACCCTCATCCTTAGCCAAAGAGAAGGTGATTTTCTTTCCCCCCACTCACAATCTTAGTTAAGGAAGACTCTTGCACGAATTCCAACATACTACAAAGACTGAAAAAGACATGAATCCTTTGTTAAGCTCAAACACCCAAGACCCTCCATGATCCATCAGTCAGGTAGATGGGAAGGGTCCCATTGACTGGAGCCTTAAACAATTTGAAGCTGGGCAGAGACTGCACTTACTTTCTTTATTCCATTGTCAATCCTGTTGCATTCAGATCGCTTTGAACTCGGGTCTTCCTCTCTCCCCCCCCTCCCCATTGAAACAGGAAAATCTTCTGCACGTGGTTAGGGTAGTTCAGAAGGGGGGGGGGAGCCAAGCCTCTTTCTTTCTTTTCTTGAAGGGGGGGAGGATAGAAGCCAAGCAGGGAGCCTCTTTCTTTTCTTGGAGGGAGGGGGGAGATGATCGAAAAAGGCAGAGAAGGGAGAAAAAAATCCAGGACTGACAGAAGTTGAGAGAAATTAGGGGCTTCTCCTTTAAGGGAAGTTTGTCACATGACCAAGTGTAGCCTATCAGAGGTTCTCTACCACGGAGCTTGGTTTCCCAATCCGGATTTTAAAATATATTGAGTATTAAAAGCACTCCAAGATATCGCACAATAAAGGTAGGGTCACTCCGGATCAATCCTTCTTGCTGCAGAAGGAAAATTTAAATCGCCCCAAATCAAAACGGAAATCGCATTCTGTGTAGAGGGCAGGGACTGAATCGACCTGGGGTTGGAATAAAAGCTCGGTGCAGTTTACACCCTGGCCTCATCTTTCATCAGGAGGCAAACAGATAAGAGAGGCGAGCGTAATACACAGGCCTTTCTAATGTCTAAACTGCTGGGCTTTGTTGCTGACACCTTGCAAGCTTTTAAAGCCCTGGTCTTCCCCCCACCCCCCCTCACCCCACATACACTGCTTAACAGGACAAAAGGAGAAAGGGGAGCCCACAATGCAGCTTTCAAGCAAAACCCAAACTTCACTTGAATCTTTTCTCTTCTTTCCTTCATTTTTTCCCCACCAACAGAGGAAGATTTTCCGTGCTAAGTAAAAAGGATCAGCTTTGCTAAGGCTGACGGGCATGGCAGCCTGAAATTTCCATTGGCCTGAATACATTTGAAATGTTCTCTCTTTCCATCCAATCCTGCATCTACTTACCTGGAAGTAGGCCCCTACTCAGGACAATGAGTCTTGCTCCCAAGTAAGTCTCAAAGGAATGCAACAATAAGAGCCTCTTGTGGCGCAGAGTGGTAAGCCAGCAGACATGCAGTCTGAAGCTCTGCCCATGAGGCTGGGAGTTCGATCCCAGCAGCCGGCTCAAGGTTGACTCAGCCTTCCATCCTTCCGAGGTCGGTAAAATGAGTACCCAGCTTGCTGGGGGGTAAACGGTAATGACTGGGGAAGGCACTGGCAAACCACCCCGTATTGAGTCTGCCATGAAAACGCTAGAGAGCATCACCCCAAGGGTCAGACATGACTCGGTGCTTGCACAGGGGATACCTTTACCTTTTGAGAACAATAAAAATCACAGGAAATGCTTTTCACGCTTCCTCAGATTATATCCTTCTGTACTGGTGTCATATAGGATAGACTCATAGAGTTGGAAGGGTCCTCCGGTCTCATATAGTCCAATCCCCTGCACTATGCAGGAATTCACAACTACCTGGATTACCTTTATATATATATACATATATATATACATATATATATATATATATATACATACACACACACACACACACACATACATACATATATATATATATACACAAATACAACCAGTTCAGGCCACCTCTACGAGGGCCAGCAGAGAATATGCCCTGATCCCAAATTCTGTTGACTAGCAGCCCTAGCATGGCTATTAAGAAGAAAAAGAGTTGGGTTTTATACCCCGCTTTTCACTGCTCAAAATAGTCTCAAATTGGCTTATAATCACCTTCCCTTCCTCCCCCCACAACAGACTCCCTGTGAGGTAGGTGGGGCTGAGAGAACTCTGTTGGATCAGAACGGCACTGTGAGTGCTGTGAAGAGCCCAAGGTCACCCAGCCGGCTGCATGCAGAGGAGTGGGGAATCAAATTCAGCTTGCCAGATTAGAAGCTGACACTCTTAAACACTACACCACCCTTGGAGAAAAGTATGTCCCAGCAATCCCAGTGGATGAAACAGAAATCTGTAGAAAGAAAGAAAGAGACAGAGGGAGCTCCATCTCTTCCTCTTCAGTGGCTCCATCCTAGGGCTTGCTCACACATGTAAGCACATCATTTTCTTACTCAAATTTAAATGCTGCATTGAAAAGGTATGCCATACAACGTTCAAGATGTACGACGGTTCCTTCTCATGTGTATGTCTCCACCAGAGGTCATCATGTAAGCACGCAAGTGTGAGCCAGCCCATAATTATAGGATACGGTCTTTTTAAAAGGAGATTTGCCAGACGTTTATACCTGAATATCTTTCAGGAGTTCTGCAATCCCTTTCTGTTTAGCTGGCCTTAGAGTGCTTTCATGAGATTCCTACGAGACATTATTTTGGAGATGCAGGCTTTTTTACATTGCTGAAATGGGTCCAAACCAATCTAAATCAAGGCAGGAAAGCTATCCCCCATACAGGGTGGACTGAAGTTTGGCAGAAATACCAGCACAAATCCCTCCGGCACATAGCTGCCCCTTCAAGACGCTGATCGGATGATGGAAGTTGATTTTATTTTGTGGGTGTGGTGGATTGGCTGGGAATGGTCTTGAGTTTCAATTCTCTCATACGGACAGAAATTCTGCTGGCATTCTTGCCAAAACCAGGCGAGCAACAAGCTGGCAGCTCCTGGTGGAAAGTGAAATGGAGAATTACATGGGCTGTCCTCCCCCTTTGTCCTCCCTAAATATTTGCTCTTATGAAGTGTTCTCGTGCCTAATGAAGTCCATTTGCCTGACAGAAGAGGTGGCTCACAGATAGCTCACGGGAAGGGGGTATTTTAACGCATACTTTCTTGACCGAAATTTAGCTTGGAGATGCTGGAGAAAAGTTATCCTGTTTTTGTCATATGTTTCTGATGGGGTTTCTGGAGACCCAAAGTAGGGCTGCAGTGTAATTTAATTTGAAGTCTTGCACGCTGATTACATCTGAAAGCTCACAGAAAGAAAGGACAAATACAAAAGTGTAAAATATCTACTGCTGCTACCTTTGATCCATCTTGTTTGGCTATGAACATAAGAACAAAAGAGAAGCCATGTTAGATCAGGCCAATGGCTCCTCTAGTCCTACACTCTGTGTCACATGGTGACCCCAAACCAGGTGCTGCTAGGAGATTCACCAGCAGGATTCACAGAATCATAGAGTCATAGAATCATAGAATCATAGAATAATAGAGTTGGAAGGGATCTCATGGGTCATCTAGTCCAACCCCCTGCACTATGCAGGACACTCACATCCCAATAGCTCATCTACTGTACCTGCCACCCCTTTGCCTTCACAGAATCAGCATCTCCATCAGATGGCTATCTAGCCTCTGTTTAAAAATGTCCAAAGATGGAGAACCCACCACCTCCCGAGGGAGCCTGTTCCACTGAGAAACCACTCTAACTGTCAGGAAGTTCTTCCTGATGGGATTTCTTTTGAATTAATTACATCCCATTCATTCTGGTCTGTCCCTCTGGGGCAAGAGAGAACAATTCTGCTCCATCCTCCATATGGCACCCTTTTAAATACTTGAAGATGGTTATCAGATCCCCTCTCAGTCGTCTCCTCTCTAGGCTAAACAGACCAAGCTCCCCCAACCTTTCTTGATATGTCTTGGTCTCCAAACCCCTCACCATCTTTGTTGCCCTCCTCTGGACACGTTTCAGTTTGTCAACATCCCTCTTCAATTGGGGTGCCCAAAACTGAACACAGTACTCCAAGTGAGGCCGAACCAGAGCAAAGTAAAGCGGTACCATCACCTCCCGTGATCTGGACACGATACTCCGTTTGATACGTTTGATTCCCTAGGAAGGCTTAGCTTTAGGCATTTTGGTTCTCCAAGAAAGATTGCGGTTGACCAGGGATCAAGTCCCAGCTCAGTCAAGGGCTCATGAGGTGACTTGGATGAACCATTTTCTCTCCACTGGAGCTGTGGATCTCCTTCGTCCATAAATAGTTGACTGGACTGTTGCCGACCATCTGAGTGAGACTGTGCATGAGGAGTCCTAGCTGTTGGATAGGCCTCTTGAGCAGAGCAATTGATAACTGGATCGAGTCCAAGGTGTCCATTCATTGCCATAACCAACGTGTTTCGGTGACTGCCTGGTACATTGGTTTCTGCTCCACTCCACGTCTATCCAGAGGCAGGAGAGTGGCACCAATCCAGTGACATAAATGAAGGGGAAAGATGCAAAGTATATGCAGAAATTTTGCTGTTGCTATTCCCAGAAGCATCCCAGCATGACGCCCACAAAGCTCTTTCTTAAGGGTGTGTACTATAATGGAAAAAAAAATAGAAAATTTGTTTGAGGATACTATGAACCCATCTTGAAAACAGGAAGTAGAGTGACCTTTTCTGTAACAAGATGTGGACTGACAGGACAAGTTCCCCTCAGTTCGGTATAGAAATGGCCTGGGGCTTTCTCAGGGAGAGCGAGAAAGGATTGCATATGTTCTGAGAGTTCTCACTCAGTTTGCAATTTGGGTGCATGTATATAGATAGTATACATGAGCCTCTTGTGGTGCAGAGTGGTAAGGCAGCAACATGCTGTCTGAAGCTGTCTGCCCATGAGGTTGGGAGTTCGATCCCAGCAGCCGGTTCAAGGTTGACTCAGCCTTCCATCCTTCCGAGGTCGGTAAAATGAGTCCCCAGCTTGCTGGGGGGTAAACGGTAATGACTGGGGAAGGCACTGGCAAACCACCCCGTATTGAGTCTGCCATGAAAACGCTGGAGGGCGTCACCCCAAGGGTCAGACATGACCCGGTGCTTGCACAGGGGATACCTTTACCTTTATACAGATAGTACACATTGGTAGGTTGGTTTCATGGCGGAAAGCTCCTTGGAAAAGCAATCCCCTCTCAAACACATGAGGACAAGACAGCATTACAATCTGGATGGGAACAATCACTGCATAAAAAGAAGCAGTTAGGAGAATTGGCCCAACTAGAGGAGAGACCAAACAAATGGCTGCTCATCAGGTGTTTTGTTCAAATGATTTAACTATCAATGTTTTGTACACCCACTATGTTGAGGCCAGAATCAAATGTCATATTCCAAGTAAATGAAGAATTGGAGTCACAAAATTCCAGCTGGCACCTGGAGATCCCCTGGGTTTATAATGGCGATCCAGAAAATGGCTGCTTTATAGGGTGGACTTTATAGCAATCCAAGCTGTAGCTTCCAAGGACTTGTAGGAGGCATCTTGTTTCCCCCTCCCTCACTATTTCCCCTTTCCTTTCCCTAAAAGTTTCTATAACTCCTCATCTTCTGCTACCTTCATCACGTCCTCCCGAACAGCCAACCTGTTTTTATCTGCCCCTCTATCTTCAGCTTCCCCCCACCCTTGCACCCTCTACCTAGAATAAACTATGGCACAATGATATGGTGCTGGTCACATACATGGTAGAGAATCCTGAAGGATATTTGGGAGGTGTACTTCACTGTCTTCTGTATCCTCCTCCCCACATTATTTTCTCTTTCACTCCTCCCGCAAATCTCTATATCCTCTCTGTTTCCTGGCCTAATTCTCTTCTTTTCAGCCAATTCATCAACCTACCTTTTATGTGCCTTCCGTCTTCATTTACAGTTACTCTTTATTTACTTCATTTGTACCCCATCTTTGTTCATAGAGAGGCTATAGCAGCTTGCATTATTCTCCTTTCCTCCTTTTATTCTCACAAAAACCGAGTGAGGTAGGTTAAGCTGAAAGTATGTGATGGACTCAAAATCACCCAGACCCTTTCCACAATGGCAAGCCCATACTAGGATGCCGCTGGGTGATTGTGATAGGGCAGTTTGTCCCACTGCTTCCTGTGTCTCCACAGGGTAGCATGTTTGGTGGTGCATCCCATCCTCCCTGGATTTCTACCTCCACACGAGGCATCCAGGGTAGAAAGGTTCTGCCGCATGGGGTGGGGCTGTTTTTCTTCTGTCTAGGAACGCAAGATCAGTACCACATTCCTAAACACAATACCACATTCCTAAGTGACTTGTTCAATAGTGGTGGCTCGAGCAGAAAAGGGAGTGCAGAAATATTTGTGTTCCCTTGCTATGGGGCAATGGAGGGCCTGAATTGGGCCAGGGCCAGGACAGATCCAATATCGACTTGAAGCGGGGATTAGCTCCGCTGCCAGACGAGCACCAGCCCAGAAAAGGTCCCAGCGAGCTTTCAAAATAAGATGGGTATTCCTGACCCTGCACCACACTGGATTTCATTGGCTGTTGCTATTCCACACTGCTACACTGACTTTCACTGGCTGTTGAACTGTAGCAAGCAGCCCAGACTATCTGAAATATGCAAGTCAGGTCATATCAAGTCACCCTTACTACTTACTTACTATCATGACAATAGTTGGCCCCAATGTTAAGGCCCTGCCAATTCGCCTGCCTTCTACTTGTAGCAACCAAGTCTGAAATGCTGGGATTGCTTAGCAATGCCCGCTGAATAAATCTGTTTCTTCAAGCTACAGATGCTGTTTTTATCATATGGAGTTATTTAGAATCTTCCATTTTTTTTAATCACATTTTTCTGCATGCCTCAGTGTTTAGAGCCTTAGTAGAAAGATCTGCCTTGCCTTTTCACAGCTCCTGACACTCAGATCTGGCCACCTTGGCTATTATAATATGCCAGTGGGGACCCATAAGAAAGGTGGGAGTGGCTATTCCATTCCCCCACCTTTGTTTCCTCCCTCCTCTGCTCCCTTCTCTCTCTCGCTCATACCTACCACTTTCTTTCCCTCTTTGCCTCCCAGCCCATCTCTTCCCTTTTCTCTCTTTTTCCGCCTATCCCACTCCATTACTATTTCTTTCTTGCTCCTTCTGACTTCCCAACCACATCATTATCTCTTTCCATCCCTACTCCATCATTCCTACCTTCCACCTCCCCAGAACTCTTTCTCTCTCTTTCTACCACCCCCAGTCCATTGCTGTTTCTCCCAAAGCCGACCATTTTCTTTCTCTTTTTCTCTTCCCTACTTTATCATTCTCTCTTTCTCCTCCCCATTGCTGCTGCTAGTCCCAGCTAGACTCCCCCCCCGCCCAGGTCTATTGACAGAAGAGGTAAAAAAATGCCTGCCCTTGATGAGGCAAAACATTTATTTTGGGGGAATTGAATCACTCAATTGGTTTTAGTTTCAGATTTTTCTGAAGAAGTATCTGCTTTCCATCTAAATGGCCCCAATCTGCAGTTTAACTATCCACATATGTAGCCACACTTTTGCTATTATAATATATGACGATACCCTGCTGAGGTCATGTTCCTTCCCAAACATCGCCATCTCCAGAATCCGCTTCCCAAATCTCCAGGAATCCCCCAACCCTGAGTTGGCAACCCTGGGAAGACTGCTTGTGGTATCAACGTTTAATTTGCAGGACAACGATGCTTGACACATTTGAATATTGATTGACTTGAGCTCTTGAGTGCTGTTTTCATTTAGAATGAAGACACAACGTAAGGCATCCAATGAAGAGAGCGATTGGACTAGGACTGCAGAATCAGTACAGTGAGATTACAAAGGGAGAAGAGGATGCATTAGCACAGCAAAGAGAAATTCTCTTAATTCCTCTTATCTTATCTCAGCAAGAAATTGTTGCGTCTGGAGGAAGCATTATTAAAATGCTTTATAATAGATCTAACAATATCCTGACCAATCTTGGGGGTTGTTCGACCGAATATGAAAGGAAATGAATCCTTCCCATTCTGCCACCTTCCAGCAAAGCTGTTCTCTTTGGGAACTGCAGGTAAGTTCTATGAATTTTGACTGGCCTCATCCTACCCCTTTGTGTTGATCCCAATGAGAGAATGCTAAAGCACTGAATCATGGAAGGTTTATTCCCTACACTTGTCCTGATGTCGCCTGAGAAAAAAGGCACGGGAAGACTACAATGGCAGGAAACAAATCTTTCATTTCAAGGATATTCTTATTCAGTGCTTAAATTTAAAAAAAGGCCCATTGTTAGCAGCCAGAAAAGAGAAGGTTCAAACTAAAAACACATTCTTTCTGCAGTGTTGTGGCAAACATTCGTGCTTGAACCACAGTTGCTTGTGAGCCCCTAAGTACCTACCATATGCACACAGATACCAAATAATAATCTTCCACCTCCGCTGATAAAGACAGGAGATGCTTAGCAAGATGGTCCATCTTAATGCAAGATGTTGCTTAATAAAATGTGTTACAATAGGTGAGGCAGGCTTTTAAAGACTTCCCAAGCTTTGTAGTCACCCATTTCTTGAAGTGCAAATTGAAATATGGTTACATTCAGTGGAGGTACCATGACTCAAGACTTCCAGGACCCCCTTTTTACTTACACTTAAGAAGCCTGAGATAATTCCCTGCAGACAGAACGGCAGCAACTTAGAGGGAATGCTGGCAGGGGCTTCTGGGAATTGTAGTCCATGGACATCTGGAGGGCTGCAGTTTGACTACCCCTGTACTAGGTCAAGCAAACAAAGTTGGACTTTCACTTGACTTCATGATGAACTGTTCTCCAGTTTGGACACTGGACATTCTCCTGAAGAAGTACTCTGAAATATAGAAAAGTAGTGCAAATGTGTTGGAAGGGGTGGCCAATAATGATGCTGTGATGTCATTCCTGAGGAAAGCTGGAAGTGATGTCATACTTCTCTATCAATCATTAAAACTCAATGGCTTTACCACGACTTTTCTCCTGAGTCCAAGAAAGGTGTGATATCACTTCTGGGTTTCCTCACAGTGATGTTCCATCATCCCCAATGGCAATCATCTCAAAGTGGGGCCCCTCCTCTGGCCAACACGGTGCCATCATGCAAACCCCCCATCCTGTGACAATGGGCTGATAATAGGCATAGAAGGGGGATGATGCTCCTTTTCTTCTGGTTTATGTTTTTAAGGGGGTTGGCTTTACTGGCTTTTAAAAATCTGTTTTATGTAACCTGCCACGAGTCCACAGAAAGTGGCGGGATAGAAATTGAATGAATGAATGAATAAAATTAAATCTTTCTCCTACTGGTTGCTGGAATGCCAGTGGGCATATGGCACCGCTAGACAGGATACATCAGCATGTGGGTTAACTAATTTATCAATCACTGAGCTGCAATAGTTAACATCACTGATTTAGCATGAATTGGTGTCAACAAGTAGCCTAGTGTGGCTGTTACAAGTTTGGCCAAGCCCGATGTGCCTCCAAAGTTAGCCAGCTTTACTACTAGCTCCGTAGAATCCTAAATTGGAGGGGGCCATCTAGTCCAACCCCCTGCTCAATGCAGGATGAGCCTAAAGTATCCGTGAGAAGTATCTGTCCAGTCTCTGCTTAAAGACTGCCAGTGATGTAAGCTTATACAACTAAATAAGCATTTATCCTCACCTGCACAAATGCTGAAGAGGGGGCCAACTTGTTTACTGCAGCTTTAGGGACAAGGACTGGAAGCAATGGGTTCAAATTGCAGGAAAATATCAGAAAGCAATTTCTGACAGTGAGGCTGTTCATAGATGGAATATGCTGCCTCAGAGGGTGGTGGAGTCTCCTTCCTGGAATTTTTGTAGGAGGAATTGGATGGATATTTGTCAGGAGTGTGTGATTTTTAAGTCCCCAAGAGGGTGTGGGAGGGTTTGGAATGGATGTCCCTCTGTGGGCTCATAGAATCATAGAGTTGGAAGGAACCTCCAGGGTCATCTAGTCCAACCCCCTGCAGAATGCAGGAAATTCAAAAGTACCTGCCTACCCACAGTCACCCTAGTTCCATGCCCAGATGATGCCCCCCCCCCCCCCAAAAAAAAATAAAACCCAGAATCTCTGGCTAGTTTTGCCTGGAAGAGATTTGCCTCCCTGACCCCATAGTGGCAATCGGCATTTCCCTTGGGCATGCAAGAAAAAGCCACAAGAGCCAAGCATGGACACAACCCCTTCTGCCCCCCCACTCACAATCTGCCTAAGTTCACAGAATCAGCATTTCTGTCAGATGGCTATCTAGCCTCTGCTGAAAAAACTTCCAAAGAAGGAGAACCGACCTTGTCCAGCTCTATGGAATTCTGATTCTGAACACAGTGCTAAGAGGTGTTATGCTTCAACCTCCATGTGGTGCTCCAGCAAGTAAGGGTTGGTTGACACTTTAGCCCAGGGGTGGTCAACCTGTGGTCCTCCAGATGTTCATGAACTACAATTCCCATGAGCCCCTGCCAGCAAACGCTGGCAGAGGCTCATGGGAATTGTAGTTCATGAAGAAGAAGAAGAAGAGTTGGTTCTTATATGCCGCTTTTCCCTACCCGGAGGCTCAAAGCGGCTTACAGTCGCCTTCCCATTCCTCTCCCCACAACAGACACCCTGTGAGGTGGGTGAGGCTGAGAGAGCCCTGATATCACTGCCTGGTCAGAACAGTTTTATCAGTGCTGTGGCGAGCCCAAGGTCACCCAGCTGGTTGCATGTGGGGGAGTGCAGAATCGAACCTGGCATGCCAGATTAGAAGTCCGCACTCCTAACCACTACACTAAACTGGCTCTCATCTGGAACATCTGGAGGACCACAGGTTGACTACCCCTGCTTTAGCCAGCTATGAGTTATCCTAGAAACAGCCCATGACCTCAAATTTGTTAAACATTTATCAGGTGATATGACCAGATATGGTCATGCTGACCTCCCCCCCCCCTCCCGCAAAAAAAGAAAATGGCCAATGATAAGCCTGGAGGGGTGGGAAGGGGACGTCCTGTACACGGCTATGCTCCCCGATTGTATTTTGTATGATTGCACCGCTTCGGGGGTTTTGTGAAGCCCGAATAATATTTCAGTGGTTTCTCAATGGTAAAAAAAAAATGTTCTGAAAGGCTGTTTTAGGCAGCAGAGAATGATATGACAGATTTTTCCTTTCTAGAGATATTTATATTGCAGGTTGTAAGTACTGTTTATCGGGTGGAGATAGGGACCGTTGCTAGGTTCTCTTGTAATTAAAGCATTGTAGTGAAAGTAGGGTCACATGAAAGGGGGGGATCCTCATAAAGCTTTATGAAAAAGAGATCTTTAAGTACCCGATGCTGAAAGGGTCAATGCCAATGCCTTGCGTGAATCCTCCTGAGGAAAAATGTTGTTTACAGTATATGTTTAAAATAATATTCCTGGCTAGTAGGCCTTTCCCCTCAGGATAGCGCAATTACAACAGTAACCGAGGATTAATTAAAGCCTTTCCCACAGGTGTTGCTGGAGCTCTTGAATCGACCAAACGGGGATACATTACCACCCTGGCACCAAGGTGAACCAACCAGAAGCCGTTCACAATAATTGCCAAGGTGCCAGGGCAGCTCTGAGCTGTGTCTTCATTCTGTTCCGTGTCTCTAAATTTGATTAATACTTTTACTTTGGCAATATAACATGGAGAGACATTAGAGGGCCCCTTTTTATGCACAAGAACTGTGAAGGTGAACCTCATCAATGGGAAGGGGTTTTGTTTGCTTAAGGAGAAGGTGTTCTCCTTCTGCAACAGCATTCACCATATTTTGTTTCTCTTTTCAAAGGGATCGACTCCACACCTTTGTGGGGAGAGAAGGTTGAAGCTGAGGAGGGTCAGCCCTTCTCTAAAAGCACCCTTCTGCATCCTGGGTACTCCTAGGGATAAGGCGCTATGCCTCAGGACAAGTCTGCTCTGCCAATATATTTGAATCATCCAGCATTATCTGTGTGGCAATCAGCTTTGTTATGGTGCCAGAATATTCTCAAATTATTGCCTGTTAAACAGGTGCAAGGCTGAGGACCTGAGGAACCGGCTTCAGAATAGGGCATTGGTCCGGTCACCTTTTTAATTTGATAATCTGATTAAGTTTTTAAAAGGTAGAGCCTGGCTGCATTCCCATGAATGTACAAATAGTGCTCTGAGGGAAAATCATCAGAGGGAGTCACCTGTTTTTGATGGGATGAGATGAGGAGCAGCTAGAGATAGGTATTTTATGGAGGTAATACCTCAACTTGAAACTCAAGTACTTTGGCCACCTCATGAGGCCCCATGGATAATGATCCTCCAGGCCTTCCTGTCCTCCACCATTCCCCAGAGGACATTTACATTTGCACCAACTGCCTCAGTGACTCCATCTAGCCACCTCATTCTCTGTCATCTCCTTCTTCTTTTGCCTTCAATGGCTCCCAGCATTAGGTTCTTCTCCAGGGAGTCCTTCCTTCTCATGAGGTGGCCAAAGTATTTGAGTTTCATCTTCAGGATCTGGCCTTCTAAGGAGCAGGCAGGGCTGATCTATTCTAGGACTGACCGGTTTGTTCGTCTTGCAGTCCAAGGGACTCAAAAGAGTCTTCTCCAACACCAGAGTTCAAAAGCCTCAATTCTTTGACGCTCGGCCTTCCTTATGGTCCAACTTTCACAGCCATACATTGCAACTTGGAAGACCATAGCCTTGACTAGACTCCTTAGGGTAGAGCAAAGCAGGGCATAAAAGCAATCTTTAATTGACTTTCTTGTTTCAAAGCTAGCATGGCATGATGGATACACGTGGATCTCCTAGACTAGTGTCCAACACTACAACCCGGCTGTCCATAATGTTATCAAGCCTAATGCCAGTTCAGGAGTTCTGAGAACTGGGACACCACCATGGGCAACATGTTGGAATCACTCCAGCAACTTTTACCTCACAATAGCCTTAGGCTCCTCTCCTGTCATTACTTTCTCACCCTGGGCTTGTGCTTTGAGTTCTTCAGTTGTACAATACCTTATCCAGCAGCGTACTCTGCCGTCCTTAAGTAAGCTGAGAGACCATTGCACATGTGATGTGCAATAATAATTCATCTTGTGATGATTTGATTATTGAAATAAGCATCCCGGGTATGCAGTATTTACACAGGGGTAGACAAAAATATCAAGGCTCCCAGGTGGTTCACATCAAGGTGATTGCAGGGGTTGGGATGTAACATTAATTCACGGTTTTGTTTTTTATTGGGTTTTTAATCCATCTATATTTTTAAACCTAACTTTAGGAAGGGGATCCAATAGAGTGTTTTCCATGGACAGAAGAACTTCTTTCTGCTGATCATGCCCTTCCTGCCTGTCCCCTGTTGTTGCAGTCCAAAATGGTGATCAAAATATTGCCCACAGCGGAGAGGGGATCCCATGGAACAGGAGATCTCAAGGGATCATTCTGTGCCAAAGCTGGGAGATGCAGTGAGAAAATCACAGTCCACAGGTAACAGCCCCCCACCTGTGGAAACGCTCTCTGAATCCCACCACAGCCTTCAGGATGGAGAGGATTGGCAATCATAAACAGAATGTTTTTCAGCTGTCGGCCTTATTCTGTCACTGTAGCCCACGAGATTGCTTTAGGATGCTTTGGGCTGATGCTTTGGGCTGCGTGAGCAGGGGGTTGGACTAGATGGCCTGTATGGCTCCTTCCAACTCTATGATTCTATGATTCTATGAGATGGCCCTCCCTGCCCTCCCTCAACCAAATTGTAGTTCTCTGAGAAAAGTTTCCCAGGCTCTTGCTTATTGGTACTCCTGAGTTTTCCTTTAAGCGTGTGCTGCATGCAAGCATGGCAGAAGCCACAAAAAGAGATATAAACCCACTCTCTACCCTACCCAGCGTTCTGAAACGCCGACATGAAAAACATGGCCCAGTAAGGATTGCTATGTGCCGTCACGTCTCACAATTGCCCCCTGATACCTAACTTAGTCTATGTTGTGGGCTGGGATTCATATTTGTCAGTATAAATCTGCTTCTGTACTGATCTCCAAGAGTCCAATATCCTAAAAAGATACAGTTATATACTATCGATGGAATGCCGTTATGTTCATATTACCGCAGGAGTATACAAGACACTTTTGCTTGGTGGGGTTTCTGCTTCTGATGTTTCCCAAGTGATTCTGTTCGCATTCTGTGCATACAGGGAGTTTATACATACCCTTCGGCACCGTAGGGATTGATTACAAAGCTTATGATGTGAGCATTGTGTGGATTGTATTTCCAGCCTACCTGGCTACCTTGAAAGTGCATGTCGTCTGCGCACATCTGGACAGGATTTCATTGATCACACAGGGACTTTAACTGTGGGCCTGGTTGTTTTATGATTTTAGGAAGCATAGCCATAAACCCCCCTTCCCACCACCAGTGTGTCTAGATCTACATGAAGGAAGGGGAGGGAGGGAGGCAGAACAAACAGAATCACAGAACTAGGCTGACAAGCCCATAGTTTAAAACTCTGCCATAAGTTCTCATATCTGTCATATCTCCAAACTGCCTTTTCAGTCTTTTCTCAAGGCCATCAAACAAAAGGATACCCCGCAGTAATTGAATCTGGTAGTCTGTAATTCAGAAGGCTTCTGAACTATTCCCCATGTCCATTCTACTTCTCTTGTCCTGGGTGGACAGGAAATGAGGATTTCTTACAGGGTCATAGGAAGATGTACGGAGAGGCTGCAAGTTAAGAAAACGTGTAGGCGTTTTTCTTATTTCCCCAAGGGAAGCAAGGGTATGCAATGGCCAACCATGGTGGAATATGAAGACCTCCAAGAGACCTCCACAAAGTGAGTGAGTGGGCAACAATGTGACAAAGTTTAATGTTGGTAAGTGTACAGTGATGCACTCTGGTGAACTGCCGCAAGAAGAAGTGTGGCCACACCAACAACCTGCGCCCAAGGAAGAAGGTCAAGTAAAAATCACGGGCAGGGCAGGCAGATGCTGATCTTTCCCCATCCGGTTCTGGTACTCTGGCAGCAGAGCATTGTGTCTCCTCCTCCCTCAGCATGTGGCCTTTTCTGCCAGCTCCAATAAAACCCATTGATACATCAAAAAAAAAAAAAAAAACTTGGAGGAGTGGCACTCCAGTGCTAAGTGAGGCCCTTTTGGCCACTTGGCCTGTCTCCCGAATGCTGCGCCAAAGACTCTCCAGTCCTCCCTAGCCGCCATCCTTGCCAGATGGCCGCCAAGGAGGAGACTCGCCCAACGCCGCTGGACTCGGGGAAAACTACTTTCCCTGCACCCAGCGACTGCCCTTCCCAACTACGGGACTTGCCCCTACCCCCATCCGCCTCCCCGTCCGCCGCTGCCCGCACCCTCCTGACCCCAACCCCCCCTCCCACTTACAGCTCGCCGCTTGCCCGGCTGGCCCTGGGCTTCGCCACCGCTGCCCTGCCGCGAAATAGCCACACCAGTGGCCAGATTGCCGCCGAGCCGCTCCACCGCCGAGCCGCTCCACCACTGCAATGCCTAGGCCTCGCCGCCTGTGCCCCGCCACATAGCTGCGCCGCCCGAGGACCGTGTGACTGCCGCCAAGATGGCTGACCAATGGCCGAAACCACCGCCGACCTGCTCCACTGCCGATCCGCTATGCCGCCAGCCCCAGCACATGGCCTCACACCTCCACAATCGCTGCCGTTGCCCAGCCTTGTGCCCGGACCACTCCCGCTGCCAGCCTCCAGACGATGAGTCTGCCCGCGCCCAACGGCGGGCCCCGCAAACGACAGGCCTAAGCCCCGCCGCCTCCGCACACCCGCCTGCGACCCCACGCTCCCACAGCTAGCGCCCGCTGTCTTAATACCACAGAGGGCGTAATTCCTAGTAATAATAATAGTAGTAGTAGTAGTATT